>NC_092872.1:286189705-286489705 GCF_028372415.1 Notamacropus eugenii | reverse complement strand
TCTCACAGCAACCCTGGAAGGCAGGTGCTATTGGGATCCCCACTTTGCTGTTGAGGAAACTGAAGCAGACTGAGGGAGACAAAATTAAGAGTTCCTGTCTCACTGAATTCATTTGAGGCCTATAATCTACAGCACTTCTCAGAGGTCGTCCTGGGGTGGCTAGGTGGCACCACAGTGCACAGAGTGCTGGAGTCATGAGTTCAAATCTAACCTCTGACACTAGCTGTGCAACCCTCACCAAGTCACTTCACCCTGTTTGCATATGGAGAGAGCTCTGCAATGTGTTTTTGTGTGTGTGTGTGTATGTGTCTCCTCCTCTATGTGCTCTATGCATATCCTGGCTAATTTTATTAATGTTATTTCTAATCATTCATTCAAACTGAAAGCCAGCTTCACATTTTGGTGTTACCACCTATTTTAGACCTACCATTCAGAATTCAGCAGATCTAGAAGTGGTTAAGGCACAAACAAAGACAGGCTCTCCTAGATGTGACTTTTCGGAAGAAAAGCTGCAGAGTGCCTGGTGTTCCATGGTGCCCATCCAAGGGGAAATTGCAATCTCTCCCAGATACCCAGAGTTAGAAGGGACATCAGAGATCATCTATCATCTCCACTCCATTCTCCACACAGCTGCCAAACTGACAGCCCTAAAACTCAGCTTTGACCAATCCTTTCTGTGGCCAAAAAAGCTCCAAGGGATCCTGTGGCCCAGAAGAGAAAACAAAATGCAAACTCTTAGTCTGGGCTTTGATGGCTCTCCAGAGGCAGCCTACCTTCTCATCCCCTTCACTCCATCCAGATAAACTGCTCGACTGACCTTTCCTTGGAATACAACCACGTTCAAGGCCCAAAGAATATAGAAGAGATGTTTGGACAGCAAGGCTAAAATAAAATGTCCATGAAGGGGACATAAAGGATACAGATGCAAAAGGAGTATTAGAGATGTCAAACTCTGAGTGAGCCATTTTACAGATGAGGTCCTGAGGCCCAGAGAGGTTCAGTACCTTGTGTACAATACCACAGTAGCATCTGAGGTGTGATGTGTAGAAGGTCTTCCTGCTTCAAGCTCTCACTCCTACTCTAGCTGGAGTGGGTAGAGCCAGACTCTAAAGGCCCTGAATGGCACAAGGGGAAGGAGGAAGTTTGATCCATGATCCGATTAACAATGGAGAGCCAACAAAGATTTAGGGGCTAAGGAATTATAGGAGCAGAGGGGGGCACTGATAAAAGCCTTCAGATTATCCTTTCATATGGAAGCTAGACTGGAAAGGGGAGTCTATAGGGCACCCAAGATAAACTGTTTGCACAACCCAGCCATGAAACTCGAGGCTGCAGGAGGATGGACAAGGGAGGGAAAGGTTAGACAGACATTTCAGGGGTAGTATTGATAGTAATTGGCCCCTGACTGAATGGGGGTAGGGGTGGGTAACTGAGAAGTCAGAGGAGTTGGAGATTCTGAGCAGGAGTAAGGAAAAGATCGTGACTCCTTCAAGAAGAAAATTAGGGGGAAGGGGAGGGCTGTGGAGATGAGTATGTGGACTTTTGGATGGTTTGACTCTGAATGTCTAGAGAGGCACACAGGAAGAAATGTACAAGCAGAAAGATGGAAATAACCAATTCACCTTCGTCGATGTTTGCAGACTGACTGACTGACTCTGGGTTGAAAAATGCTGGAAAATTCCTTTCAACACAGAATACTAAAGGGTGCTTTTGCATCTCGTTGAGGGAGTTGGGAGGAGGAAAACTAACCTCTACCTAAAATGGCTTCTAAAGAGGGAAAGGAAGAGGACAGGCAGGGCATCAGGTTCCCAAGACCGAATCATCATTATCATCATCATCATGATTGTCACCATCATCATTTCAAGTGAGAGTCAACAACAGCTATATTTTGGCATTTCCCACAGTGATTCTCAGTCACAGAGAGAGGGGGAGTCTTCACCTTTGACACCAGCATGTCCCTTTTTCCAATAGTGGAGCCATTTCAGGGCATCATGACAAAAGCTTAGGAAATAAGAATTTATTCTCTCTCTCCACTTATACACAATATAATTAGTGCTGTCTTTATCATGGCCAAACAAGGTAGAAATGAGAGTGGGACCCAAGAACTCCTCAATTTCAATATTTCACATTTGTTTTCAATATATTTTTCTTTTAGGTACAGGACGTGAGCAGTTGAAACACACAGCAGTGTATTCATCATTCACGAAGATATATGGTCACGCAGATCAGAGAGGCTGACGGGCCCCCATCCCAGTATTGCTTTGTGCTAACATATCTACCTAATATTATTCAAATTGATGCTTTCATAGCCTTGTAGATCAGTTCAGAGAGTGGATTGTGTCTTTCACTATTTTTTTTTTACTGTCTTTTGCTTGTCAGGAGCTCAAGGTACCTATAATTCTTTAAGGGCCACATGTGCAGAGAAATTACACCACATTGCCCAACAGGCCCTCAATCCTCTTGTCCTCATTCAAGCCTCAGTCATGCAGGAGGAAAGTGTCCCCCCAACAAGCTAGGGCCCTGACCTGCGCTTCCCACTCACCAATTCTGGTGGCCCCAGAACCTGCAGCAAATGGCAGGGTCAGAGGTGGTCCTGCATGAAGCCTCCAAGCAGCTTCCTGCTTCCTCACATCTTGCAGCAGTCTGGCAAGCCATCTTTCTTTGCCCTTATCACATTATATGTCAAATCACATTTATATTTGTAATGACCTATCATCACTCTCTGAAAAGAGTAAGCTCTTAGTGGGCAGATGATTCTCCTCTCTGCAGTTCCCACAGAGCAGGTGTTTTATATCTGTTTTTTATCCAAACAGAGGTGAGTGATACACAAACAATGGCTGTGGAGGCTCTGAATGTCACACCAAAATACAGGATACTGAATTCTAGAAACTGTACGGTGGAACAAGATCAGAGTCAGCAGATCTGGGGGTGACAGAGAGGGATCCCAAGTGCTCTGAAGGACTCAAGGCCTGGATGGTAGATCCCTTTTTTGCCAGCATCCTCCTTCAAGGCATCTAGCTCCTCCTCCCATGAACGGTCACCCACAGTCCCTTCAGAGCCCTCGGGGCCAAAGACACTCCTCAGCAGTTGACTGAGCTGCTCTCTGCATACTAAACAGCTCCAGAAAGGTTTCATCTCTTTTTAAATTTTGTTAAAAAGTCTCTATTATCCAGCTCATTACAAGTATCCTTGACTCTTAGGCAATGACTCTACATAGTACACAACGTGGCTAATGAAGTAGAGCGCTTTAACAACAAATCATTTCCAAGCCTCCACTGTTCTTTTTCTAATGGAAGATGCTTTTAATCATCAGCAAATGCAATCACTTATGTTAAGCAACCCATGGTCTTGGCCAATGTAGCACAAACAGTCATTAAGCCAAAATTATGACATTAAGGACGAAAAACTGCAACAACTGCAGATGTAGCAGTTTGTCGGGGGCTCCTTGTTCCCCAGGAGGCTGCGGGTAGTGAGTGGTCACCAGATGCCCCACAGGGGCCCACAGCAGGTGTGGCATCCAAATGCCCTCTTAGCTGCCTCCTTCCTCAGGATGGAGCCTTTACTGAAATGCTCCACCCCAACTCCCTTGTATTAATACCTTTTTTCCATCTTTACATTTATTCCGTATACACTTCCATGTTTCCTCTTTCTTGTCTACATCAGCACATCTGCTCTCTGTAAGCAGGGAATAATTCACTAGTTATGACTCATGTCCAGCACCTATCACACTCTCTGGCACATTGTAGGTGCTTCATGAATGCTTATAGGCTGCTTTCAGGCATCAGACATTTTGGCTAAACAATTTGGGGCTGGTCATACCCCAGGGTTGGGATATGCTCATGCCACCACTTCCCCTTGGAGGAGGTCTTTGCTTCCTTCAGGTCCATCCAGTCCAGGCAGCGCCTCCTAAAACAAGTCCTTCTTGATGTGTCCCTCCACCCCCACCCCCACCCACCCTAGCTTGTTCCAATCCCTAACAGAGGGGGCAGGGCCTGGCTGCCTCTTTGCCCTAGCACTCTGCACTGTGCTTTGCATATAGCAGGCATATAAGTGTGTAGTGCAGTGAATTACACAGACATCCTGTCCAGACATAATCCTCACCCCATAAATGGGCATCTGTGTCTACCTGAAAGACAAAAGAATGGAATGCTGAGCTCTAATGACAGCCTTGTTAAAGTCACAGTCTCAGTAGAAGCACCAGAGGAACGGTGATAGATTCCAGCCCGTCTTCTCACTGACAAAGGCAGCAGCAGCTCCTACTTATAAAAAGGATGTTGACTCCTTCTGCCCACTCTGGGATTGCTCCCATCAGGGCAGAAGAACCTCCAGCTATCTTTCTTCTCTTGGAAACCATATTGTGGGTAAGACCCGAGTCTAAGGAGGGATGAGACTTGTTCCGTTGGCCCTGAAGGACAGAATATGGCCAAGAAGCAACAAGAGGAAGCTGCATATTACAAATGAGGATCCATTAATGGGAAAATTCCTAATTATTGAATCTGTCTATGAAAGGGAGTGGGTTGCTACCTCTACCAGGAATGGGTTTCTTCTTTATGGGAAATCTTCAAGAAGAAGCTGTTATATTTGGGGTGGGGTAGGGGTAGAGATCAGGCTATCTGGTCAATAATCAGTAACAAATTTAACCCATGAATCAATATTTTAACATGGGCTTCAACAGAAGCCAACTAGACAAAGGGAATCCAAGCATGGACTGTGGCTCCAACATTTTTTGCATTAGTGACTATCAAGGTGAAAATGACCTATCAACAGGGGTCACAAGAAATGATGTTCTACCAAATGATGTCCCTGGTGCACTGTTTAATGATGTTTATGATCTATAAGAGAGAGTAGGAAAAGGTGGCCAAGGTTGTGGTCTACCTACCAAGACAGACCCAGGAACTGCATGAACACAATTCCAAACCTTTTTCACTCAAATAAAATCAGATCTAAACAACTGGGAAAATATATTGTCTCAGCCAATATGATAAAAAAGACTATTCTGCTGAAACTAACTTACTTATTCAGTGTCATACCAATTAAACTACCAAAAAATTATTTGATAGAACTAGAAAAACTAACAGATAAATTCATCCTCAAGGAAATTAACAAAAAATAAAGATAGAAAGGAAGGTGGTCTAGCAATACAAGATCTCAAACTATATTATGAAGCAGTAACTATCCAAACTAACTGATACTAGCTAAGAAATACAGTAGTAGATCAGTGGAACAGATTAGCTACACAAGACAGTAGTCAATGGTCACAGTAATTTGCTGTTTGACAAACCCAAAGAAACCAGCCTTTGGGATAAAAACTCACTATCTCACAAAAATTGCTGGGAACTGGAAAACAACAGGATGCAAACTAGGTGTAGACCAACATTTCAGACTTGTGTACCAAGATAAGGTCAAAATGGTGTGTGATTTAGATATAAAGGGTGACACCGTAAGCAAATTAGAAGAGCAGCCTACCTGTCAGATCCACAGGAAAGGGAAGAATTCATGACCAAACAAGAGCTAGAGAGCATTATGAAATGTAAAACAGATCATTTTGATTACAGGAAATTAAAAAGCTTTTGTACAAACAAAACCAAGAGAATCAAAATTAGCAGGAAAGCAGAGTTAGAAAATAATCTTAATAGCAAGTATCTCTGATAAAGGCCTCATTTCTGAAATCTATAGAGATTTGAATCAAATTTATAAGAATACAAAAAATTTCCCAATTGATAAAGAGTCAAAGGACATGCCCAGGCAATTTTCAGATGAAATCAAAGCTATCTATTGACATATGAGGAAGTGCTGTAAATTACTACGGACTAGAGAAATGCAAATTAAAACAAGTCTGAGTTATCACCTCACACCTATCAGATTGGCTAATATGACAAAAAAGGAAAACAATGAATTTGGAGAAGATGTGGAGAAATTAGAACACTAATGAATTGTTGATGGAGTTGCGAACAGATCTGACCACTCTGGAGGGCAACATGGAACTATGCCCAAAGGGCAACCAAACTGTGCATACCCTTTAATCCAGCAATACCAGTGCTAGGTCTGCATACCAGAGAGATCATAATAAAAAAGGGAAAAGGACCTAAATGTGCAAAAATATTTACAGCAGCTCTTTTTGTGATGACAATATATTAGAAATTGAGGGGATGCCCATCAATTGGGGAATGGCTGAACAAATTGTGGTATATGAATGTAACGGAATATTATTGCTCCATAAAAAATGATGAGCATGCAGACTTCAGAAAAGCCTAGAAAGACTTGTACATACTGATGCAAAGTGAAACCAACAGAACCAGGAAAACACTGTACACAGTATCAGCAATGTCATGTCATGATCAACTATGAATGACTCAGCTCTTCTCAGCAATGCAATGATTCAAGACAAAAATGAAGAACTCATGAAGGAAAATGCGATCCATATCCAAATAAAGAAATGGTGGGCTCAGAATATAGATCAAAGCATGCTTTTTCATTCACTTTATTCTTTCTTGTGATTCTTTTTTCCTTTTGATCTATTTCTTCTTTCACAACTGTGACTAATACGGAAATATTCTTACATGATAGCACATCTATAAACTACCTCAAACTGCCTATCATTTTCAGAAGAGGGAAGGGAAGGGAAGGAGATGGGGAGAGAGAAAAATTTGAAACTCAAAATCTTGTAAAAATGAATGCTGAAAATGCTCGATGTAAGTTGGGAAAAAAATAAAATACTACTTAACTAACAAAAAATAAAAGAAAGGCTATATATGAGCAGAAATTAGAATGCTACATTTGCAAACTGGATGAGATACAGTTGTGAGATAAAATAAATGAGCATAAATGCTTCCAAAAGACTAAAAATGAAGCCGAAGAACATCTGTAAATAAAGGACATGTAAAGGAAGCCCCCCACCCCCAAGTTGCTTTGATATACCTTATGATCTCAAGTTGCATTATACTGGTTAAAGCTTGCATCCATTGCTTGTTGACTTGTTAATTTGCCTGTAAATCTGAATGTATTTTTTTTAAAGTCAAAATAATCATAGGGATTTTATAAGAAATAATTCCACACATTCTATAATCATTTTCAAATCACAAGAATGGAATAAGAAGATTCTTTTTAAAAATAATTGAGCCCAAATTCAGATAATGCTTGTTTTGGGATAATGACTTAGGCATCTTTTCTTGAAGCTTTAAACTGCAAGGTTCACTGGTATTGGTCAAGAATATACCAAGCTCTCCTATCAGGATGATTAATGAAGGCACCTTGTTCACAGAATGTCAGACTGTGCCTTTTTAACAACTGACCTTTCATAGAATACTACTGAACTCATAATTTCACTTTTGTTCAGTTTCTTATTAGTGGAGTTAAAATTAATACTTATGGGAATGATGGCTAAGGTGATGCCCAGTAAATCTTCGAGAACATCAACCTTCTAGGCTGACTACCCAAGGAATAGCACCTGCATCCATCGGCCTTCTGCCCCAGCATCCATATTCTGCTCAAACTCTGTGTCCTTTCCAAAGATAAATTAGGGTGCTGTGCAACCAATGCTCTTTTGCATATTTTGAGAAAGATTCTGAAAGTTTGGTTGGGCCTTTTTTTTAAAGGAACCCAATGAAAGAGTTCATTTCAATCATAAATTTAAAAGAATTTACTCTTATTCAGTTTTCTGAAACATTGCTGATGGCTCAGATGATGTATGATACAAAGTACTCTCTAACCCACATTAATCTTTTAGCAGTGACAATTTAATAACCCATCAAGGAAACACAGTCAAGTCCAGACCATTTACCTTACAGCAGGATTAGATGCAAAAGAAAAAAAAACCCCTAAAACTGCTAAAAAGTTCCCCCCTAACATAATAGAAAATTATGGCAGACAGGAAATTTTTCTAATAATCCAGAGAAAAAGAGAATTCCTCAAGGAGTCCATCTTCCCACTTTGCTAACCATTATCATTCCCAGGCACTGGGATTACTACCTTTTACCATCCCCTAGGGGCCTGCTCTGGATTCAGCTTTCAAGATGTGATAGGATCCCAAGGCAAAATGGTACCCTCTAGTGCAGAATGAATGTTGAGTGAGACATATGTAGAATTCTTACTGGAAAGAACACACTTTTCCTGAGAAGTCAGAGTCACCAGAGCCAGAAGGTCACAGCATTGGAGAAAAGGGAGTCAGAGAGGCCTGGGGAGTGAGAATCTGGATTTTGGAAGATGAAATCCCTAAGACCCAGAAGGGGGAAGGCACCTAGCTGTAAGTAAAATGTAAAACATCCACAATGGAAAGTCAGATCCTTGAATCACTGCCCCACCTCAAAAAAGAGTAAGAGGACCCTATTGGTAATGGGTGAATATCAGGGACAAAAATCCATAGTTCCTATCAGCAATCACAGCCTTAGGGTCCATCCACTCCCTATTAGCCCTCCTCTGGACAGAGTCATCACATTCAATCACCTAATAAAGACACAAAGGAAAAGGTTTTAAAAAGGCACCTAAAAATAAGAGAGGAAACTGTAGACAAATAGGTGAGCTTTTTCTGAGGTGACCATTAACATTCACAGAAACTTTGCTACCCCTCAGAATTCTCTGCCCAGGTGACCAGGAGGAGGCACGTGGCTCCTCTGGAGGAAAGGGAAAGCAGGCAGCCCAGCCAGTTTCTGGGAAGTGATGGAGGCTCACCCCATAGCATCAAGCAGAAACCACTGTGGTTCCATCCTTGGAAGGCCCAGCCAGTTAGGCCCCAGATTTAGCCAGAGTGGCCCAGGGGCAGCCAGTCAGCGCCAGGCACATAGAAACCCAAAAACCAATCCTCTAGGCATGGCCTGACAAGCAACAATCCACACTGCCAAATTCTCTAGGACCCACATTTCCCTCTATCACCACAGGGCCCCTTTAAGGTGTACACCTATCCCAGAAGCCCTTCCCTTGTCTGTGCATCACATAATGCTACCTACTGACCCCCTAATCTTTAATTCAGGGCCACCTATAGGCAAGCGCCATCCCATCAAGAGCTCTCCTCCCTTCCCCAGTCCCCATCCTTCTTTGCCTCTGTCCCCAGTGGACCCTCATGCTGACATGGTTCCCTTCACCTCGAACTTGCCCCAGCCCACTCCAACTTTTTTTGGTCATCAGGAAGATGTGGCTTTCTCTGGAAGGACCCTCTCCTCTGGCTGGCTTCCTCTGGAACTGGCTGCTGATTCTTTCAAACACATGGTTGAGGTCTGAGGCCCCTCAATGGCCTTCCCAGACCCCCAATCACTTGCCCCTCTTCTCTGGAGGATGGTTGTATCTACTGATGTCTGTGACTGTATGTCCTGGTTACTGACCTCCACATTATCATCCCTTCTTCTGTAAGAGATCTCACAGTCTCTCCCACTCTACCCCATCCCTGGCCCTCCTCCCGGGATTTCAAAAAATTAATGTCTCAGTTCTCCAATTCAGGTCTTCATTTCCTTGTTAATGGGGTGGCAATAATGTCTTAAGATAGGGGTTCTTAAATGGGGTCCATGAACTTGTGTTTGAAATCGTTTTGATGACTGTATTTCAATAACATTGGTTTCATTTACATGCCTACATATTCTATTTTATGCATTTAAAAATAAATTTCTGAGAAGAGGCCCACAAGCTTCACCAGAATTTTCAAAGAATCTCTACCACAAAAAGTGGCTGAGAACCCATGGGACAGGTGATCTCCCCATCACCCAGAGACATTACTTCTCTGACTCTGAATGATGAAATCTCTCTCCCTTTGGACTCGTTTCAAAAATTTTCAGTGATCCCTTATTGTCCCTTGGAACGAAGTGGAAACTCTGGAGCTTGATATGTAAGGCCCCACCTACCCTCCCAGGGAGCCCGACTCTTCCCAATCAAAGCAAGAGTTGGAGCTGAAACTCCTCCCTGGAGGGAAGGTCCTCCGCTCTTCCTCTGCCCCTCAAGGGTTCTATCCTTCTATCTGTCCTTCAAGGTTCTACATAGACATATGCTCCCCTAGGAACTCTTACTGATCCTCTATAGGAAAAAGGTCATTCTCTTCCCTCTGCCCAGGACCCGTCTCCCAGATTAGCCCTCAAAGCCCTCCGAAAACTGTAACATCCATTAAGGCAGATAATCTCTCTCTCTCTCTCTCTCTCCCTCCTTCTCTCTTTCTCCCCTCCCCCACTCCACACACACATTCCATGTGTGACACAGCGCCTGGTACACAGTCGGTGCATAATTACTGCTTGGTGAACTGAACAGCTGAGCAGATGCCCAAGTTTGCAAAGACCAAGGACCCCAAAGCTTCAGGGAAGGCTAAATAGCATTCGTCACAAATGCCCAACTTGACAACTGTTCATGTCCCCATTACAGGACTGGAATGAGAATACAAGCTGCCCCAGTGTGGACTATCCAAACGGAGTTGCAAGCATGAGACTTCCTAAGACGGGCATCGCAAATCTAAATGGAAAATAGGAGAAAGTTAAAAGAAAAATAGCGATGCCCCAAAATGATCTGACACACTTTATGAAAGACTCCAAATCAACTCTATTTTCATGAAAGCAAGAATGCGAAGACGATAGAAATGGATGTCAAGCAGAGGGAGCCGTGAATGGCTTTTCTCAACCGAAAGGCACAAGGACAATAATGAAGAGAGATGAGATTTTCCCTGAGAAGTTTAAAAAGACAAAACAGATTAAAAACCACCCTACGTTAATGTGGTTTTCAACTCCAAGGAGGGGGCAATGAAGAGACCAAAGACGCAGAGAGTCCAAGGGCACAAACAAAACACCAGCATGGGAGAGGGAAGAAAATCCTGAAGAAACCCATGAAACATTGATATTCTTCACTTCCTCCTAGATAACAACAAATTCATGATGAAAAATACCCCCAAAGCTTTCGATTTGCATTCTGTAATGTTTTCACTAAGCTGTTGGCTCATGGCACTATTACATTTGTCCAAAATAGGCAGTATTTCACTAAGAATTGCCTACCAAAGACCACCTTTTATTTCATCAGTGCCTACTAACCAAAGTGTTACACATGTAGATTTGATCATTTATCAACAATGGATAAGCTTTCAATTTACAGCATGAGTCCTGAAAATACTGGGGCTACATTTATCATTGATCTGACACACATACACTAAGTCCTTCCGTCATCACATCTTCATACAAGTAGTGAAATAATTTAACATAAGGAGGAGAGGCTCAAGCTAGAGAGATGATAGCAACAAGGCTGCTTTCCAAAATCAAGGAAAATAACCAAAAGAAAATCTATCCTTTATTTCACATTGAGCAGTCGCTTCATCTACCATCAGCTAGAACAGAGCAGACTCAAGAAGGAGGTGCAGATGAAGCCAAGCCTTCTCTGACTCCTAAGCAATAACATGCCTTGTGGAGGACATGTCACCTACAGGCGTTGATAAGGGATGCCAACCATGACCAACAGAAATTGAAACTAACAATGAATCAGAGTAAAATAATGATTGAACTTAATAGACAAGATGACAGGAGAGGATCAGTGCATGGAAGATATCCAAACACTGGCAGCTCAGTCACAGTTAAAGGAGAGGAGGCTTCAGGCAAAGGAGATTCATTGGAAGGCATTTATAGGAAAACCACAGGGCAAACTTGTAGAAATGACTTAAGAGTCCCAGAACCTTTCAGATGGAAGAGACAAGCCCCAAGGGGTGCTTGGCTCTGTATTGCTGAGGATTTAATTCCGATTTCTGCCAAGGGCCACATGCAGAACTCCATCCCCTATCAACTGCTTCTGTCTGAGGCTTCTAGAGCTTGGCTCTGGAGAGACTGAGAGGAAAATGTTCATGAGAAGTACATGGTACAATGCAGAAACCAACATACTCTGCAAGGTCAAAGTCAGCCTGTCAGCAAGTCTTTATTAATCACTTACTCTATGACAGGCACTGTGCTAAGGACTAATAATACAAAGAAAGACAAAAGATAGTCCCTGCCCTTGAGGAGCTCACAATCCAATGAGAGTTTTGAGAAAATGGGATCTGAATAGAAAAATGCTGTTGACATGACCTACAAGCAGCATCTTTCTGAACTGACAGTTTGCCAAGTCATTTGTATTGAAAAACCATAGATCTCATTTTTTTAAATTTATTTTTCAGTCATCACTTAAGTCATCAGATAATGAGTAAAAAAATTTTTGAAGGTCCACGCTGGACATTCAGTGACATCTAAAAGCACTGTGTTCATTTACTATGACAAAAAAAGTAGCTCCAGTTGCAGAAAGCAGGGATGACAGAAAACATCTGAGGACACCTGGGTGACTCTCAACTAGGATGAATTTAAGTAGAAGGATTCTGGAGTACTGAATATAATAATTATTACCACTGCTGCTGCTACCACCACTACTACTAGCTAATATATATATATATGTGCCAGGCACTGTGCTAAGTGCTTTCTAATTATTATTTCCTTCCTTCCACACAATGTCCCTGAGAGGTAGAGGTTACTAATTATCCTCATTTTACAGATGGAGGAACTAGGACAAAGTTTAACTGACTTGCTCAGGATCTCACAGCTAGTGTCTGAGGTGTCATTAGAACTCAGGTCCTCCTGATCTCGGGCTTGGTGCTCTATCTGCTGTACCACCCCAGCCAGTCTCAGAAATATTTCAGGAAAAAGACCCTGAAGGCCACAGTGCCCTCCCTGGAGATGTCCATTATTAGAAGCTGTGAACCACCACTGGAATCCAAATTACCCATTCCATTGTAGGGCTGGATTATGAAGAAATCACTATCATTCACAGCAGACTAGGATGGAGAACTGAGGCAACAAGGTCTCAGAGAAATACAAAGAGAAGAAGAAATTCAGGTGTGAAAAGTCTCAGGGGAGGGAACATGTGAAGGGAGAGAAGGATTTCCTGAATGGGGCCAGAGGAAAAATGCCTTCCATCATGGAGGATGCCAGGGACTGGAGATGGGAGCAGTCACTGGAGGCCACAAAGGTGCTCCTCCACCGCTCCAAGGCCCAAATGCCATCTCTGATGGATCCTGCTTGGGTGACCTTGGACACATTCCTGGACCTCATTTTCCCTTCCATACAATGAGGGGCTGAGCTCAGAGGCTCCCAAGTCCTGTCCAGTACTCACTCGATGGCCCTCAGGACCCAGGAAGTGGGATTTCTCCAGCATCTCACAGCTTCCTAATATATACGCCTGCATTATTTGGAAATGGAGCCAATTCTACCTTAATATTTCTCCAGGAAGCCCTCAGCACCCACTTCTAAATCATGACGTGCCCACAAAATAGTGGGTTTTCCAATGAAGACCTGGGCGGGGGGGGGGGGGGGGGGCGCTTCATTCCCTATTTAAAATATCCTTTCTTTTCATCACAACTAAGTTTTTCAGGGAAATACTGTGCAATCCTGCCTTAAAAAAATGATCCATTTATCTCCCTTCACTTGAACATAATGTAATATTACGAATATTAATAAGTTTTGCTCTAGGAATTGTACCAGCCTCCCAAAGAAAAAGTCCTTGACCAAAATATCAGAGGATATTAAACTGAGAAATGATCTACTGATGCAAATCATTAAATCTATTTGCATTTGCTTACTGAACCCTATCACAGAAATTAAACTACATACAGTGGAAAAAAAAAAAAGGAGCTGGTTGTGCATGGTTAAAAGGAGACATCTTGGTGGATCCAAGCTCTATGTCATTAATTTTCCCACTTTCCCTCATTAACAAGTAAAATGTTTTTACTGCTTGAAAAGTTTTAATAAATAGAAAAAAGCAGGGCAGCTGACATAGTTTTTAATGTAATATACAAGGGCTTTTAATATTTTTACATACATTAATGAAAATGCTTTTAAAAAGTAAAATGTGGAGGAAAAAAAGAAAAAATAATCTACAGAAAAAGCTGGTGAAATGTGTTTTCTTTTTCTTTAAAAAAAACAAACAAACCAACCAGAAACCCTCTGACAAGGTACCTCTGACCATTCCATTTGGCAGAACACAAAGGACTTTTTTTTGGCCAAGTAGCCTGGATAGATACCAGAGCAATGAAAGTGCACAATGGAACAAAGTCTAAACAAAAGACTGCTCCAATACCTCATTTTTGTCATCAAACAAGAAATTAAGTTTCTACAACTAGTCTTCTGTGAACATATTTTCAGTTCAGAAATAAATATTCCCCCAATGATTGACTAAAGCCTGGCCATTCATAGTGGAGCTGACCCATTAAGCTCAAGGCAAATGCCTTATTCATTGGGATTTAGATGTTAACCTAAACCTCTACCTCCTAATCCCATCCCACCCCAAAAAAGCTCACAGGTTTCTTAAAACACAGAACTGTGTTAACTAAGTGAATGGCAGTATCTGCTGTAATCTAATAATTGAGCTCAGTGTCTCAACAGGTACACCTCTATTCCGAAAGTTGGCTCTTCTCATTCCCTCCCCCATCTCCTCAACAGTATTTTCTAAAAGAAAGGGAGCATGAAAAGAGTACAGGATTTGGAGCCTGAGGGTCTGGGTTTAAATCTCGGTTATTTTGGTCAGGTCACTCTCCCTGTATATCTCTTATAAGGAGGGAGTTTCAATGGGAAAGGAGCTTGGCAAAAATCATCCCAAAGGGACTCACCCAACTAGACCTGGGGCCAATGTATAAATGCTGCCCCCAAAAAACTGAAAACAAAAACCATCTCAGTGCTGTCACACCTTGCAGAGAAGGCCCTGCAGATGTGGGGCAATAGGAGCCTCTGTACTCTGGGGGTGCCTCAAATAGCAAGGACCACAGGCAGTCAAACACAAGTGTTCACCTTTCGTTTGTCTTCACATTTTACTGATGTGTTTCTTTTTACATTAAACATTTACAGATTATGCCTGTTCAGTGAGAGTTCTTGTTTAACAAGGTAAAGCAAGGAAAACAAACCATATAGTGAACTCACTGGGAAGGAAGTGCAGGCAACATTCCTCCCCCACCACTCCACTTTACTGATTTTTTTATTAACAGAAATCTATTTTCTTTCCCTCCCACCACACCCAATTGGAGGGGAAAGAGAAAAGACAAATATGTAAAAATATGCAACAGTGGAGCAAAAACAAAGACCCTCACAGTGGCTGTGACTCAAATGAAGGGCATTTCATTCTGCCCTCCCTCCATCAGCAGTCAGGGAGGGAGGTCCTCTGCCTTCCCAGCTCAGCCCTCTTCCAGCTGTCAAGGTTGTATTTGAGTGTGACTGTTCTTGGACAGACTATTCTCTGGGCTCTGCTTCTTTCCTCCTCCCTCTGCTGATAAAAGTTTTTCAAACTGTTCACTTTTGGTCATATTAATGCCATGGCAGAAATGGACCTTCTGGCTCTATTGGCTTCTGCCTGTATCAGTTCAGACTCATCTTGCCAAGTCTCCCTAAAATCCTCTATTTCCTCAGTTCTTACATGACATTCACATACAATTTATTCAACTATTTCTCAGCTGGTAGACATTCTTTTAGCCACTGTTGTCAAATTCAGATAAAAATGGATGCATGCAATGCATATTGACATAGAAAACCACAAATTACCATTGCCTGCATTGCATCGTATTTTTATTTATTTTTAAGTATTTCCCGATGACCGTGCAGTCTGGCTCCCTCACACGTGGGAGTTTTATTGGCCTGGAACTGGACACCTCTGTATTTAGTTTTCAGTTTTTTTGCCATCACAAAAAGTGCTGCTATAGCTATCTCTGTATATATGGGACCTTTCTCTATTTCTTTGATCCTTTAGGCCTAACAACTGGGTCACAGGACATGTACTGTTTAGTAACTTTTTGTATAGAATTCCAGTTTGCTTTCCAGAATGGTTAGACACATTCACAGAGCCACCAACAGTGCATCGATGTGCCCATTTTCCCATAGTCCCTCCAAACATTTATCATTTTCCTTTTTTGTCAACTTTGCCATTCTGACAGATATGAGATAGAATCTCAGAAATGCTTTCATTTATATTGCTCTAATTAGTTGCAATTTGTAGCATTTTTTTTTCACATGACTAAAGATAGCCTTGTTTTCTTCCCTTGAGAATGGCCTGTTTTCAAGTCTGGGTCTTCTTTGGCTGTTTTTATTGTAATCATCTTGACTGTGGGGTAACCCCAAAGAAGTTTAACTGGATCTTTAGGAGAAAAACAAAAGTATGAGATTGGCCTACTCTGAGGTCGCTTCCAGGAAGGAACAAAATGGAAGTTAGGGAGTCAGACCTGGCTCCTACCCCAGCTACAAG
The DNA here is from genome assembly GCF_028372415.1 of Notamacropus eugenii. Taxonomy (NCBI): domain Eukaryota; kingdom Metazoa; phylum Chordata; class Mammalia; order Diprotodontia; family Macropodidae; genus Notamacropus; species Notamacropus eugenii. The sequence continues at coordinate 286,473,511 of NC_092872.1, read as the reverse complement.
AAATGAAACTTCTCGGCCAACGCAGCTGATAGGTAGGTGCCCAGAACGGTCACTTCCAACACAGCCCTGCTAATCCCTTGATCCCAAAGCTGCAGCATCACCTACAGCTGCCATCACCCTCCCCCAAAACAGCCCTGGAGGGAGGGGCAGACAATGGCCAGTATCAGAGAATAGGGCTGGGAAAGGAAAGTGACTTACCTAAGGTCACAGAGTCAGCAGGAAAAGCTGAAATCAGAACCCAGGTGCCCACATATAGGCACAGGTTAAAAGTGACCCCAGCCCTTCCTTAGAAACCAAGTCCTACAGGCTACTGAGGGGTTTGTTGGAATGATTAAAAAACACACACCACCTAATTCCTGTCTGTAACCTTCACAGGTCTCTTCCCTCTCTCTAAGAACACAATTATATAAATGAAGAGTGTCACTTTCTTCAGAACAGGACCTCACCTGAATAAGACCTTCTCATCAGGTACCACAGACTGCTCTGATACAAATGTGACCCAGAATCACTGGGGCTACAGCCACAGGGCACAAATAGGTCTCATCTCCATGTGGTCCATATCTCCTAGATTTGTACTTGGAGAGATATGGGCTTATCCATACTGACCTGTCTGTCTGTCTTCCCATCGACCTCTGTCTAACCATCTATCTAACTTTCCATCCATCTATCCACCCACCCACCCACCCATCCATCCATCCATTGATGATAGGGCCAGGTTGCCACCAAATCAAAACAACTTTATTCCCATCTACACAGTGACTTCATCAACTCCCCCTATCTCAAGAGACTCTTTATCTTGCCTTTGTGAATTTCAGGCCACTCTGGCTATTAACACAAAGGTACGGTTTGCTCAAAGTAATCTTCATAGTGCCCAAAATAAACAGGGCTTTTGATCCCCTTAACTCAATCCCAATAGAAATAAGCAGGTGTGATTTTGCCCCTCAGTCTCATACATGAGACTTATGCCTGCCCACTGACCTCGAGTTCTGCTTTGGTAATAGCAAGCCCACCAGGAAGCCTAGCAGTGGAAAGTCAGCAAGATTTTCCCTGGAATTCTAAAATATGTTGAGATCCTGCCCCATTCTCTCCCGCCCCCCCACCCTCAACACCAGCTTACCTCTTCATTACCTATACGATAACTGTCATGATAAAAGAAGCTAACAACTTAAATCTTAAAAAACAAAAGTTGATTCCCCTCCTCTTCTCTACTGAAGCAACTCTGTTCATTTTTCCTCTGGATCCCCACTAGCCTTTTCTCCCAGTTATGATGGATTTAATTTTTTTTAAACGTCCCAGTTGTAAACCCTACTTTGACACAAAATTCATTACCTTTCAATTGCTTAATCAGCAAAGTTGTTCATGTTTGCAAACACAGAGATAACTTTTCATGCAAGCAAGCTAATTTGTAGATATTCAATTTGTCAAAAAAAATTTTAAACCTTCTATTAAAATGTCATATGCTAAAGAAACCTGAAGCCTTTTGTCTAACGTCTTTAGACAGAGACCTACTTCCAGACAGCTGGATTGCTTGTCTCCAGTTTGGCAAACACTATAAATCCTGGCCATGTTTTTGGCCTCCAGTTTTAAAGATAAAAATACAACTGTGAAGTTGTTTATCAGGGTCTTCTGCAGAAGGCAATTTACTGCTGATACTGTTATCTCTATGGCATATGGATCTTTAGGCCATAAGGATCTGACGAGTTCTTGAAAAATAGGAAAGCAACACAAGGAAAATATCCAATGATTAGTTAGCCTTTAACAGGAGATATGTCCAGGGGCTGGAGAGAGAACAGTTAGTGGAAAGACTGATGGAGCAGAAGAAGATGGGGAGAAAAAAGTGGATAAACAATTCGCAGGCAGAAACCTTGCTCCTGCCCCAACTGCTTCCACATATGAGTGAAGGAGGTCAGTGGCTGGGTGTAAAGGACAGGATGACACGAAATGATTCCAACAACATAAAGTCAAAATGTGCTTCCCCCTCCCCTGTTCCTTTGGGGATGTTTTCTCAGATTCTAAGACCACAACCAAAGAGCTGTATAGATGTTTTTGGTTGTTGTTTTTTAAACTCTAGCTTGAAATCCTTAAAATAAATGCATCAGCAACATGAAATGCTCATGTCAGAACTGTCCTCTCTTCCATCTGGGCACCCAACACCTCCATACCACTCTCATCTATGGCCTTGCATCAATCTAAACGATGGATCTACCCAGTAGAGGAGGAGCCCTGAAGCCAATCACCTAACCTCTCAGCGGTCTAAATAGCTATCTGAGCCTGAGCTTCTGAAGAGATGCCAACCTGCCCTGGTGGAAGGTCCTTCCCCACGTAGAGTTCTCTGAACCAAGGAAATCAATAGAGTGGGCCTTTGTCCCATCTATCAGTTTAATGCTGGAACTGCTCACTGGCTATCTCTCACTGGTCAGGCCACCTCCTCCTCTGGGTGCGCATACATGCGTGTGTGTGTGTGTGTGTGTGTGTGTGTGTGTGTGTGTGTCTGTGTCTGTGCCTGCATACACATCTCCTGGATTATTTTTAATGTACTCACTCCCTGGGGCATTTAGTTAATTCATTATTCCAATTTGGAGCTCTTGCCCTGAGACAAGGTGTCTCCCTCCACTGGGAAGTATACAAGGTGAGCAGGTCCACCAAGTAGATGAGCCCCTGCCTCCCACTGTGCCCCTTACTCTGAGCTCAGGAAGTCAGTCAACCTGGCCCAGGGATCTCTGACCCTACCTGGTCACCACTCCCCTAACATGTGTTGTCTCCCCCTTAAGGACAGACAGAAGTGTCTCGTTGTTTGTATCTGCATCTCTAACTAACACAAGTAAACACTTAATAAAAGCTTTTTCATTCATTCATTCACTCATTCATTCATTCATTCATTCATTCATTCATTCATTCACTTCTCCCAAATAATCAATGGACCTGTACGACACCTAAGTGTGCCATGCCCACCCGACCCAGGATACTCTACACTTTGTCTCCATCCCATTTGTGTTGATGGCCCCTGCATCACCTCTCCACACTAGTGAGCCTTCACGGGGATCTCCCAACCCCCAGGGACTGTCTCTTCTCTCCCTCCACTTCCCAAAATACCTCTCCAAGCCCTTCAGAAAATCAGAAAGGTGGCAGAGGGCCTCAGAGGGGAGTAAAGTGTCAGAGTACTGGAAGGTGAATGAGGGTCTGGTTGTAAAGCATTTTCACGCTAAGTGGAGGGTCTTACGTTCTCTCCTGGAAGAGACAGGGAAGCAATGGTGTGCACTGAGTAGGGGGTGGCATGATGGGACCTGCACTTTGGTAGCTGAATGGAGGACAGATTGGAATGGGGAGAGATCCAAGGTGGGCAGCCCCCCGTGACTGTGGCCACAGTCCAGGCATGAGGGAATGAGGGCTTGCAACCAGGGTCAGGGCAGCATCAGAGAAGAAAATGAGATGTACTCGAGAGATGTTCTAAAGATGTTCTAAAGACAGGCTTGGAACCACAGTGGATATGGGGAAAGGGGAGGAAAAGACTGACTGGAGTTATAGGACTCTCACAACACATGTCTAGGCACATGCAAACACTCCCAGACAGTCATCCTGATGGTCATTTCAACCTTTCCTGTATCAAAGCACAACTAAAGGGTCCATCTCTGAAATACTAACGAGTTTGTGGAGCAATAACCAGCTACCCAGCAATCTTATTCATGCTAAGGAGGTTTCTGATTCAAAATTAAGGGTATTTGAAAACTCCCCCACTACACCTACCACCATTCTTCTGAGCCTGGAGGGCCTCTCTGTATTATCTCTATGCCCACAGAGTAGATCTGGGCTTCGGTGCCCTCATTCGTCCTGTGAGGGGCAAGGACAAGATGTGTGGAAGGCTTCTGCCAGGTTCAGCCCCATGGCATCCCCTGTGGTCCCAAGCAGAGTCCAGACCTCCTGCCCTTCAAAATACCATAATATCGATTCTACCATGGGTCCAGGAGCACACGCAGCACCTCCTGGAGCTCACACTCTTTAAAGTCTTCCTGTCTTTGAAATATGGTTTTCCATAAACATTTTACTTATGTAGGAGAAGATTTAAATCCATACAAAACTTTGAAAGGAGTCATAGAAGGGTCCTTTTTTAATAAAAGCAGCACTCTGTTATACATTAACTTCTCCTGGTCCATCTATTGAACCTCATGAAATAAAGATCAGAAGCCCTCTATATTTCTGAGATGCTTTTCAGAAAGGAGATGGGACTCCCTTTTTTCACTTTCATTCAGGTAGCAAATCATTGGTCTTCACGTGGTATTAGAAATGTATGACCTTCACAGGAAAGTCATTTGGGAAGTGCTGCTAAATAATTTGGAATAATCCAAAGGCACATGGGAAGTGTGAGCGTGGACATCTGCCTGCTTAGGACACTGAGGAAACATCATCACAGGCCTCCTCCACCTTGGAGGCCAGGATACTAGAAGATGCCATCGTTCAACAATAGGAACGACAGCATACACACACAGAGTTCCCTTCACAAAGCTGCCTTCTTAGACCTGCTCACATTCATGTGTAGTCCATCCACAATCCAAAAGTCAAACTTGTGGCTGGTGAGACCCACCTCTCTGTGTCTGGAAGTCCTGAGATATCTCATGATAACACATGAGACTCACGATTCTGTAGGGCCCCCTAACAACATCACAGCCTCCCAGACCAAAGGGAAAGATCCCAGCTTAGCACCAACTTGGCTGGCTCCCCAGGGGTCCCACCTGACACCCCCTTTTTTATTTCTAGAGACCCCTCTGGAAGCAGCAGAGGGGACTTGAGACAACTGTCAGACCTGTTTCAGTGGCACAGGGCAGGAGGGTAGAGGAAGGGGGCTGCCTAATGCTTCACCTGCTCTCAACCAAGGAGGGAGGGCCAGGTGACTTTCTGGAAGAAGGAACAGGATAAGAAGGTTTACCAATGTGGAGTCTGTCCCCCACATGAGCCCCAGTCTTGCCTCCCACCACCTCCTTCCAGTCCAACTGTGCAAACGGTAGCCCATTCATCCCAGGGGCTCAATGTCTGCTCCTCTGAAAGTCCCACAGCAGTGAAGTCACAACACACCCAGCACCACTGCACACATGGGCATGTACACACACACATACACACAGAATTGACATGCATGTGTACACAAATTCAAGTACATTCAACATACATGCAACTCACACATACACACACAAGCAGGGTTGACACACCCAGAGTCAGCACTTGCCAACAAAATCAATACAGTCAACACACACACGTGCAAACACATGTACATTCAATACATACACACATCCATGCACACATCCAACATACAACTCACATGCACATATGAGAAAAATCAACATACATAAATACAAACACCTAATACTCAATTAATACACATTCACACACAATAACCCAACACAGCAGTCAACACACACACTTGTACAGTCAAACACACTCAGCACACACTCAACTCACACACACACACACGCAGTCAACATACACATGCACCAACTAAAGTATAATCAACACACATATACACACACACAGAGTCAAGACACAATCACTAACCCTCAACAGACACATTCACAAGCAGAGTCAACACACACACACACGCACACACACACATTCAACACAAACACATATTTTCATTGCTGACACACTATCTAGGAGGGACCTGAGTCTCAATTTAGACAAACTAAACTCTCAGACCAGCAAGCACTCCAGCCATGAAGCATGAAGACATGCTCTCTCTCTCTCTCTCTGGAGAAGAGGAGGGAGGGAGGGCTTCCTTTCCAATGTGTACTGGCTTGTAGGGTCTGAATTCAGCTCCTGCTCAGGATTCCAAGTGCCATCCTGAAATGCACTGACTTCTCTTTATAGGGTGGTCTCTTATTTCATTCCCTTATCTTCCCGTTTCATCAGCAATTCCTTAATCCCTTCTTAGTAGGCACTTACTATGGGAAAGAGATCTCTCAGCTCATCTAATTCCTCCTTGACCCTGACAAAGGCACTGAAGGCTACTCAAGCTAGTACTAAGGAAATGTAATTGGGGCTCTCCTCTTGTTTCATCAAAGTCCCAACCATGTTACTCCCTTCTCTCACTCTTAACAAATGCTAAATCCATCCTTCCTTCTTTCCTCCGTTCCTTCTTTTTTCTTCCTTTCTTTCTGGCCCCATCTGTCTTCATTTCTAATAGCATGACAGAGCAACCAATTCAGCCAAGTAGACCACATAGATAAGGCCAACATCAAGGATTATTTTCATTTACTGACCAAACTCCACATGAAGAAGTTGAGGGTCAGAAGACACAACTCCTAGGCCTTTCTCTGCAGTAACTCATCAGGTGACCTTACCCAAGTTACTTAAGCCACCCTGAGTGGCCTCCCCCCAGTCATTCTATTACTCCCTTCCATCATCTGGCTTTGACACACAGGTCCTAGGCAGCATATTCAGACACTGAGAGGTTGATCCCCCCAGCCCCTGACATCCAAAGGCAATAAACTGACCAGAATACCAAAGGCTGAAGAAGACTGACCTGTGGTAGCCCTTCCCAGGAGGTAAGGACTATCTGGAGAATAAATGCCAAAGAATAAAGAGGTTAGAAAGGATGGCTGTGTACATGGTACAGACACAGAGTGAGGTCAGAGAGGGTATGCACTGCTGATCAAACAGCCATTCTTCAAATGTTTGCTTCCTAAAGTTTTCTTCAAGTGTCCGTGACCATCTAATCGGATTAACTTCCCTTGACTCATCTGTGGAAGAGAAGGACTCTATGATACAGATCAACAGTGACCTCAAGGATATTCATGTGCAGAGGGTGGGGGATGAGGAGTCCTCTGTGTGCCAGGCCCTGTGCCTTAGCACAGTTAGGTTAGGACGAGATCATCTGTCACAACAACCCTGGAAGATAGGTGCCATTATTGTCATCCCCTGGAGCAAACAGAAGTTAAGGGTCCTAGCTAGGAAGTGGCAGAGGCTGAATTTGAACTCAGTTTTCCTGACTGCAGGCCCCATGCTCTCCCACTGCACCACCAGGTGGCCCTAGAGCTGTCTCCTCTTAGTGAGTGAGCATCAAAGCAGACACACATCTGTCCACATGTTGCTCTGGTTCACCAAGCCCCCAAGGATCTCTTTCCATGAATTCTGGCTCCTCTCTGGCTGTGGAAACATGCTGGTCAGACTGGAGAGGAGTTGCCCCCAAAGTACGGGCTACCTCTCATCTTTATACACAAGGAAAGATGGGGCGGGGTGCAGCTTTTCACTTCTCTGTCCTGCAGAACAAAATCACCTCTCATAAGCAGAAAGCTGTTCCAGCAGCTATGGGGAAGCACTGGGCCACCTCAGGACCACACAGAGCTTTGGAAGTGAAGAATCCAGGGTTTTTTGCTGTTTTCAATGACAGATGAATCTGTCTGAAAACCTAGAACTCAGCTGCCTGTGTACCCTGGGGCCGAGCCCTGTGCACTCAGTTACCCTGTCTGTAAAATGGGACCACATAAACTCAGGCTTGTTTCCACCACTAACAATTTAGCCAACTAACTAGCAGACTAGTGGGCACAGACTAGTGGACTGCAGACTAAGGGGCCCTGGTTCAAATCCAGAAGCTCACTATCCAGCGGCCCTGGCAGCTAGCTATGGTGGAATACTAGAGTTTGGGGTCCAATTCCACCACAGGCCTGCAGTAGCAGTGCCACTCTGCCCCTGACCTCTCAGTCTCAGCTGCCTCATCTACAAAATAAGGGGGTAGGCCTCAGTGCTTCTAAGATCTTCAGAGCTAGAACAATTCCCTTACAATCAATCAGTCCATGAATCTGGAAGGCAAACGCTGCAAACAGGATTTCTCAGGCCTGCTGATAGAGAGGGGTCCTTCCTAGGAGGAGTCTGTAGCCCATCAAGGGCAATATTGCCCAGTGTGGTCCAGAGCTTTTCCATCTTGAGGGAGCAAGAAATCACTTACAGAAGGATGATGGGGGGGGTCAACTGACTTCTTTTGTCTCACTAATAAAAAATTATTTTAGAATTTTAGAATAGAACACTGAAGTTTGTAATCACAAGTCAATCTGTCTCCTTCACTTGATGAAACAGGAGATCAAATTCTGCGTAAATCTGCAAAACAACAAAGCTTCTACTCAATTCCAAAATTAAACTCATTTAACCTTTAGCTCAATTTAAATTCTCAGCTGCTCTGTATGCAACAGACGTCTTCAACATTAACAGTAATATCAAAGAGCGCATCTAATTACAGATATAATTTTAAATGAAATAAATTTAACAAACCAAGTCCATTTTGTCAGTTTAAGGGGGGAGGGAACCACACGGAAGTGTCCAAAACAAAAACTGTAGATTACACATTAATCATGCCCAGCTTAGACATGGGCAAATCTTAATTGGCTCAAGATAGATGAGTCAAAAATCAGAAGCATCCTGGAAATCAGAAGATCCTGATAAGAATTTCCTTTACGCAACAGGTTTGACCAGTCACAGAGCTTAGCCACACTGCGGAGGAGGAAGGGCAAGTAGGTTTTTTTTGTTTGTTTGTTTGTTTGTTTTGTCACAGGGTGGGATCTCAGACAAAGTCTGACTAGTTAGGGATTTCTTACAAATCCAAGGATTTCTTTTGATTTCCACAGTATAGGCAGATCCCAGAGTGATACTTTTATGTTGATATGTCCCCTTAATCTGGTGTCCAGAATGTAGCCACAAATGCAGGAGGAAAAAGGTCTGTGAACAACAAAAACAGCTGTCCAGCAGTGCCTAGGATTTACTCAGTTGCACAGAGGCTATACCATCCTTATTCAGAACCTATTTACTTTTACTTTATACATAACTTAATAAATTTATCCACTGTGATAATGACAGTGTACATTTAAATAAATTTGTATAATTCTCAATGTACTCTCCTCCCCCCACCTTCCATGATAGGTATAAAGGATGTGCAGCATAGCTAGCATTATCCTCATTTTGCAGAAGAGGAAGGTGAACCTCGGGGAGGTTGAGTAATCAATGTGTAGTCATATAGACACTAAGGGCAGAACCTCCTGAAGAGAAGAGAGAATGGACAGTGGATGCTGAGAGCACCATGAGAGGTCAGAAGAGCAGAGAAGCCATCTCTCTCCCAGTCGTGGGGCCGGGAGGGAGGCAGGGGCAAGATGCCCTAAAATCCCATTTGGTTCAATCCAAGGTTCATAGCCTGGGGGCCTATTATGGGAAGTTTGTCTGGGGCAAAAAGCAAATTCTATTCAGGAGACTCCACTAGAGGAGGCAGGAAAATGGGTCATTTGCTTTACAAAGATTTCCACCAGAATTCTGGAAATCAAACTGTCTGGCCACCTGTTCCCCAGACTCAATCAATGAGATTACTGTCATTTTAAAAAACATGGAGCTTCACAAATATTCACAGAACCTTCATAAGCTGTATTTCATTGGTGAAATAAAATTCCTAGGGGTGAGGGAGGGTCTATTTCCTTTGTAACAGCTATTCAAACACATACAGCTAATAGCACCCACCTCCCAGGGCGACTTCCTGTGAGGTTCAAAGGAGAAAATCTTTGTAAAGCACTCAAGAGAGTTCCTGGTACATATTAGGTGCTATGTAAATGATATCATTATTAGTATTACTTTTAATTAGAGCTGTGCAATTGTTGCATTTGATTGGGATTCCCTTTCACATAAGAGTAAGTGGGGACAGCTGATGGAACCTTGGGCTTGGAGTCAGGAAAATGGAAATCCTCTATCTGTGCACGTCTCTAAACCTTGCCAAGCTACAGCTCCAGTTCTCTAGGATTTATCGACCAATCAAGATGGGTGGCAGTCTATGGTGATATGGGAAACCGCCCACCCTCCAGCAGAGGCTGGATGGCGCTTAGAAAGTCTACCAAACTGGAGGTTTCTTTCATAGGTGGTCCCAGAGAGGTCCTTTCTAGTGTACTCTCACTCTGCGAAATCACAGATCTGTAAAGGGCTGTAACACACTGAATATAATGAAAGTTGGAATGTGAAACCCAAGTTCCGTCTGATAACAGAGAATAGTAAAAGTCAGACCCAGAATTGTTGGCCATCATGATCAATATAGGTTCTGAAAGACAAAGATAGGAAATGTGAAAATGTTTACATTACACAAAGTCTGAGTGCCATTTGGTGATTTACCACAGAGTGAGAATTACAGAAGCCCAGCTGAAATTCCATCCTGTTGCTGAGAAGGCCCATCCTTGTTTCTGCCCCATTGGCTTTGCAGGCCAGGGGATGAGCAGAGCCTGGCCCATGTCTCAGTGGCATGGCTTTTGTTCCTACTCCTGGAGCCTCACTCTCCTCCTCACTTGCAACATGTGGGCAAGAGAATTTATGCTCTTGATTCTCACAGGGCTACGATGAGGAAATCACTTATAAGCTCTAAACTAATACAGATGTTGACAGGGATAGGGTAGCTATCTATTGTTACCTACTTTAACTGGGTAAAGATCATGAGGCTTTGGTTGTTCAGTCCTTCCATTCTTCATGATGTCACTTGGGTTTTTTTCGGCACAGATCCTGGAAGAGTTTGCCACTTCCTTCTCTAGACTATTTTATGGATAAGGAAACTGAGGAAAACAGGGTGAAGTGACTTGCTCTGGGTCACACAGCTAGTGAATGTCTGAGGCCTGATCTGAACTCAGGAAGGTGAGTATCCTGGATCCAGAACCAGTTCCCTGTGCACTGCACTGCCTAGCTTCCAAAAGGACCATGGGACTACCACGCTTTTAAGCCAGGGGTTCTATGAACTTTCAAAAAAACACTCTGACAACTATATTTCAATATAATGATTTCCCTTTGAGGTTCTGCATTTTATCTTATGCATTTAAAAATATTTCCAGAGAACAGGTCAACAGATATTTATTAAACACCTAGTAGGTGCTGGGACTTGTCCAATCCATTGGCCAAAGAGATCCATGACACAAAAGAGGTCAAGAACATTTGTTCTGGGTACACTTGAGGAATCAACCCACTGATGTAGAAGTATCTGTCTAGGACTCAGCTACTGAAGAAACAAAAAAAACTCACCCTCCTGGTGCCACAGGAGCATCCACAGTATGGTGAAACAAGAGATGCAGTGGCTGGGAGGCTGCCAGGAGTGGGATCCTGAAGGAAGTACTTGCAGGGAGAGCCTCAGGGGCTCCAGAGCAGTGTAGTACAAAATCACTGCCCTAAAAATGTCTCTCCACATGCACTGGTCCTGAGTCTGGAGAATAAGCCCTCAGGGTCTGGGGCAGTCGAAAGGTGAGTCTGCTCTTTTAATGCTCTCATCCCATGCAGACAGTGTCCTTGAGTGAAATCCCCATTTCATGATCAAGTTTAGCATTCCCTCTTCCATGTGGGAGCCCTCCATGGAAGATACCGGCCACTGGCCAAGCAAAATGAAGGTAAAGCCCCACGGCATCCTAAAGGATGTGTCCTTCTGCTGGAAAGATTCTATTTCTAACACAGCCACTGACCAGATTACTATGGCACACCACAAAGCTATGATTCCCACACTCAACTAATAACTGATCCACAAAGTGCTATCAGCCCCAAAGTGTGGAAAGACCTTTTCTCTGCCAATCTGGCTTAGGCTAAGGACCCCAGACAAAGACTTGTAGCCAGCATTCCCCCGTTCTCCCCTTGCTTCCAGCAGGACACCTGAGCGCAGCTGGCAGATTTAGAAGGAAAAAAACGTGACACGTCTGTAACTTCTGGGTGCATGTGGACACACACACATACACACACACAAGTGGTGCTCTCTGTGCTAGCCAGGAATACAGCTTTCACGTCAGTCTCCTTCTTCTTCCCTGGATACCTCTTAGACTCAAGATGCCCAGGCCCTGGTGGGGTCTCTTTCCACCCCATCCCTGCCTCTCTCCTCTTCTCTGCCCTCTAGATAAGTCTCTAAGGAGCAGGTGTGAAAGGGTCAACGGTTCTCTGGAAAACTTTCTGGTTCCTGGATAAAAAAGCTTCAGAAATTTACTAATAAAATTCAGCATAGGATCTTTTCTACGGTTCTATAGTGCTGTCCTGGGGGGATGCGGGAGCATCCTGGCATAGTCTGGATCCCCCAGTACCCCAATAGGATAGGCCATGTCACACACTCAATCATAAATGAATAATAAGGAGTCCCCAAAGCCAGCATGCAGGGCCACATTCTCCCCATGTCCCTGGCAGGGCTTTCATGGTACAAGTTGAGCTGACACAAGTTCTCTTGTTTCCCTTTATTTTGACTAAAATCTCAGCTGCCTTATCACAGGGCATTCACAAATCTTCAAGCTCCTACTCAGGGCCAAGCTGGGAGCTCTGCTGCAAGGAAGCCTCACCACTCCCTCTCTGTTCTTTTTAATCACAAGTCTGTGTACTATCTCAGCATCCAAAGGATCCTGGACTACAAAGGTTTGGCATGGAATGAATTATATGCACAATTTTTGTTATTGATAACCTGAGTTATCTCCCTACCCACCACTGATGCCACTGTAGGGACACCCATTTCCTGAGCCATTAGTTGCTCCCTGAGTGGGTTTTCTCCCCTCAGTGTTTAGTTCTCAAGAGCAGCAGTCTGCCCTAGGAGCTCAAAACATGCAGGCCCTGACTGTGTCAATAGTGAGCTTTCCCAAGTCTAAAAAGAATGAAATTATTTAAGAACTTCCCTGGAAGGTTTCAGGGACAAGGTGACCTTGACAAACTCTTAGCAGCTGGCCACAGTCTGAGGCAGGACCAGGCAAAGGGCCCAAGGTAGAGAGGCAAGCCCACCTCAATCCTAACAAAGGGCAGGGCAGGCTGTCCTGCTGGGGCTCATGACATACCTATCAATGAAAAGCCCTACAATGCCCAGGACTTCAGGAGCAACGGAGGTTGTCACACAGAAGGTCAGACCTTCTCAAGCACCTGCTCTTTTCTCAGACAACTTCGGATGCCTAGAGCATCCAGAGGACCCCAGAAGAATCAGGGAGAGACATATACCTTGCTGCTGATGGGGTCTGCAGGGATCAATCAAGTCCTCATTGCCTTTGTGGGAGAATAGCAAAGTCCATGCCACCCTCAGGGATGCAGGGTCGCTCAGAGGGTCTGGACGTGGAGGTCCCTAGGGCATCTGTGCAAACAGAAAGACTCTGACAAAATGAACCTAGAGCAAGCACCTGGAAGGAGGCTCCAGTCACAGGAAATGGCCTGAGGCCACTGCGTGCATCACCATGTTCCACATGCCCTACAGAAGGTTCCCAGGATGATGGCCAGTACCCAGATCGCCTAAAGAGCAACTCAAGAAAAGTAAATGGCTTGAGACATAACCTAGCAGAGGAGAGGGAAAAAAATCTGTCTAGATTTTCAAACATCCTGAATCTACAAATTCACATCATACTTTGAAGTGGGGGGTGCTTGACCTGGGTCTGAACTGGCTCAGTTTGGCAGATCAGTTGTACTTGGAACCCTTTGCTGACTATATTTCAGTATGCCTCACTTCCTTTGTAATCCTCTGTACTTTATATGCTGAGTCCTATCCTGGGATCCACTGACATGCCCTGCTGACCAGCTTGTTCTAAAAGATGGAAGGATACAGAGTTTGGACAGCACATCATTAAAGGGTTCCACCTAGGTCTACTCAATAGTTATAACACCGCATCTCCCAGTGTGTTCGTCACAGGTGTTACTCCCAATGACACGGACTGCACCTGCCCATCCTGGATCCCTTCCACCACACTCTCCTGAGAATGCAGTCCAGGGAGTCACTCAGAATGGTGAAGGCCCTTCTCCCATCCCCCAATGATGCAAAGACCTCACCAGAATAAGAGGCATGTCAGCTGGCTAGCTCCCCCTCCCCCACATGCCCTGGCTGGCCCATCTCTCCAGCCAGCCAGCCACTTCTCAGAAGGGGCTTCAGATACAATGGCTCCTGCAGAATTCCTCCTTTGGATTTTGTTTCATTGACTTAAAACCCCATGAGTCAAATATTTTGCGCGGTATTTATACTCCTTAAAAAGAGATAACAGAACCTGCATGGAGCAGGGGAAACAATCAGAGACTATATTTGTGCTAGAGCTCATGATATCTTTTCAAAAATCAGAAAAAAAACTAGCCTGAGTGAGGTCTAGGCCCAATGATTCCCAATTCTCTCCTCTCTTGGTGAGGCAGAGTGTCAGAGATGCACCTGAAGTCAGGTGTCACCCATGGACCCTCTGCCTATTGATATGTGGGGTCCAACCTGAGGGAAAGTTTGGGTGGCACAGAACCTTTGCCCTCTGTACCAACAGTCGGCCATTGTCTTCATCCTTGCAGTGCCCCCAAAGGCATGTGAGTGACCAGGCCCTCGGGTGCCTCTGTCCTCCCAAAGGTGAGCCCCTCAAAAGCAAGGAGAGTGCCATGCTTTGAGGTTGCAAACTGAGCATCTAGCCCAGCAACTGGCATACAGCAGGTGATTAATCAATGCTTATATATTGATGGTTTTTTTCAACATTACTGTTCACCTTTCCAGGAACACTAGGAACATGTCAATTGCCTAGAGTCTCAGGTGGGTGAAAAGCAGATGTTCCAAGTGCAAATGGGTACTGGCTGGTGCAGCCTCACACACCCTTCACCCAGCCACTAAGGACACAGCTGTCATTTCCCCATCCAGACCTCTCTGGAGAGGTCACCACCATGGGGGATACAGGCAAGACCACTGGGCTTAGATTCAGATGCTCTTAGCCCTCCAGGCTTCATCAGCCTATGTGACAGGCCAGCAGGCTGACCAATAAGATCTGGACAGGCTAAAAATGATAAGCCAAACCTGAAAAGGCAAAATTTAAAGGGGAAAATGTCAGGTCCCATCCTTAAGTTTAAAAAAAATCAATTCCACAAGTGTGGGGTTAGACAATTTTCTGGAAAAGATCTGGGCTAGTTTAGTGGATGAAATACTCAATGTGAATCAATACTGTGCTGTGTTGACCCAGAAAGATAATGCGGTCCTAGGCTGTTTTGCCCTGGCTCAACCCCTCTGGAGCCCTGCATCCAGATGTGAGTGCCCAGGTTAGGAAGAGACCGGGTAAACTGGAGTGCCCTGAGGGGATTCTGAAGAACCTGGTAGGGGGACCCAGAGAAGGCAGGCTCTGGCAGTCATGATGGCAGCCTTCCAGTCTCTGAAAGAGGGTTAATGGCATAAAGATCAGATATTCTTTACCTGGAGTGTGGCACTGGAAACAAGCACATCAAAGTGAAAGGAGATAAACTCAAGAAAAGTTTCATACCCCCTAGAGCTGCTCCAGGAAGAGCTGGCTCCACCTCACTGGAGGCCCTGAGTACCAGTCAGTGACAACTCCCACTCTCACTCTGCCCCTGAGGCCCCGTCAAGGGGGTGGCCGGTCCTTGGGAGCCTGGAACTACCTGGAATTCCTCTGTCCCTTCCACCACTAGCAAACTAAAGGCAGAAGGGAGGAACAACACCTCTTTTTGTTCTTATTTTAACAATTCCTTTCAAGTAGTCAGCATGCCAAGGTTTACCAAGCCTTTACTCAAGAGACTGCCATGGATGCCAGGGATACTCATCACTTTCCTGATGAGTGAGAAGGTGAGTGGCCTGCCCAAGGTCACACAATCAGCTAATGGACAAACCAAGGTCATCACAGACCCCTCTTTTCAGCTAATTCCCTTTCCTGTTTCCAGACTTCTTTGTTTGCTTTTTATAACATCATCACCCACAAAGGTTAAAATATGTTTGCTTATGTTTTGTAAGGAATCATGAATAAAATGGTTCTGGTGAGGGGCTAACTGAGCACTCTGCAATGGTTTTACGTGAAGATCTTTTGCTCTGATCTGTGGCATCACTGAGATTTCGCTACAAAGAGGATGAGAGCAGGGACTACTTTCAAATGCAAATAAAACTCCTGTTTTGACTTTTCAAAGCTTACGAAACCTGCCTTCTCCTGCCAAACTGGCCCCTCCATTGCCCACATCTGACCCTCTCTCTCCTCTCCAGGTTTTGGTGCTCATGGTTCATGTGCCTAGAATGGGTTTCCTCCTTGCCTCACCTGCTAGTGTCCTCCCTCTCAAGCTACCCAGTAGACTGGTGTATAGTATACGCACTCTGTATCCACTTGACATCTATTTACAGAGAAAATGGGGTGTCCTGCATAAGAATGTCTTCCTCCACTAAGGACAGTTCCCTTCTCTGTCCTTCACCTAGAACAGTGCCTGGAACCTGGAGGACATTGATAAATGCCTCCTGATGGACTGATTGATTGGAAGAGACCTCAGGGGCCTTCCAAGGCAACCCTAAGTGACCAAGAACACCCAGATCTGCTATGGCGTCTAAAACATCCACACTGCCTGAGAGCTGCCCCATCAAAATATCCATACAACCAAACCTTAGAACCAAGCCTCCCTCTCGCTTCCATCCCTCCCACCATAAAAACCAGAAACAAATACTGTCCTTTCACTAGAGACAAGGCAAGAAGCCACCCGCAGATCAGAAAGAAAACTGGCCAACTACTCGCAAGCAGAATATATTCTTCTAGAACACTGTTGTCAATAACTGAACATTCACTCTGGCAGGAAGTTTCTAAATTACAAAGACCATCATCCTATGTGCCCAGGAGACAGTCTCTGAGCAAGTTGCTTTTTGAGTCAGAATATGAACAGGTAATAGAATCAGTGCGAGGAAAAATCAATGAAGCGCTCTGTCTTGTAGTACTTAGCAATGGATGGACAAATGGGTGAGGAGAAGAAATCATACTCAGGGAGAAGGCCACAGACATTGGGGGGGGGGGCGCCTAGCCAGCTGACATGCCTCTTGTTCTGGTGAGGTCTTTGCATCGTTGGGGAATGGGAGAAGGGCCCCCCCCATGCTGAGTGATTCCCTGGACTAGATTCCCAGGAGAGTGTAGTGGAAGGGATCCAGGATGGGCAGGTACAGTCTGTCACTGGGAGTAACACTTGCGACAAACACACTGGGAAACGTAGTGTTATAACTATCGAGTAGACCTAGGTGGAACCCTTTAATGATGTGCTGTCCAAACTCTGTATCCTTCCATCTTTTAGAACAAGCTGGTCAGGGGGGAATGTCAGTGGATCCCAGGATAGGACCCAACATATAAAGTACAAAGGATTACAAAGGAAGTGAGGCGTACTGAAACATAGTCAGCAAAGGGTTCCAAGTACACTGAGTGTGTGGGAAATTCTGCCCAGGACATCCTTCAGACAATACAGCAGCCAAGCCTGCCATCAACCCATTCTCTAATGGGCTCTTAATTCTGAGTGGCTTCGGAGTCCACCATTTCTACAGTACAAAACAGAAATCGTAGCATGTTTGCCAATGCTAGCCCCAGAGTAAGGGGCAAATAAGAGTCCCATGTTCTGGGAAAGAAGCTTGGTCCAATCCAAGCAAGTCTTCAGCTGGTAGAAATCCATGAAGAAGATCACAAAAGGAGGTTAATTACATACAGAGTTGATTTTAATGGGCCTAAATACACCTGGACCAGTCTATGCCCAGTATGCAGGAGGGGCTTGAGAGCACTCCATCACCCTTCACACGTTTTGAACACTGTGGATAAGTTCACTTACCTTGATAGTGTACTTTCCAGGGATGTACACATTGATAATGAGATTGACATAAGCACTGTCAGAGCGACCTCAGTGTTTGGGAGGCTCCAAAGAAAAGTTTGACAGAGAAGAGGTATTAGACTGACTACCATACTGAAGGTCTACAGAGCTGCTGTGCTGACCTCATTGTTGTATGCCTGGGAAACATAGACAGTCTACCAGCACCATGCCAATAAACTGAATCGCTTCCATTTGAACCATCTTAGGAAGATTCTGAGGATCACCTGGCAGGATAAGGTATCAGACACTGAGGACCTTGTTCAAACTAAACTGCCAAGCATTCAAACTATGCTTCAGAGAGCACAACTCTGATGGGCTGGCTATATTGTTCAAATGCAAAAGGTATGCTTACCAAAAAGACTATCTTATGGAGAACTCACATGCGGCAGGCGATCACATTGTGATCAGAAAAAGTGATACAAGGACCCTCTCAAGGTCTCTCTCAAGAACTTTGGATCTGACTGTGTGACATGGGAGACACTGGCACAGGACCTCTCAGCATGGCATGCCCACATCAGAAAGGGTGCTGTGTTCTATGAGCAAAGCAGAACTGAAACCACACAAAGGAAACGTAGGATGCACAAATTTGGAGGATCCACCCCAAATGTTCACGCGGACTATCTGTGGTAGAGCATTCCAAGCTCATATTGGTCTGATCAGCTATAATCAGACACACTGAAACTTCACTTTATCATGGTGATGTCATTTTGGTCATCTTTGAGAATGAAATACAGCAACAAACCAATCAACCAATCATTTGTTATAATTAAAAACTGACCCAAAACAACAGAAGCTAGATAACATGAAGTCTGGCAGCTCACGGCTCCATTTATAAGAAAAAGCAAAAACATGTAAAATTAAAACAAACTGATCAATTTCCATTCACTGTCAAATCTGAGAGACCATAAATGTGAAAACAATGACTGTGAGGCTAATCCAATTGGGACATTATTTGGCTTTAAACTTAGAAAGTTTTGGACTTTTGTAAAAAGAATTTGTAAACTATTTGAAAAAAAAATAACTTTGTAAAAGGCACCAAAAGTAAAGATTTCAATTCTCCTCAGGGAGCTCTCCTCAGCCAAACACCAGGAAGTTTTGGAAATTTCACACATCACTTCATCACTGATCTGAATTTATTGAGCACTCACAGTGAGGATCCCAAAGTAAGGCCAGAACACCATTCCTTCCCTCAGGGAGCTCACTTTGTAATGCATCTCCCAAAGAGACAGGAGAGGGGGCCCATAGCTTCAGGGGGTGCCATCCTTTCTGTCTCAGTCTCTCAACAGAACAAAGAAGTGCTCTTCCAGTGTCTGCAAACATCTTTAGGAAGAGCAGAAGAGACTGTTTTTCAAATTTTTTATGGTTCTTTGTTCAGGGGCACAAATCCCAATGTGGAATAACCAACCCTACATTACCTAATGTTTCCTCCATTCATTTTTTGGGGGATTCTGCTCCTAGGCACAGAGCACAAGGGGATATGTTTGCCCAGCAAACAGATCCACTCATTCATTAAAAACAAAAACACACCTTGACCAATCCCCAGTCAGTTTCCAACATCAACCAAAGCATCAGCCATCAAAAACACAGACAACCAACAGCCTCTTTCCCATATAATTCCCATCTCCTTCCAAGGCTCAACTCCACATTCCCCTCCAAAACTCCTTTTGTGATCTCATCAATTATTACCACTTCTTCTCTTGAAAAAATGCCATTCTCTTGATATTCTGTGGCCTCATCCACTGTGAGCCCTTTCCCTAAAATGGCAGCTCCTTGGAGGCAGGGACTCTCTTTTGCCTCTTTTTGTATTTCTGGTATTTGGCACAGTGCCTAGTATATAGTAGGTACTTAATAAATGTTCACTGAATTGGATTAGTGTATCTAGTATGGTACAACAACTGAACAAAAGTTTCTTAATACATGCTTGGGGGGCAAAAAGGAATCCAACGTCCATTTTGAAAATCAGGCTCTTCAGAAAACTACAAAGTCCTATTCAAATTGCTTTTAAAATACCCTTCATTTCCTGCACTTGTATTAAGCAGACCTCTGCAGCACGGATGTAAAGTGGTGAGCTCCCCATCAGCCATGTTTGCTGGGAGCTCAGGGACAATGTTTTCCTTTCAATCCTCCCTGCAGTCATCCCAGAGGGGTGAAGGCTCCCCTCACTCTGATTAACTGTGCAGCACCACCACCCGCCAGGAGACAAAGTTAAGAGCTTCCCATACAGATGATTTGCTCCGTGAGGTGTTTTTTAAGCACAGCAGCCAGACTGCTTTCATAGAAATCGAGAAGTGTGTATTCATATATTTCAAAGGTTTGCTTATTTTTGCTGTAAAAAAAATAGGCTATTGATTGTAACATGCAACTCTACAGGAAAAATCTCGACGCTGGAGTGGAAGACCAATATTTATTACTGCATTTGTGTTCATTACGCTTCTCTCTGACAGGGGTCCATTAAAATCAATTTTTATGTTTCTTCTGTATTTTCTTCATCTAATGTCCTTGGCATTGCGTTTATTAGCCGGTTAAGGCAAACACAGAGCAAGAAAGGATGTGGGTTTGTTTTTTGCTCGGTTTTTTTCCCCTCCTGTCAGAAATAATGAGAAATAAGATTTTAACAACTATTCCCCATCAATGAATGGGGGAGATTAAACGTTACATTTCAGCACAAACATTTACAGACAGCCTTAAAATTTTTAGGTCTTTACGATTAGAAAAATATAGTGGAAATTGCTCAAAAAAAGTGCTTTCTCTTAGAGGGTAGAAGTCTCTTTAAAGTAATGCAGAATATGAAATTTCATCCCTTTCCTTCTTCAAGAGACCCAGTGAAAAGCAGGGACCAGCAGAAACACACAGAGCCTAATAACACCTTGGGGAAGCAGAAGCCTCTCAGCTCGAGAGCTGCTAGCCAAGTTCAAAATTCACTGAGAAAACTTAAATAAAGCCCAGGCAGTATAGATTTGCTCCTTTCCAAAAGGAAGAGCGGTCCCAGACACCCATCTTCTGAGGAGACACCCACCATATGATTCCTGATAGAGCCACATGCTGACAATCAATAAACCCTTTGTAAATTCAGGCTTTCACCAAAAGACATGGGACTGCTTAATATAGATTATTTCCCAGAGTTTAACGGAAGGCAGAAGCTTTCATGGGAAAGAGAAGAAAAATAAAAGGAGAGAACGGTGCAGGGTATCCTTCTGGGAGAGCGCTTACCCTGTTTTATCATGCAGGTCTGTCTGGACTGCAGCTCTGATGCTTCCTCCCTGAACAACCCAGTTCTCAGCCCGGCCCCATTTGCCCCTCAGTTGTGGTCAGCTAAAGAATGAAGAACTGGGAGTCCACTAACTTGTAAGGTCTCCGAGGCTCTCCATCTTATGACTACAAAACTGTAAATCACCTCAAAACACATCCAGCCCCACCTGAAGAAAGACCCAGTCCTGATGGATGCTCAACCCAGCCACCATGTACCATCCTGCTGGGACGGGGCCTCACTTCCCTGAGACATCCATTCTACATCTGAGTTCTCACCACCAGGCAGTCTAACATGGAGCCCATGTGGGACATCCCACAGAGGCTACTCATCAATCCTCAATCTGTCTTCTAGGGCCAAGCAGAATACAATATAGCTGATCTGCTGCCACCCAGGAGTCACCCAACACTTTAGAAAGATGGCTACCACATCTCAAGCCTTTTGTTTTCCCACGACCTCTTTGATTCATTCCACACAGCACGATTCTAAGGCCCTGTCACTCTAGTGTGATGACTTATCCTAAAATGGGGGACCCAGACTAGAAAACAGAACTCCAAAGATGCTGGGGCAGGATTCCAGCTGACCAATGACAGCCTGCCTGTTAAGCCCCTTGTAATGGAGCTCAGGCTGCTCCTTAGCTCTGGTGGCCGCCCAGCCCTTGCTAGTCCAACCCAAGCTTGTAGGCCACCAAACCCTGAGCTGGTCATCAGCTGAACTGCTAACTAGCCATGCATTCCCCATTGTAAATGTGCAGAGCTGACCTTTCCAAACCAAGCTTAGGACTTCCATCATGTGACCGATTAGGCCCAGATCCCTCCTTAGCTGCCGAGACCACCAATGAACCCATTTCCTTTGCCCCATCAGTCCAGGACTCTGGAGTGAGGGCACATCTACTTACTCAGGTCTTGGAACCATTTTCTTCAGGAGGTTTATTTCATGCACCCCTGCTTCACATCCTGAAATTTCAATTCTTCCCAAAGGGCTTTCCAAAAATTTGTATTTTATTCTACATGCACTTCCCATCATTCTCAGCAACCTATTAAGAAAGGAGGAGAGAGAAGATGAGTCACAAATAACATAGAAGTAAACAAACACAGACTTGTTCTGTCCAATCTGCCAAAAGATGCCAAATGCTGGGGCAACTACCGTCAGCTATTTAACACAAACAACTTGGAAAGCGCAAAGCAATCCGGCAGAAGTCAGATTTAGACCAGTCTCTCACACTACATGCCAATCTAAATTCCAGACTGGGAGCTAACTCAGGGTCTCCTCCTTGGCCACTGCTTTAGAATTCATGACAAAGCAGAGACAAACACTGGTTCAACTACTGTATGACAAATAAAACATTATTATTTATGGCATTGAAATGATTCTGAGTTTACCAAATACCTTTCCATCCATTACCTCACTGAATATTCAAAGCAACCCTCACAGGTATTAAGGGAAGACCCCATTATCACCATTTCACAGAGGAGAAAACTAAGGATCAGAGAGAAGTGATCTGCCTAAGATACAGAACCTTCCCATTTCCCCAGCAGCCTTCTCACTCTGGAAGATCCCTTTGTTCCTGGGGCTCTCCTCTGATTGGTGAGTTCCTCCAGGAGCAATACCCTCCCTTTGGAGGAATTACTCAACAATTTGCTCCTCTCCTGTCACCCATGCCTGACTTTCTTATTGATGGTGAAAACTGGTGGCTGAAGCACTGCAACTGATTTGTGAAAGATCCTGGAGAACAGGAGAGGCAGCACAAGATTGGAGGAGGGTAAATATCTGCCCAATTTTCAAAAAGGAGAAACAAAACTTAGAGTCCACTGCCAAAATGCTAAATATATGATTAAATAAGTGGTTAGTGAACATTTAGAAAGGGAAACAGTGATGACAAAGAACCAACATGGCAGCTTCAAGAAAAAAACATGCCAAACTAAACTGATTGTGATAGGACTATTATATAAGGGAGATCCGGGAGATACTGCAGACAAAGTGAAACAAGGTTTTAGCAAAACGTCTGACCAAGTTCATCATGTCTTTGTTGCCAAAAAATGGAGAGATGTGAGACAGAAGACAACACAATTAGCTGGAATTGGAACTTGTTGATTGAGTAAAGCCAGAAAATACTCAAGAATGGTTCAAAAGAGGTCTCCAGTGGAATGTCCCAGAAACAGTGCCCGGTACGATTTTGTTTGATGTTTTCAGCAATGATGTGGGTAAGACACAGGTGGAATGCCTATCAGATCTGCAGAAGACACAGAACTGAGAGGGAGAGTTAAATGTGGAAAGACAGAGTTGAGTTGCAAGGATCTTGAAAAATCAGAACAGTGGCCCAGATGTAATTCACTGAAGTTTAATAGGAATAAATGTAAAGTCTTACGCATGGGTTGAGAAAAATCAACTCCAAATCCAGATGTGATCAGACAGATCTGTGACTGAAGAGAACCACTGGTTTTAGTGAACTCCAAAAACTTAATCAGAAACAACAATGGGGTACATCTGCCAAGAGAGCTAATATAATTTTAAGTGACATTGAGAGAGGCCCAATACCAGAGATCAAGAAGTCAAAGTCCTGCTGTTCCCTCCCCAGTTCAGAGCACAGGTAGAGAAAGGTGTTCTGGGTAGCACCAATAAGAAACACTACTGCCTATGGAGAGAGCCTGGTGGAACAACACCAGGATGATGAATGAGAAAAGGCTAAAGGAGCTAGGAAGTCAAGCCTGGAGGATTCAGGGCTGGGGAAGATAGCAGAGAGACCTTACTAAAAGTGTCTTCAAGTATGGGAATAGCTCATACCTGGGGAAGAAGTTTTAGATATCTCCTGAGGGTCCCAGGAGGCAGAAGTGGACTTGGACCAAGGACACTCATTTTACCAGCCATCTTGGCACCAGTATTACAAATATAAAATGCTACTAGTAGTGATATCAAAAAGCAGTATAATGCTCTAGCAATGGGGCTTACAACAAAGATCTCAGGGAGGCAGCAGCCTAAAAGCTCCATGAGTCAAACTGAGTTTCAATTTTCATTTTTTTATAGTTTTCAACATTCACTTCCACAAACTTTTGAATTTCAAATTTTTTCCCTATCTCCCACCTCCCCCCACCCCAAGACAGTATGTATTCCATTGTAAAAGGTCTTTCTTGCCTCTTTTATGTGAGATGATTTATTACATTCTACCTCTCCCTTTCTTTCTCCTAGTACATTCCTTGCAACACTTAATTTTCTTTTTTGGATATCCCTTCTTTTACCTCACGCTGTGCCCTGTCTCTCTCTCTCTCTCTGTCTCTATCTACCTATCTATACACACACATACACATATACATACACACATATATATTTATATACATATATATATGTATATATATTCCCTCCAACTATCTTAATTCTGAGAAAAGTCTCATGAGCTACAAATATCATCTTTCCATGTAGGAATATAAACAGTTCAGCTTTAATATGTCCCTTCTTTCCTGTTCACCTTTTCATGTTTCTCTTGATTCTTGTATTTGAAAGTCAAATTTTCTATTTAGCTCTGGTCTTTTCCACAAAAATGCTTGGAGTCCCCTATTTCATTGAAGTCCCATTTTTTCCCACCTGAAGTATTATGCTCAAGTTTTGCTGGATAGGTGATTCTTGGTTTTCATCCTATCTCCTTTAACCTCTAGAATATCATATCCCAATGTAAGGGGTATGGAACTCTCAGATTTTCAGGGTCATGATGCCCTCAGGAGAAATCTCTTTGAGATGCCATGTCCTTGCATGATTTATGTGATGGACCACCCCCACGCAATTACCGACCTTCACAATTATCTTGCGCAAGAATACAACAGCCAAGCACTTAAGCATAACAGACAGTATTTACAAACTTCTTGCTTGAATGGAAGTAGAATCAAAGTAGAATGCCTATATATACTCTGATCTAGCTGAGAATAAACAGAGTGCATACCATTCTTGCTCCCGCCTCATTCGTTCGTGCCTGGAAGAAAGATCTCATGCAGGCATGAGATCTTTGGGAACTCAACATCCCAAGCCCTCCAATCTCATAGTGTAGAAGCTGCTAAATCTTGTGTTATCCTGATTGTGTTTCCACAATACTTGAATTGTTTCTTTCTGGTTATTTGTAATATTTTCTCCTTGACCTGGGAACTCTGGAATTTGTCTACAATATTCCTAGGGGTTTTCCTTTTGGGATCTCTTTCAGGAGGTGATTGGTGGATTCTTTCCATTTCTATTTTACCCTCTGGTTCTGGAATATCAGAATATCTAGAATATCATTGATAATTTCTTGAAAGATGATGTCTGAACTCATTTTGATCATGGTTGTTGGGTAGTTCAGTAATATTTAAAGTATCTCTCCTGGATCCATTTTCCAAGTCAGTTGTTTTTCCAATGAAATACTTCACACTGTCTTCTATTTTTTCATTCTTTTGGTTTTGTTTTATAATTTCTTGATTTCTCATAAAGTCATTAGCTTCCATTTGCTCCACTCTAATTTTTAAGGAATTATTTTCTTCAGTGAGTTTTTGTACCGTTTTTTTTTCATTTGGCCCATTCTGCTTTTTAAGGCATTCTCCTCCTCATTGGCTTTTTGGACCTCTTTTGCCATTTGGGTTACTGTAATTTTAAAGCTGTTATTTTCTTCAGCATTTTGGGGGATTTCCTTTAGCAAGCTGTTGACTTGTTTTTCATGATTTTCTTGCATCCCTCTCATTTCTCTTCCCAGTTTTTCCTCTACTTCTCTTATCTGATTTTCAAAATTCTTTTTGAGCTCTGCCATGGTCTGATATTTTCTTGGAGGCTTTGGATGGAGGAGCTTTGGCTTTGTTGTCTTCTTCTGGTTTTATGTTTTGATCTTCCTCGTCACCAATGACATAAGAAAATACCTCTTCACTAAGGAAGTAAGAATCCATAGTCTTTTTCCTGTTTGCTCATTTTCCCAGCCAATTACTTGACTTTTGAGCTCTTTGTTAAGTGCAGTGCCCCAGAAGCAGCCTCTGCTTCAGCAGTGGCTACCACCACCCTGGGTCTGGGACAACAATTCCCTCTCAGAAGACCCTTCCCACTGACCTTCAAAGTTGTCTTTGGTATTTGTGGGTTAAGAAGTCTGAAAACCACAGTAGCTGCCAGTGATTCAGTCCCCTAAGGCCTGCTCCAGCTCTGTCTGCACCAACATGGCCCATGCCAAACTGTGCTCCACTCTCAACCCACTGCAACAGACCCTTCCTGTTGACCTTCCAGATGGCCCTGGGCTGGAAATTTGCTTCAGTCTGTCATTGTGTGGTTTCTATTGCTTTAGAATTTGTTTAGAGTCATTTTACAGGTTTTTTGAGGGGTTTGGGGGGAGAGCTCTAGCAGGTCCCTGCTTCTACTCTGCCATCTTGGCTCTGTCCCCGGAAGTTTCAATTTTCTCAAACAATTGCTAATAATGAGAGTTCTTCAAGAGCAGGCTAGAGCACTGCAATTATGGGTGTGATAACCATTACTAGGGATATTGTCAAGTGGATTCCTCCTCAGATTTTGCGATTTGGGGTCAGTCTAAGTCCAGGGAAACGTACAATTGCACACCTCCCTCCCTTTGGGAAAAAGAGACCAAACGAGAGAGACAGTGTGGACACTGCCCACCAGCAACTGTCCTTTTCTTGCTCAGTTTTACTTAGCTGAATTTCTTTGTTGGGGGGAGGAAGGCGGTAATTCTATAAGAGAAAGGAATGGGGCATGGCTTTAAAAACAAAAGGCAAGAATAAACCTTAAAAGAATCTGCTCTCTGGAGAAGAGCTTAGGATGTATCATGAATGGACAGGGGCAAAGTTTGGGGGACAGCTAGTGAAAACCAAGCTCAAAGCCAACTAGCAGTCAGCAAGCACCTCTATGTGCAAGACACATGAGGTGCTGAGAAAACAAAGGCAAACATAAGACATTCCCTATCCTCTGGGAGTTGCCATTCTAAATCTCTGCCTCTGAAATGCTCCTAAGTCACTTACAATGCTGAGCACAAATCAAATGGATATCCTTAAGGATCTCAGGGCCAGAGGAGATCTTAGGAGAAAAACATCAGTGTGTACAGGAAAGCATGTATGAGAGGGAATCTGGTGTCTGCTCTGAAGCCTCTACCACCTCCTGAGGCAGCCCCCACGATACCTCTGAAACTACCTATTCTGGGGAAGAGCTTCCTTATTTAGGATTTCTCTAGGTAAATGCTCCCTGTCCCAACACCAACAGTTGGCATTTCTATAATTCAGGGAAGCATCTTGAAGAATCTTCTCCATGCCTGACAAAGGTAAATCCTTGCATCATCTTAGTGAGGAGATCCTTGGATGAAAGACACACATGGTCCATCACCAGGCCCAAACACAAAGTCTGTCCAACCTGGTGGGATATGTCAGAGACTTCAAAAGCCAATGTCCTTTGCCCATCATGAGAAGGCCTCCATGAGGATGTCAGGGAGGGACCAAATTCTATGCCACCAAATCAATGCCTAAGGATTCTACTGAAGCTGTTTTAAAAAGAGAGCTTTGAGGGATCTAACATTATGTTTCTGCCTTATCAACCATATGACCATAACCACTAGCTTTTATGCTGTGAATTTATCAACTCCTCTACATGCAGGTGAGGAAACTATAGCTGAGCTTGGGGTCATACAGCTAATTAAGTGGCAAGGTCTTCCTGGCTCCAGTCCTGTGTTCTCCACACTGGAAAACACTACCTTGTGCTAAAATACATGACCCTGGTTGGTCAGCTTAGGAATTATTCCTGGGGAACTCCAGGGTCCAAATTAGGCCATCCCTGTGTTGCCATGTAAATCTGTGAGAGTGAGAAACTGAGGCAACACAGTTTTGGGCAAGAGCAATTTTGTGCGTAAAGCTAGCAATGGTCAATTAATGGAGTCCAAGGACCTGTGGGCAGTATAGAGGAACGAAGGCAAACTGCAAAACCTTGGGTTATGTGGGCGTTTACTGATTTGTTTGGTCAGCACAGAGGACATTGGCCACAAGTTATATTGGCTTACTAAAAAGAGGGCTAACTATTGATTAGAGAGATGCAAATCAAAACAACTCTGAGGTACCACATCACACCTATAAGATTGGCAAACATGACAGAACAAGAAAATGATAAATGCTGGAGAGGATGTGGGAGAGTTGGAACACTAATTCATCATCCAACCATTCTGGAG
Source organism: Notamacropus eugenii (assembly GCF_028372415.1). Lineage (NCBI taxonomy): Eukaryota > Metazoa > Chordata > Mammalia > Diprotodontia > Macropodidae > Notamacropus > Notamacropus eugenii. Next base: position 286,445,567 of record NC_092872.1, on the reverse strand, counting down.
AGCAATTTGGAACTATGCCCAAAGGGCTACAAAAATGTGCATATCCTTTGACCCAGCAATATCGCTACTAGGACTGTATCCCCAAGAGATCATAAAAATGGGAAAGGGTCCCACATGTACAAAAATATTTACAGCAACACTCTTTGTAGTTGCCAAAAACTGTAAGTCAAGGGGATGCCCATCAATTGGGGAATGGCTGAATAAATTATGGTATATGAATGTAACGCAGTACTATTGTGCCATAAGAAATGATGAACAAGAAGACTTCAGAGAGGCCTGGAAGGACTTATATGATCTGATGCTGAGTGAAAGGAGCAGAACCAGGAGAACTCTGTGCACAGCAACGACCACAGTGTGCGAGAGTTTTTTCTGATAGACTTGGAATTTCGTAATAACGCAAGAACTTAAAAAAAAAAATCCCAATGGTGGTTTTCTAAGGCAAAATACCTTCCATACTCAGAGAAAGAAATATGGAAGTCATTTGCAGAATGTAGCAGATCATGTTTGTGTGTGTGTGTGTGTTTGTGTATCATATTTTGATTTGTTATATGATTTCTTCCATTTATTTTAGTTTCACTACATAGCATGACTATAGTGAAAACGTACTCAATGGGAAAGTATATGTAGAACTTATACAGAATTGTATGCTGTTGTGGGGAAGGAGGGGGTTAGTGCGGGGTAGGTGTGGGGGGGGATAAAATCTTAATTTTATGGCAATGACTGTAAAACATTAAAAAATAATAATAAAATTAAATTTAAAAAAAAATAAAATATAAATAAATAAAAAGAGGGCTAAAATGTCCCACTCATCTTGAACCAGAACAAGATTAGGGAAATCATGGTTCTGGGAATGGGGACTAGAATCCCTAAGTGGTAAATGCTCCTCTTCTTTGATTGGCTAGACCACTAGGCATGACACAAGATTATGGATTACTATCCATCAATATCTTAGTTTAGCATCCTGTCGAAAGTTTATAATTTTCCATGAGTCAAAATGAGGAACTCACACAAAAAAGGACCCATAAACTCTCATAGAGAGAGGAGGAAGTAGTAGGGAATAGCAGCTTTGGGAAAGCTAAACTAACAACTTACTAATACAAGCTGCTTTGATTGTTTGATAAAAGCACAGCAAGCCTTAGCAAAAACAAAATCAGGCTGATACTACTGAATAAGCATGATTTCAGATGGACATTTCTCAATTCCTGCTTTGATGCTGGAGAGACTCAAGTTTTCTACTGGTCTAAGAACGCATTGCACCAAAGAAGTGGTCTGATTCTGAAGGGAAGACAGGGACTCCCTAAGATCAGTCAGTTTTCCCATGTGCAGTAAAGCAAAGCCCCAGATGGCTGTATTTCCTGAGCTGGGACTTGGGCTCTGTTTAGAGCAGTTTCTGATGCTCTTCTCAGGCTGATTTTTGGACAGTTGCATCCTCAAATGCCACACCAGCCTGAGGACATCTTCTAGGAGACACATCAGGTGATACTTCCTATTAATTCTATCAGTGATAAATCATCTCTCCTGCTAAACAGAAGAGGCAGCACCCCTTGTAGTTAATCTTCTAAAGAAGACCTCATGGCTATCATAGCCATTGGCTCCATAACTGACAGCCTCAAACAAAGCACAGCAGGTGATGCTGGAGCCTGGTGGGCTGGTCATTCAGCTGCAAGGGTCCCTGGGAGAGGTCCACAGGTGCCATATAGCTGCAGAGAGGAAAAGAATCCTTTGGTAGTTGGAAATCTTTGTATCATCCTCAAATAGAGACATTTTCTAGGAGACAAAGTTCAATTAAACACACTAGACAGATTTTGTTGTTGTTGTTGTTCAACAAATGTAAATCTTAACAAAACTGAAAGCAAGATCATTCCATTGCAAGACCAAAATAGTCCAGCAAGGTTGAAAGGCTGAGTTAATTAGATCACTCTTCAGAATGCCAGCTCATCAGATTCAGGAGCTTGGGCTGCCAGAATATTTTTAGGAATTAATTTTGAGTGTACCCTAGCACAGCAGTTACCACACATCTGAACACAAAGTGGAAAGAAATAAGATCACAAGGGCCCATTTAATTAAAGGAGTCAAAATACCACTTCCAGAAAACCATGAAGCAGGATCCCACCAGTCACCATGATCTGTTCTGTGTGTCTCTTCTGTTATTTGGTGAGTCTCAGACATAATTCATGGGAGTTCGTGGGCATTGGTGGCAATATCTTCAGACTCATTAATCCAAGAGCAGCATGGCTCATTAATGATAAAGGGGGAAGTACATGGTCCTCCCTGAGCAGCAATGAGCAGCATCTGTTGGCGGACAGTGTGGTCATGCCTCTTCTGCAAGAGGATCAACTTCAGCCTGAAGCAGGGGATGGCGTTGGATGTTCCAGCCTACCCTGAGTTGGTTCTTGGGCCAGCTTGCCAATTCCTGCAGAAATACTCTATACTGACTGACATACTCTAGTAACACTCAACTGTAGGAAAGGGGTCCATCCACCAAACTCTCTCCATGGATAGATGGTTCTGCCCAATTTAGTAGCTTTTGGTTTGTGTGGCAAGCCACCATGCACCTTGATTGCTACGAGTTTTCTTTCCAACTAAACCTACAGAATGATTAAAAACAGAGACAGGGGCCCAAGTAGACAATCTCGCATGTTTTAAACCATCCTGGAGGAAGAGAGAAGGCTTCTCCTGCACAGATAAAAAACTGGCCAGGGTCACCAAGGCACATAGCATCTCTGGGATTCCCTGGTGTGCTCCAGAAGCTGCTGTATTATACATAAGAGATATCAAAGTATAGTTTTGAGGTGGGCACTAGGGCCATTAAAACTCTAGTCCAGAAGGAATGAGTTCTATTTACATCAGAAAGAGGGAGGGCAGAGTTACAGCAGACAGAGTTTCCTAAACTGGAGGGTTGGTTCTCATCTTGTTAAAATCAATAGGAAGAGGTGGTACCAGCTGTAGAAGTTGAGGAGAAGGCATTCTACTTCTGTAGAAGGATGCACTGACTGAATGTGGTGAGGACTTGGGAGTCCTTAATAGATGGAGCCCTCATATTTACTGGCTGGACAAACTTCACCCCACAGACTCTGTCCTGACTGACAAGTATTCCTTACCCACATATCCCTGGGAAGACGTAGTAAAAGCTATCACTGAGCTATCAAAGCTATCACTGAAAAGCCACAAGAACCTCTATCAAAAGATACGACTGCCCAAATGAAAGCTAAAGTGGGGGACAGTCGTTTCCTGGTTCCAGCTCCTGTTGTTACAGGCAAGAAGGAGAAAAGGGGTAAAATTCACCTCTGTGAGGAGCTGCTTGCTCTTTGCCTTTCCAGGAAAATGTGGTATAAGAAGGAGAATCAGAATCATACCAGCACAGAGTTCCTCCTCTCTGGCCATTCCTAGGAGGCTCAGGCCTCTCATTTATAGCAGTAGTTTTGTGAGTCCTAGACCTCTTGATGCTCAGTCATGTCCAGCTCTCTGTGATCCCAGTTGAGGTTTTTTGGCAAAGAGACTGAAATAATTTGCTATTTCCTTCTCCAATTCATTTTATAGATGAGCAAGCTGAGGCAAACAAAGTGAAGTATCTGAGGATGGAGTTGGACTCAGAAAGATGAGTCTTCATGATTCCAAACCCAGCACTTTACCCTCTATGCCACCTGGCTGCCTCTACTAGACCTCTTAGGAGGCTCATCAGAACCACAACAAGCCCCTCCTGCAAGGGGGGGAAAGATGGTAAAGTCTCTCATTGTAATAAGCACCCTCACCACCCAGCAAGCAGGTGTGATCAGGTGACCAGTCTGTGCACAGGACAATAGGTAACAGAACCACCACTGAACAAAGGATATGGAGGGGTTGGGGTCTGGTCCTGCTCTCTCCATCCTGCACACTGTGTGGCTAACCATTACAAGGCCTAATGCAAATGGCACAGAGAAGAATGTCCATTCTCCTGGAGGATTGTGACCTTTAACATTCTCCTAAGAGTTTTCTGTGGCATGGAAGGCCACCTGGAATGATAGCAGTACTAATCAGGTTGTACCAATCCCGCTTTATCGGGGTGCAGGGCAGCCTTCACATGAGAGCTGGGTAGCCAAGGGTCTCTTTTTCCAGTCCTGATTGCAGTCAGAGGAGTGAGTAGCGTCTGCAAAGGGGCCTTCCTGGGGAGGCTGAGTTCCAGTAACCATTGGGTTACTGGAAGCTCTTGACGCAGACTTTTATCACCAGGGTAAAACTCAGGTGGTGAGAAGTGCCAAGGTCCAGTCTGTCCGGGCACTCCTGACTTGAGAAAGGTTTTCAGTCTGTTTGGTCGTTTCTATATGTAAGATGCAAAGGATATATCTCCTCCCAGCAGGGATGCAGAAACTGGAGAAAAAGGCTTTGCTTCAAAAGGGGTGGGGGGCAAGGTGACCAAAAAGCATTTCAAAAGGAGCTATGTCCCTCTCCCCTTGGTCTGCTGCACAGATGAAACAAAGCAGGAAGAACACCTGGCCTCTTCAAGTGGGTCTCAGAGCACAATTTGTCAGTCATAGTTCTAAGTTCCCTATTCATAAATTCAACTTGGCCAGAGCTCTGCACGGGGGATAGAACCAAGGAGTAAAACAGATTTGGTAAAATGAGACCCCTCCCCCCATCTGAATCAATACCTGCCAGCAGACCCGGGGCAGTCTCCTTGAGAAGCATTTCTGCAACAAAAGCAGCAGCAGTTTTAGGATTAGGAAATGCTTCTGCCCCCCAAGTGAGCACACTTACAGTAAGGAGGCATGCTTTCCAATGACCTGACTTTGGCATGCACATGAAGTCAATCTACAGATGTAACAAGGGTGACCACCAAAGGCATGTGGTTCTGTGCTTGACAAGTGAGACAGACAGAAGTGATAGTGGAATGCCTGTGCCCTGTGCCCACCATATTGTACCCACTATTCCTTGACTCCCAAAACATGCCCCCACAAACAGAAATACTTGGTAATTGAAGCTATGGGAGGGAGCGGTATGCCTTTGGTGACTACCCAGACCCCGTTTGCCTGCTCTGCCTCAAACTGCTCTCTCCATTTCTTGACCTCCATGTTCTTGCAGACAATACTGAAACTGGCTTCAAGAGGCAGTAAGAGATGAAAACATACCAAGGACCCTCCAGAGCAGCAAGTTTGGCAACAGCATCTGCTCAGCAAGCCCTCACGAGACAGGACCGGTCCCATGGTGTGAATAGAACAGTGGACAATGGCCAATGCAGCCAGTCACTCTGTGGCAGCTCCAAGTTCCCTGAAGAGGTCTGCATGTGCAATGACTTTGCCAGCAGAGGTCAGAAAGCCTCTCTGCAGCCATCACATCCCAGCCACATAACAGACACCAAATGCATACTGTGGATCAGTGTAGATGGATGCACTGTGCCCATCAGCATAACAACATGCTTCTGTGAATGCAATTAGCTCAGCTGCTTGGAGGTTGAGAGGAGACGGCAAAGAGACTGCCCAGACGGTGTCAGGGTTGGAGACCACTGTAGTACCTGAGCACCAGATGCCATCCCACGTGAAAGAGGACCCTTCGGCATTTAGAATAGAATCAGGATTCAGGAAGGGGCACCAGGGAGGTCACAGTAGGGTTTCTTGGCCACATCTATTACAGAGGCCCAGTGAGGTGGTGGCCACCCAGTGTCTGCAGACTAGGGAGTAATGTGGCACGGTGAAGGGTGGTACCACTCAAGATGAATAGTCTCTCTGCCCTTGCAAAGTCACTTCATGGTTAGGAAGTCTCTGATCAGAACAGGCTTAAGTTCTATGGCAAAATAAGAGAGCCTAAACCTCGTGGGGTGCTACACCATCAGAGGGGCACCCCGAACCAATCACAAGCCTTCCCCACTAAATGGGCAGAAGTGACCACAGCCCTTAGGTAGCCACAGTATCAAGCTGAGCAGAACAAGCTGAGACACTATCAGGCAAGGAGAGGGTGCTAACATCTGAGTTGGGACAGTGGAGACCACTCTCATGTGATTATGAACAAAAAAGGGCTCACTGGCACCTGGGAGTCCCAAGGCTGGGGCTGATAAAAGGCTTTCTTGGGTTTATCCAGAGCAGGAAGGTGCTGAGGCCAAGCGGTTAGAGGTTATGAATCTCATCCAAAGATGGAATCCACTGTGGCAGCATCCAGCTGCACCCCACTCACATGCAGCTTTGGGGCTTTCCACGGGGGAAGGTGCCTCTGAACTTGGGATCTGGAGACATGCTGGAGAACATGGCAGCTGATTCCCAAGGTCCTGTGCGCCTACAAGATGATTGAGGGATGGCACATGAGAAGATAAATGAGTGATCCAGTTGCTGGATCTGAGAAACCAGGGTGGGGCTTCAACAGACCCCTGAGCCAGGGCAGTCCTGCCCATTGGGCCTTTGCCCAGGTAAGGGCAAACGGGGGTGGTGAATGTAGGTAAATAGTGATGCTAAAGGCAGCTGAGCTGAGCTAGGCCTTAGCACAGTAAAACCAGGAGCCTCACAAGAAATGGAAGAACAGCCATGGCTGTGTTAAGAACCACTGGATGTCTAGGTAGAACATGTAAAACTGACACAAAGCAAAAAATGAGTTTTCCATCAGGGCCCAGCCTAGGCTTCTTCACAGGCAGAATAGGGTGAAACAAGGTGATTTTCATGAGACAATGATAACTTAGTCTCTCAGAGAATCAACAATAGAAGAGATACGCCCCCAGCTTCCCTAGACCAGGGACATTGAGACACAGATGGTAAGAGGGACAGCTGATACACATTGGAGGATGATGAAGCCCACAAAGATGTCAGGTGGAGGACCTAAAAAAGGCAAGAAAGACAGAAAGTCTTCCTCAGAGGTCCCTGAAAATTGCAGAACGTCTTCTATGGGGTCCTCAGAAAAATCCATCACAACCAGAAATAAGGACAGGGAGCCCTCTGGGAGATGTAAAGTCAGGGAACTATTAGGGGAGCACGAGGTAGTGGCCCTTGATCTAAATAAGAGAACTCTACCTAAAATATTAAGTGGAGACTGGGGAACAAAAAGAAAAGATTGTTTCACTAAGAGAAGGCCAATGCTAACTTTTTGGGGAGATAATTTTAGGATAGGCTGGGGTTATTCCATAACTCCAGAAATATTCTGGGACCCAAAGTCATGCCCTTAGGTCTAGCACCTCATTTAGGACTGAACTAGGAGCCCCAGTATCTAACAAGCAATCCTAAAATGTGTCACCAACCTTAATAGTAACATGGGGCTCACCAGCATGGGGACAACAGGTGCAAGGACACTGGGATCAGGGAAAACAAAAGGATCCTTCTCAGAATCGAGGGTCCCTGTCCCCTGCCCCCCCCACACACACACACACTCCTTTCTGCTGTAGATGTGTTTCGGTTTCCCCCCCAATTACTCTCATTTGCACTCTTGTACTAACTGACATAATGACCCTGTTGGTGACAGTAAAAGTGTTCTCGTATTCTCTGGTTTGCCAGCAGAGCACAAAAAGAACTTGGGGCAACCTGGGCCATGGCCAAGACTGTCTTAGTTTTTTGCTTGGCTTTTCTTTCTCCTTTTCTTTGCCCCTCCCTTCGCACACACAGAAGGTGATGCCTTCAAGCTCACCTAAGCCCTTCTCAGGCCAGGTGTGCCAGCTTTTGTGGACACACTTTTGAATTTCTAGGACAGATTGGTTAACAAAAGCTGCATTAATAATCTGAACATCTCTTGGGTTAATCAGATCTGATCCTGCATGCCACTTAGCACTCTTGCACAACCTACAGTAAAAAAGGTTAGAGGCTTCCTTTTCTTCCTGAGTGATTTCCTGAAATATGCCCCAGTTATCAGTATGGATGGCACATGCATCCATTCCCTGGATGAAGGATTCCCTACCTTGTAATGACTGGGTGGAATGGCTGGATTATTAGGGTTTCAATGGAGGTCTTAAGAAGGGAAATTATGAAGACTTCCTGAGCTGGCTGGAGCAGTGCCATCGAGGACTTGTGTACCAGTCACCTCTCAGATGGTGATTCCTTGTCCCGGAAAGAGCAAGGTTCCCACTGAACCAGTTATATCTCCCCAGACTGAGCTGTGCCCTCTAAGTATGGCTTAAATTGAGTTAACTGCCACAGGCTCCTCATCAAATGTAGGAGTATCTCTCCTCCATGTGGACAGGTCAGAGAGACTGAAAGGTTGATAGAGACTCAGAGCACCATATTTCCAAGCTGGGTGCTATCAAATATAAATCTTTCCTGGAGGGGAAAGAGAGGTAGCCAGTCACGTTTGCTCAAAAGGAATTAGATTCCTTACTGTAGTGGCAAGGATAAGATGGAAGAGTAGTAGAAGATGGCAGGATAAAGGGGGGACCTTTAGGAGGTTGAGGGCATTTCCCATTGGACAGAGCTGGCCAGCAAAAAGCCTACATCCACTTTGGGTAGTTTATTTGATAAACAACCCTAACTTCCTCAAAGGACTGTAATCAAAACCATCAAATTTAGGCCAATATAATTTATCAGCTGAATCTCCTACAGTCTTAGACCAAATCTCACATAATTTAGTGGCATGCTGTTTGGTCATACCCTGTTGAATCAGGAGTTTCCCCTGCTTCCAAGATATACGGAACTGTTCCAGAGAGGAACCTTTGGAATATTACTACCACACCCACTTACTTTCCTGGGGCATCCCCACAAAGAAGTTTCTCCCCTGCAAAAGAATTTCCCTGGGAAATTCACCTAATATTCTCGAAAGTATTGCCAAGGGAATTATGGAGTTACTGATAGTCTTCCTCCCTTATTTCCACTGAAGTTTGGTGAAAGTTAAGTCCCTGCTAGCTGGGAGAGCTGCATTCTAGACTCCTTGCCCAAGTGAAATAATAATGGGATTCTTCCCTTACCAAAAAAAAAGAAAAAATTGTCAACGAAATACTGTAATATTGATCTTAGACTAGACTGTAGCCTTTAGAATTTAAAAAAAGGAAGTCACTTTTGATATTACAAATTTTACTTCAATTTCTCTATTATATGAACTTGGACTTCATTTTCAAAAGTCAGTGTACACAACTTAAATTCAAAGAATCATAAATCAATTTCAAAGTCTTGTTATCAAAGATTTACCTATGTATTTTTAAGAGGGAATCTCTTTTTTGCTGGAGAGATAATTCTCCTTCTAGCAGTTAAGACAGTTTTATCTGGGAGAGGGATTCTCTTGCTTGCAGGAGAAATTATTCTACATAGGCTAATTATCTCTCTTTAGGCTGGTAAGATTCTCCCATTGAAGTCTTACCTTGTCTCAGATTAATTTGGATTGAGGCTAAGTAGGAGTCTGACCTCCCAGGTAGTCCTCCCTGGAGAATTCTCTTGGAAAAGGTTCTTTACCAGAGCACTCTAGGAGGCTCCTCAGGGCCAGAATCCAATCACTCAACTTCCTGGCTGCCTCGCCAACTGTCACAATGGAAATCTGTGATACTGAGACACTGAGGAAACAAAGTTCCGAGAACAAGCAATTTATTGGCAAAGCTAGCAACTGCCAATAAATGGGGTCCAGGACTCCTCAGGACACAAGGACTCTGGGGAATATTCAAAGAGCTTTCTTATAGTCATAAAGAACTGAAGCAAATTACAAAATCTTAAGTAACAAATGTTTATTGATTACTGATTGTTCAGCACAGAGGATGTTAACCACAAGTTGTATCTGCTTACCATAGGGTAGGCCAACACTCTAGAAATGAGGAACTAACTGGAATCGCTAAGTAGTAAACACTGTTCTTCTCTGACTGGTCAGGCATGACACAAGCTTATTGACTGATAAGCCATGGACTACATCAGTGTCATGTGGAAAATCTGCAGTTTTCCTTGATTCAAAACGAAAAATTAAACTCACACAAAAAAGGCAACTTAGACTCCCAAAGAAGGAAGTCTTACAGACCAGTGAGTGACAGCTCACAAGAATGAGGATGCTCAACAACTTACCAACACAAGCAAGCTGGATTAAGTTTTATAAAGCACAGCAAGTCTTAGCAAAAAGAAAACCAGTCTGACACTACTGATGAAGCCTAATTCCAAATCTGCATTTCTCACCTGTCTTGAAGCAGCTCTGATGGTCAGGGGTTTCAGTGCCTTCTGGCTCTGCCTCACTCTCCAAGCCACCAGTCTGAAAGAATACCCCAGAGTACACAGGATAAATGGGCTGAGTCTAAGACCAAAGGCCAAGATGAGGGGAAAGGGCACAGAAAGAGCGGCAATCATTTACTTTGAAAATCTCCCAAAAGGATGAATTACGAAATCCAAATATCCTGGGCACTTAGAATGACACTAAACACATTGATTCAAAGGCCACTGGGTAGGGTGCAGTGCAGAGGGGGGAGGACAGAGGAGAGGTGAGCCGCAGAGAGTGTAGAGTGAGGAAAGCTGGGGGAGCTCAGGGGGAGGAGGCCAGAGCTGGGAAGAGAGCATAGGGAGAGAGCTGGGGGGATACAGGGGGCAGAGCTTACAGGCCAGTTCAGAGATGGGGAGAGCCAGAGGGATACAGAAAGCAGCAGAACTAGCTCACAATTTCCGCTCAGATAAATACTTAAGCAACCGAGTATGTTTATATGTTGGTATTTCTTCCCCATTTGCCATAACTACTACAGAAGAGTTAAACAGAATAAAGAAAAGGGAAATTATTCTTGTCTTGTCCAACATTTTTAAACTGGCTTAATTTCAACAGTTCAAGCTTCCATGGCTCTTCACAATACAGCCCAGAGGGGCTCTGTAAGCATCAGTTATCTATCCATCTGCATGAGGGAGAAAATGATACCCAATGAACAGAGAAGGAAAGTGAGTTACAAGCATAATAAAGACTTAGCAAAAAATAACTTAACCAAGTTCATCAATTCAGTGGCAAAGCTGTAACTAGACACCAGGAATCCTCATTTCTCTCACCATGAATCCAAGAGATATATCCCTCATTTGATGTCAAAACACTATAATGAACTTTAATCAAAGGTCACCTTGGGCTGCCTGTTCCAAGTGGGAGAATGATGAGGTAAAGGCTCAGCTGTCTCCCCAAAATGCATCTAGCCTGGACCCCTTGAGCACCAGAGTCACCTCCAAGTGCAGAGAGAACCAACTGTCACTAAGCCAAGAACGGCTCTGACCGTCTCCTCTTACCTTCCCACTTTGACTCAGAGTGCCCACTGCCTGGGGACCAAGCATGGAATCCAACAATGACCACTTGCCTTACCCAACAAAGCATTTTAAACACTCAAAGATCCCAGTGGAGATGTGACCGACCCTGAAGGGTTTTTCTCTTGGCATCCTACTCTGACAATCATGAAGCCAACACCCACCCACTCAGCCTAGCAAAGGAAGACAGCACCAAGTGCTGAAGCACTTGCCCCTGTGGTCACTGCATTTACCTGCAGCTGTGACTGGGAAGGGGAGAGGAGAGAGGAAGTAGGGAGGGAACACCTTCTAGATGCCAGGCACTGTGTGGCTAAGTACTTTACAAATATATTATTATTACAAATATCACATTTGAGAAATGATGGAGTTGGGGCATGGAGGGGAAGAAAGGCTTTTCCTGGGATCTCCAAAAATGAAATGCATCCTGCTCAAGGGGAAGAGACATGGAAACTTCCCTTTTCTCTAAGCTGTGGACAGAGCTACTCCCCCAACATTTACTACAGAAGGGCAGGTGCAGCATGGCTGGAACATACCAGGAGATAAGGAGAAGAGAAAACACCCATGGCCACCAGCTTCTTCCTTAATCAATCAGTCCCACTCAGAGGCTGGGAATCCCACATTATCTCATGGAGTTCTCAAGTGGAAAATGTTCAGTTAGCTTCCCTCCTTGCTAATGTCCTGGACCACCCTTGGTCCACCATCCTTTCAGGAGTGCACCTATAATCTTGTTTGTAATATTTTCTTTTTTCCCCAATTACATGTAAAAACAATTTTAACATTTTTTTTTTAATTTGAGTTTCAAATTCTATCCCTATCTTCCTCCCTTCTTTCCTCCCTGAAAAGGTAAACAATCTGATAAAAGTTATATGTGTGCAATCAGGTAAAACATTTCCATATTAATTATTTTGTACAAGAAGACTGGAGAAAAAAGAAAAACTGAAAAATAATATGCTGCAGTTCTGTGTTCAGACAACATCAGTTCTTTCTCTGGAGGCAGACAGCATTTTTCATCATGAATCCTTTGCGATTGTCTTGGATCATTGCATTGCTGAGAATAACTAAGTCATTCACAGTTCTTTATCATATAATATTGCTGTGTACACTGCATACAATGTTTTATTGGTTTTGCTCATTTCACTTCCTATCAGTTCATGTTAGTCTTCTCAGGTTTTTCTGAAACCATCCTGTTTGTCATTTCTTACAGCACAATAATACTCCATCACAATCATATACCAAACCTGTTCAGTCATTCTCCAATTGATGCGCATCCCTGCAACCTCCAATTCTTAACCCCCACGGAAAGAGCTGCTATAAAAATCTTGTGCACCCATAATCTTTAAAAATCCCCACCCCAATTCCCATTCCAACATTTGGAGGACATTAATGGCAAAGAAACCTGTCACTCTCTTGTAGGTCACCTAGGCATGAACCCAGGTATTTTAAAGTGCTCAGGTATACTAGACATTCCACCAATTCTGTGTGATAGACAGACAGACAGACAGACAGACAGACAGACAGACATAGATAGACAGACAGACAGACAGACAGACAGACAGACAGACAGATAGATAGATAGATAGATAGATAGATAGATAGATAGATAGATGGACGGACGGACGGATGAATGAATTCATGCCACCAACTGGCAGAAGCTGTCAAACCAAGGGGACCACCAGCTACTCCAGAATCCATCACTATTAGCAGTAGAGTGGGCCAGATGGTGCTCCACTTTGACAGTGGGCAGTGGAGTCTTCTGGTGCTAACAAGTACATGAGAAGGAGTGTTCCAGTGGGCCACAATACAATAATCACTCTGTTATCTTTGTCATCTAAATCACAATACCAGAAGTATAATGTCCCTCTGTGCCTGGTGGGATGTGGGGACTTAAGGGGAAACAATAATTTGAAAAGACTTGTCAAAAATCAAGGAGAGAGAAAATATTTCCAAACTCTCTAGGAATACCTGTCTTCTGCCTGTCTCCTCACAGGGACCAGCGAACCTTCCTTCTACCCTGGGAAGAGATGGGGCTGAATTCAGAAGCAGCATGCAAATGAGGGAGCAAAAATGGATGTATCTCAAATATACCAGGAAAGAAAGAGAGAATTCTAATGGGGAAGCACCAGGCACTGAGCACTCCCTAATCAACGCTGCTGGATCTCACTCGGTTAGGCAGGGAAGCCAAGGCTAGCTTTTCCAGTCCTCATACTCCGAGCACAGAAAAGGACCTCAGTGACCATCCTGCTGGACCAATGCCCTGAGAGGCTCTCCATTACAACATTGTCAAGAGGTAGTCCTCCAGCCTTGGCTCAGACCCCAGGCAGGGAATTCCCCGCTGGCTCCCCCAGGGGGCCTGGTGACTTTGGGCAGCCCTGAGAGAGACACTGGGTTTAGGAAATGAAACAGAAGGAGTATTTTGGCTGGTCCATCACATCAGCATGAATGTCCTTAAATACAGTATCACCGTTTTGAGGCACAGGAGCTAAACGGGGAGGAAGGGACACCAAGTATTTCCTGCTCCTTCCTGGGGGCATACGTTCCAAGGCTCCTCCCAGATCTCCTCGCTCTAGTCCTAAGGAATGAGATGGGCTTTATGCTGGATGACCCGTTAGAAGGAGGGGAGTATGGAGAGCACAGGTGACTGAAGCCCCGGAGGCTTTTGTGCCCACAGACTGTCATCTCTATGACCTTGTATAAGTGGTCCTCAAGAGATGAAGCAGTTGAAGAACTCATAAACCTGCAGCCACTCTCAGGAGGAGCTCCTCTGCTCTTAGCTGGGTTGGTGCCAGGTCCTAGGACCTACTGCTCACCTTTGTCCTTGGCATCATGGATCCACTGACTCTCACATAGGGAAGAGGCTCCAGTGGTGGAGGGATTTCTGAGAAAATTGGGGAACATTCTGGCAGAAAGTGTGCCAGGACCAGCACCTTACACCATGTAAACCACAAGCCACTTCTACTGGGTATTTGACCTGAACAGCTGAAAAAGAATACTCCACCACACAAAAACATTGCCAATCACTGAGAAGTCACACCAAATAACAGAGCTTTCAAGTTCCAATGCACATCACCACCATGAAGCAAACCAAAACAAGAGGAAATGGCAACTGCTGGGAAGGCCATGGGGGCCCATCAATCAGTGTGTCAATCATCAATCAGTGTGTCAATCAATAGTCATTCAGGGCCTTCTCCAGGCCCAGCTTGAATGCGTGATGGGGAGCTCTGCATTGGTCCAACCACAGCAGAAAGAAACTTAGAATCATGGCCCCAACTCACCAAGCTGTGCACACATATTGTGCAACCCAGTGATACCACAAGGAGGGCAAAGACCCATGCTACAAAAACATTTGAGGGTCACTCTTTGCTGGAGCATGTAACTGGAAAAGCAGACACCCTGATATCAAATGAGGATCAGCTAAATTCATTAGGATGCAGGAATGGAATGCGATTGTGCTCTGAAAAATTACAAAAGAGAATCTTTTGAAATCAAGACATCTCTGAAGACTCTCAGGTAGTATGTAGGCTATGACAGCAGACAAGGGAAGGATGGGAATGCAGAAAGACTTCTGACAAGACTCCAGAGGCTGGAGAATGAAGCAGGAGACACACACCTTTGGGCTGGCCCAGTGTGGATAAGTGCTCTGCTTTTCTACACTTATTTGTTACAAGGGAGGGGTTCTAGATTGGGGGAGGAGTGTGGAAGAAGGAAGATGATGAGTAGTGACAGAACAGGAAACAAAAGACAAGGAAAGAAAGACGTGTCAATGAAACACTGAAAACAACCCACAGATGAGCCTGCAAGCAGAACAGCTCTGGTACTATCATGACAAATTAATAGCCAGTTAAAGTGTCATCTCTGTTCTTCTTGTACGTTGCATGTTCAAATGTTCATGTTTACTAGGTTTAGTTAAGTTCACAACAAAGGAAAAAAATGTAAATATTTTCCATGGCAGTAGGAACTTAGAAAGAATTTCTTAACAAAATCAAAATGTACTTTATACTCTGAAACTTCAATGCAAAACGAGAAACAGGCCAAGACAAAGGAAAAATGCATCAGACCCCATAGTTCCAGAGTAAGAAGAAGAGGCCCAGAACACAAAAAAGGCCTCCGAGAAGAAAGTGGGGAGGCTGAAAGCCACAGTGAGCAACAAGTAACATCACACAAACTAGACTCGTGGTAGCTAAGAAAAAATAAAAGCGCTAGTCATAGAGGCCAGGTCACTAAAAACACTGGGCCATTACAGACGCTGAGCCAACAGTCAGACCTTGTGAGAGCACAGACCAAAGTCAGGATCACCACAGGTGGTGGTCCAGGCCCTGGGATGCCACAGCATCGTAATGAGGCCTCTTCCCCGAGGAGTTCTCAGACAAAGAGAAGGGCTCCACCCATGGGGAAGTCTGCCCAGAAGCGCTTTTCAAAGAAGTACAGAACTAGAAGGACAGCAGGTGCTCCTCCCCCTGAGAACGGTTGGGCACATTAAGTAAGATGAACATGGTGGGATGAGAACCAAGGAAGATTTGCATGAATGGATGCACAGAGAAAGTAGTAGGGAAAGGATGTTCTTCATGGCCACAAGGCCATAAATGAAGTCAGCAGCTACTGCTCCGATCAATGCAAGGTCCAACCGTGGCCTCTAAGGACTGAGGAAGACCTGAGCCCTGTGATGAGAACAACACCAATCACAGTCAGATGTGATCAATGACCTTGCTTACATCACCACACATCTGGGTTACAAAGAACAGGTCTACTGGCTATGCACAGAAATAATGGAAAATGACAGGGATTTGGAGGGGGAAAAAATCAATAAAAAACTTAGTTTTCTAAAGATTAAGTAAAATGAACCAAGTCCTGAATGGGAATAAACCCATTTATTGTCAGTTGTGTCCATGTCATGTGACACTTCTCCAACAATGGAGAAAACGCTGGTGTGAACACACTGGGCAAAGATGTGACACCACTTTTTGTGAAGCACATTTCTGGCCTCTGGTTCACTCTAACACAGGTCTATTTTCACCATTTTAAGTAAAATGAATAAAAGAAATGCAATCTGACAGAGATAATTGGGGGTTGGGGAGTGTCAGTTAAAGCAACGGCCCCCACGTCAAGCCAAACCAAGAAGCATTTGGTAAGGACTGTTGCTGTGCCAGGCACTCCACTGGACACAAAGACAAGCCATTAAGTGATGATGAAAAGTTGGGGAAAATGTAAAAACCTCTGTATCTTCAGAAAACAGGTCAGCTGTGACCTAAAAACAAGGACAGACAGCAGCTGGGACGCACAAGCCAGCAGACACCGCATTAAAACAGGGAGTATAAACGTGAAAATTATTTCAACAAATGGGCCGTGTTCAGACCCGTGGGTCCGGGTGACTCACATTCTGGGGCACATAAGGAGTGGCTTCATGTCGGGATGGGGTCATGGCAATTATTGTAGAGAATTCATGAAGGACTCGGAGTGGCCCAAGTGCCCCCCACCACCTCCCACATGCACACACATGAGCACATGCAGACATTGTGTGCACACACATACACACACACACTCTAAAAGGGCACTTACTAGGTGATCCATTACTCTTAAGGCAGATAGATTCTAGAAAAAACCAGATGACCCAGTTTAACATCCACATGTAGAAAAAGGGTAGCACATGTCACTAAGATTGCAGTATCCAAGCACACAGTAGATGGAGCAAAAAAGGTACCAGAACTTCATCAGAGACCAGCTATCAGGCCACAGCTCCCCCTCCTCCTCTTTTTACCTCCTCCTCCCTCTTGTCCTGGATCACTGCTAGCAGTAGCTCCCTCCTCCACACTGCCCTTCTGGCACCCCCACCCCCAGTTAATCTGGCTTATGCACAGACAGAATGTTCTTCCTCTACTCTAGATGCCGCAATGGCTGCCTAGTGCCTTTCCAAGGCCAAGTGCCCAGCCCAGTGCCCAAAAATCTTCCAGTTGAGGTTCCACCATCCTTCCAGCCATGCTGGCCTTTCCTCTGTGTCTACAGGCCCCCACACTGCTGCCACTTTCCTCATCAAACACTGTCTAGCATTTGGACTGTGTACATCAACATGTTACCCTCCAGCTTGCTCCAAGAGGGTGAGCCTGCCTTGTTTCTGTCTTTGCAATCCTGACTCTTAGTGCAAGGCCTGGATCAAAAAGAGGCACATGTATGTATGCATGTGCATGTGTGTTGCACTGGGTGTGCACATTGACATGAATGTACTGCTGCACTGTGTTGCATACTTCATGTGCACTGCACACACATGTACATACATGTCTGTGCAATGGATTAAATTGTGTATGATTGCACTGCATTTGCACACAGATGTGCATGTGTGCTACACTCACATGCATTATGTATATGTTCATGTGCATGTGTGTGTAGGCATATGCATGTACTATTACACTGTTGCACACATGCATGCATGTGTGTCTGTGTGCTGCCCAGTCGAGGCTCACTGAGCTTAAGTAATTTGTCCAGGACGATACCACCCAAGCCCCATTTACAAATACCTCATGGTCTTGTTATTTGCTAAGAGGAAAAAATAATCTAGATATTTTTTCAAGTCCTGTTCTTAAATCTATGCACAGTTGAACACAAATGCAGGTGGTTTAAAAGCAGCCACCTGGTTACCTTTCCCCTGTTTAACCTTGAAAAAGAGGGCAGCTCTCTACAAATCTCTAATAAAAGGATCAAGTGGAAGCACAATGTGCCCCCAGCAAATCAGAGAAAATGAGTGAGATGGAAAGAGTCAATGTCAGAAAGACTACGGGATGACAAGTACACAAAGACACAGGGAGGGGAGCTGGGAAATGGTCCATTCTGGAAAAAACATTGAGGAATCACGAGGCAGGTGGGAGAGGGAAGGGCCTGAACCACCCAAAACATGCTACAGGCCATGTGATCAAGAGATCCCATTGCTGGGGGGACAGACCTCATGGGGGTGTAACAGGTAAAATAAGGTAAACTAAGGCATGTAGTTCCAAGCATGATCAATTTATTAGTAAAGTGCAAATTTATCAATTAATAGAATCTCAGCTTCCTCAGCAAAGCTAAGATACCAAGTGAGGGGGATAGCATTCTCTGTCTCTCTCTTCTTCTCTCTCTCATAGCTATAGAGAGGGAAGAAGAACAGGACTTTGCAGGCATAGCCTTGACCTCATAAATGATGAAATCCATCTGACTAGCTCCAAAGCTGAGGCACAAGGGACAAATGAATGGTTGGAAATTGGGAAGGAGGGGGTCACGACCAGCCCCTTCCACTTCCCTCCCCTACTCCCCCCAAGTGACTAAGAAGTACTCTTTCTTTGAGTTGGCCTGCATGGTTAGAGGGAGCAGATCACATTCCTTTCGGAAAAAAAAAAATACTTCTTAGACACAAGAAGAGAATGGTGATTAACAAAAAAAACTGGATTTCTAAACATAATCTGCCACCGGCTAACTGAATTTCAGAGACAATGAACCATGACCTAGGCAGATCAAGGACAAAATCAATGAACCATAGATAGAATCAATTAAAAACTGATACAGAATCAATCTGATTATTTCAGAAGGAAAGGGCAGAAAGAAAGGTCAGAGAGATACCTCAATATTCCTAGTACTACTACATAGGGAATGGCACACAATAGGTGCTTAAGAGATGCTCACGGCACAAAGAAGATGCTCATAGGAATCTGACTAAATGAACCACTGAGTCTGACTATGCTGTGACACACAATGAATATGAAATATTCCTGGTTATGGGGAGGATCCTCTAGGAGGGTTGGTTTTGTAAAAACAAAAGAAATCAAATTTTATTTAAAAACAAGGAAAAAATGAATCTAAAGAATTCAGCAAACTGTGAGAAGATGTATGTGAAGTGAGCAAGATCAAGAAAACAACCTACACAGTGACTGCAACAGACAGAAAGGACATTGAGCCACTCTAACAGCTCAAAGGAGGTACGAGAAACGGCCCACATAGCCAGGCCCGGGAGGCACAGCTGGAGCACTGCCGCTGCCCTCTGAGTGTTGCTTAGCTTGGGTTTTCATCTTACAGGGAAAAGCTCATTGGGTAAGAGAAGGGAGAAGATTAATCTGTAAATAAATAAAGCTTTAAAATAAAATGCATCAATAAAATAAAACAAAGAAAAACAACAGAATGAAAAACATTCCAGTATCTTCTAAAAGCACAATCAAAATTCTGCTGCATCAAGATCGCCCCCAGTGGAAGCCTCCTCCCAGAATGACGGTGAGCTTAGGCTCTCCAAGGCCAACCCAGGGGCATACCTGCTCTGGACAATGCTAGCAGGAGGCCAAGACTTCAGGTATGGCCCAGCAATGGAAAGGCCCAGAAGCTACCACATTATACAGAAGCTACCACATTTCCCAAACACTCCATACATGCAGAGCGTGTGGTTCCCACATCAGGGAAATCACAAGCCCTTCAAAAATGAAAGTTTCTATCAGTCCTGCATTCAAATAGAAACCTTTTCTATTGCATACCTATGTCTATCACATCCCTCATGTTCCAAGGGGATCAGATAGGCGAAGTGTTGCAAGGGTATTTCCATATTCTCCAGATGAGATGGATTCAATGTCATTTTTACAAATGGTTCTATGCCAAGAAATGAGAAAATACCAAATCTAATCTGTTAAGACACCTAAGAAAGCAGCCCAAAGTACTCCCTGAGCAGAAGCAAGGCAAGGGGAGTCAAACCCATCTACTTAATGCCCAGCAGTCTACATATCAACACAACAGTGTTGTGTTGACCAGGTAACTGGGAAATAAACACATTTCCAGGGCAGAAGGAAGGCTATTCTTCTTTTTACAGGGCTCCCCTGGGGTCAAGTGCTGCTGGAGGTGAGGATAACTCCTAGCTGGGCTGAGCTCCCCAGTATCTGGATTGGGCATGCATGGAGCCGCCTAGGCCACCCATCATCACCCTTAGGCAACAGAAGTGGATTAAGCCATCAATTCTCAAAATTGAAGCTCCCTTGAGCCATCTCAGGATGCAGAGACTCACTAAGAATAGGAAGTTGCTTTGGGTCTTTGTTCCAGGGATCTACAAGGCCCACCCAGGGCCATAACTCGGTCATCCAAGCGCAGAGTGGATCTCAAGAAAGAACACTAACGCCCAACTTCCAAAAGGAACCAAAGGGAAGGAAGATGCACATAACCACAGTGTGGACAGGAGTCGCACCTGTGATTTTATTAGTGTCTGTAGGGAACTCCCAGGTGAAGAAACTCCCTCTACAGATGCAAGTTGTCACCTTCTTGGAAACTGACAGTCTGAGAGAGCTTCCCAAAACTGTACTTTTATTGATTTTGTTAACTATTTCCCTAATACATTTTTTTAATTTATTTATTTTTAGCTTTCAATATTCACTTCCACAATATTTTTAGTTCCAACCCCCAAAACATTTTAAACCGGTCTTTTCTGCAGTACCCGGGAGGATTGGGGTCCATGCTTGGCCCCCGGACCACACAGCCAAGATAGAGATGTCTAAGGTCATCGATGGTGACATACTGCTAGGATAAATGGGGACAGCCCTGACATACCAGCGACCATGACCTTCACTTCTATTTTAAGAAACAACAATAGTTATGGAAACAAATGAATAATTTGTTCTTCCTAGTTTCCATCAGCAAGTAAGCTGAATGATAGGTTAGAACGCTGCTCGCTGGGTTTGGGGTACTGAGGATTCCTTGGGGCTTGGGCAGGCTCCACAGGCACAGCAGTCCCCAGCCACTCTCAGCTTTGGGGATTCTGTGAGTTCATACTCAGTGCTCAAAGATCACAAAACTTAGACCTGAAAGGGTCTCTGGAGACCACTTAGTCCATCCCCCCCATTTTACAGAGAAAAAAATTGAGAAGATGAGCCAGGAAGTGATTTCCCCAAATCCATACCAGCAGTTCCTATCTGATCTAGATACAAATCACATTCTTCTCATTCCAAACACAGTACTGGTCCCATTACTCAGGAAACAGAAATGGTGGGTTTTAATGTATTGATCTGATTAGTCCACATTCCAAAAATTCCAATACACTGTAACCTCAAATGTAGAACTGGTAAGATCAGACACTGAGAGCATCCTAACTCCATGACTGAAGGATGCTGATTTCTTGGATTAACTTAGAACAGAGATACATGCTCCTCAAAAGAAAGGAAACTGAGGGTGAGAACTGAAGGGAAGAGCTTTGAAAGTGATTTGGGACCACAAAACCTTCTAATAAAAAGATCAATCAATAAATCTAAACCAACCACCTTCTGTTGTGATTTGAGTTCACATAGCTCAAATAGCAGATGAGTTTTGAACCAGTATGATCCTGACATCCCCTTCCTTATCTCTGTTCCACCATCATCTTAGATTTCCCAAAACCCAAATTTAAAGAAGGGAGACGGGGCAAAGTGTCACAGGCCTATCCCATGGAGTTCCACCATGTTTTGGCCAAGTGAGAGCCAACCTGCCAAGTACACCCACCTGGGCACTACTATTTGCAGAAAGAAGGAAGTCTTCTACTATTAACAGAGAATTGGTGGTAAACGCTTTCACTGTGGAAAATTCACTTGTGTGAATGTTAGGGTGATCATGACTTAATGTCAGCCAGAAAAGGGTTCCTATGAATGAAAGAACGTGTGTGCCCCAGTGCTCCCTCCAAGGGCCAAGAGATCTAAATTAGGGATCCGATGCTGGTTGATGCTATGGCTGACACAGAGATGCAGACTTTAAATCACCAATCCAAGGCTCAGTTCAGTGGGATTCAAAGGCTTCCATATGACAGTGAATTTTATGGCCTAAATGCAGTGACTTGTACCTAGAACTTTTCATAGGCTTCATAGCTTGAATATAAAATTCTCCACCTTTTACTCTTTACACAATAATTCAGTCCAACACTATGATGATGCCAAGATTCCTGGACCTAAAATGTACTTTCCATTTGATTAAATACTTGTAAATGCAAAATTAAATACCTAAGTCTTTTATATTACACTAAATTCTTCAAAAACGGTGGGCTCAAACAATTAACTAGTTCTCAGGAAAAGGTTTTTGTGGTTTTTCTTAAAGATTTTTCAGGACTTTAAAGTCCTAATTACAATGGCTGAAATAGTATTTAGAATAATCTTGGACATAATGGAACAAGAAATCAGTCTGGTACTTATTCAGTCTCAGTATTTCTTCTGAGCTCCAGTCCTGGATCACTAAATGCCTTTTGAACCTCTCAAATGGATGTCCCATTGGCAAATCCAAAACAGACCTCATTATCTTTCTCTATAAACTTCCCTCTTCCCTCGACCAGATGAGGAATGTGGAGCCCCTGGGGAATTTCACAGTATCTATCCAAATCCACAGAGGGGGAGCTGTATGCTAATAAGCTCAGCTGTCCTCTAAAAGGCATCTGAAGGAAACCCCAGAAATTGCTTAACCTCCAAGGGTCTCAGACTTCATCAGTCTTAGGACCCATGTACCAATGCTGACCATACCTCCTCTACCCAGATGAGTATCAGCTAGGTTCCCATGGCCAAAAGCTTCATCCTACCCCTCGAGGATAAACCCAGTAAAAACCCTCTGTGGCCTCAGCCCGGCTAATCCTTAGGCCAGTCATCAGTCAATCAATCTTGACTTTCAAAGATCTCACATTCAAGTCCATTTCTGGTTGTACAAAAGCATTCTCTGCCCAGTGGGTAGGACCTCCAAGGGTCTGCCCTCTACGGGCTGTCTTTGGGTATCCAAGTTGCCTCCACATCAATCTGGCACTGGAAAAGAAAGGCCAATGGAGTAAGTCACATGTCTGGTTGAAAAGTGACTATTTCATGGACATTCACTGTTGCTGTGCTTGTCCTTTGTTCTTGAAGAGGACCGTGACATCAAGATGATGACATGACTTGCACTTGACTTTATTTTGAGTGAGGGAGGGCTGTGCAAGGTCACCAACCTCACTTTCTTCTCCTGAGCCATCTGGGTCCAGTGGCTATCCCTGATATTCATTAGGACGGCTGGAAATGGCCCAGGATACAATGTGAGACCCTGGCCCTTTCAGGCTACAGTCTTATACACTAAAACAGAATGGCTAGACAAGACCTGTGGGCCAACCAACAAGAAAAGGTCCAGGCAAAGTCTGCAGCACCATGCTGTCCCCAAATCTGGAAGCCCAGAGGGAAACATGAAGCTTCAATGGTTCACCTCTGCTCCTGGGCTTCACCCTGAAGAGTTCCAACGTCAGGGGGAGTCCCTAACTCACCTGAACCACAACCACTAGTCTCTATTTGCCTCAATTAATTGGCTCAGGTGGCAATTCCATGGCTCTGGAACCACAGCCCTGAAGCTGTACAGTCCTGACTGGAGAATCAGACAGGGTCACTATATGGGCTATAGGACTGGTCAGCCCCAACCATGCACTATGCTTCACTGCCCCTCCAACCATCTAACCTGGTGGTCTCTTCTGGCTAATCACCCAGCAGCAGCTCCCCCTGGACAGTAATGCTGCCAAGGCACCAAGAAAGCCTCCACCCACCATATCTTTACCAAAACACAAGCTGCTGGAAGGCAGGTACACACTTACCTTTTGTAGTCAGGGCACTCTGGACTGTAGCGGGCAGTTATTATCTGAGCAGTAATATCTATTAAAGTCATTTAACAAACTCTTGGGCCACAGTTGAACTTGCCACCTCCATACCTTGCTCCCTGGGGACATGGAACAAGACATAGCCTCCCCGAGCCTCAGTTTCATCTTTGCACTGACCTTGAGGCATTCATAATGTTCAAATCAAGTCACCAGCAGGCCCAAGGAAGTCACAGCACTTTAGAAGAAAAAGGAAAGAATCTCTAACATAAGCAGTGAGGCAATGCACAGAGCACTGGGCTTGGACTCAGGAAGACCTGAGTTCAAATTCCACCTCAGACACTCACTGGCTGCCCTCCTGGGCAAGCCATTTAACCTCTGCCTGCCTCAGGTCCCTCACTGCAAAATGGGGACAAAAGCAGTACCCACCTACTAGAGTCAGCGAGAAGTTCAAATGAGACAATGAGCATTAAGTACTTTGCAAACCTTAAAATAATATATAAATGTTGGTCATCATCATCATCATCATCATCATCGTGGTCATTAGCAAAGTTTCACCAAAGCTCCAACATTGGGTGAACCACAATTCCTCATCTACTAATGCTGAATTTATAAACATGCCTTTCTAGAAAGTTAATTACTTACTGAGGGCTAATAATAATAATAGTAACTAGCATTTCCATAGAACTTTAAAGTTTGCTATGCTTCTGACGTGCTATTTCATTAGCTGCTCACAAAATCTTAGCCTGAAAAAATGTCAGCCCATCCCTGCTGGACCTCAGAGAGAGCAGCAGCTCCAGGCTTGATTTAAAAGGGGACAGAGAAGGTGTGGAGGCTTTTGAGGACCGCAAGTCGAATAAGAGTCCAAAATGCAATATGGCAGCCCTTCAGAGCAACTCATGCATTCTGCCCTCTGGGACTGAGGAGAACAAATATTAAACCTCTTCTACTTGGGGGCTGTTCCAAATCTTGAACAGAGAGACCACCATGCCACACCTATACCCCCATCAGCCCAAGACCATGCCCCTCCATCTTCTCTAACTGATCCAGCCATACCCAATGTCTACAAAGCTGCCCTTAGGCCCTGCATGGCCCACTGCCGCTTGTCACAGGAACACCCCAGCAGGATAACTGAGGGCTATTTTCCCTCAAACTTTTCTTCCTTCATTGAGCATTTCAAGCAAAGACTACAGTTGGCTGCGATTTGCATTCTGACAGCCTGAGCTCTTTAATTCTCCATGGCTCCTATTTTTTCTGATAACTGTATTTCTTAGCAGGCTCCATTTTTTCTATGATCTCATATAATATTAGTGACCTGTCAAAATAAAAGAATAAAAATTTAGTTGAGTTTCCAAAAGGGGAGAATCAATAAATGCCAAGGGAGCTGCTTCTTCCTTCTAATTACAAGCAAGAAATACGGGTCTTGAATTCTTAAAATGCTATTTTGGGGAGGGCTGGAGTTTTCCCAAGCTTCCTTTTATTGATTCAAGCTTTATATTAAAATTAATTCAATGAAAGTTTGAAATAGTGGATTTCAATTCAAGAGGAATTCTTTGCAGGCATCGAATGAGTCGGGCCATTTGTGAGATGATTCCAATTCTCCTTCCCCAGTAACTCAGTCCAGGCCCAACCACAGCCCTCACCACAAAGCTCCAGATTCATCACACCCGACTTCTCTGTGAAGACAGTGGGGATCAGGAACTGTCACAAGATAGAAAAATGCAGGAGAGGCTGCTCTGTCATTACAGTCTCCCCCCGGAAAAGGTCACGGGGTAACCTGGGGTTTTGTTTACTGGCTCTTCTAATTCTGGCTCGTTTTTGCTAAGCAATGCACCTTTTACAGAAACAGCTATTCCTATGTGATAACACACATCTATAAACAATTCCCTATAATATAATTTCAATTATGAATGTGCTACTCTCTGGCAACACATTTCTCACTGCAACACCAGACATCAGCTGTGTGAAGACGTCCCCTGGCCACCCAAACACTCCTGAACGGACTGGCTTGGGGACAGCTCTCCCAATCGGGCCACAAAGGAACAAATTCAAACACAATGTTTAAGAAAACTTGTCATGAGCTCTCCCTAGAATCCTTAAGCTGGTGACTGTAGAGTTGGCCTCCTTCCCTTGACATTCAAGGGACCCACAGCCTAGCTCTGGCCAGCTAACCCTATAGCCTTACACAAGCCTCCTCTCCAGGAGGCCCCTGGGAAATATTTTTATCACTGAGGCACCATTTGAAACTGGACACAGAATTCATACTGTTTTTGGCAGAACGGACTTAGGAAAATATTCTCACTAGACATTTTTTATCAAACATCATATTTCCAATTACACAGTCTAAACGGAAGGAAGGAAGGAAGGAATAAGCATTTATTAAGCAACTACTGTGTCCACACTGTGCTAAACACTTTACAAATACTACCTCATGTGATCCTCACAACAACCCTGGAGGGAGGGGCTAGAATGAGTCCCATTTTACAACCAAGGAAACTGAGTCAGGGAGAAGTTAAGTGACTTGCCATATTCACACAGCTATTAAGTGTCTGAGACTGCATTTGAACTCAGGTCTTCCTGATTTCAGGCTTAGTGCTCTATCCACTGCACCATCTAGATGCCAGTCTCTAAAATGTCATTTGAGTTTTTTTGTTTGGGTGTTGGGGAGTAAGAAAAGTCCCATTAAGTCAACTTAGTCCCTGAAGATCATTTTCACAGGAGCATCTTTACCCCCATTCGACACTTGTGTGATTCACTTTTGAAGCCAAGGGAAAGGCATTCCCTTCATTCCCATTAAATTTAATTCAGCCCATCACTGGAACTTGCTACAATCTCTTTAGATGTGGATGGAGTCTGTCCTTCATTCACTGTGTTAGCCACTCTCACTCTCATGTTCCTGCCACTTTGGCCAGGGAAGAGCCCCACAGACCCTCAAACACTGGATAAATGTTAATGTTCTAGTCTTCCCCTCCCAGGGACAGCAGCCCTGCCAGTTCTTTGGCTTCTTCTCGCTCTGATCTTTAAGTTACAAAATCAAAAGGGTCTTGTCTCAGCCACAAGTCCTAGAACCAATTCTAGGTTCTAGGTAGAAATTAAAGCTGTTTTCACATCCACCTCAATCAATTACAACTAGAAAAGCCTTGTTGTTACTGTTCTAGTGAAAGGCAAGCCTCATCTCCAGATAGGCGTCGGCCTCTGGCCATGACCTTCACCCTCATCTGCCCTGGCCCTGACAGCTCCTTTCCTGCCGCTGGCCTTGGGATCCCCCTTCTTGGCCTCAGCTCTAGAAGTCCACTCTCAAAGGTCACAAATGCACACTAAGGCAGTATTCCTCACCTCCCAGAGTTCCCCACATGTCTACTTTCCCAAAGGGCTTCCTCCCATTTGATCACAGCCAGGGCCAGAAGCTGTCATGTCCTCCAGCTGGCCTGCCAAGCCATATGAGACTTAATCAGCTGTTGTGCTGAGGGGGTGTGCCAGCAGATGTTTGGAGAATGAGAATCCCTCTTTATTACAGTATCATGCCTCCACATGAGTTCTGGGGTCCAGGTCATGGACCTGTCACCTGCAAGTGACTCAGCCTAGGCAACCCAGGGTGTGCCACCCAATCCTCCTCCTTCGCTCATCCCCACACTGCTGCCATCTGCACCCCACGGCAGGCTCCCACTGTCATCTCAGAGATGGAAAGGTGACCACAGTCATCCACAGGAAGCCTCTGCAGACCTTCCCCAATGAGTGGTGGCTGGAGGCCGCTGCAGGATAAATATTAAAATCAAACACCAAGGACTTCTTTAGGGCTTAGCATGTGACAGGCAAAAACATGGTCCCTGCCCTCAGGGGCTCATGTTCTGACAGAGGAGGCAGCATGGCAAGAGTTCATGACATGAGAGAGATATTCCAAGTTAGTGGATAGCCACCTGCGAGGGAGAGTCACGAGGAGCCAAGGGGCACTGGGAGGGAGAACCTCCGGTCTGGAGTGAGTCAGAACCAAGATGCAAAGATGGGAGATGGGACCACAAAAGCAAATGTGCTGCTTCCTGTGGCACCTGCTGCCTCTCTGAAGAATTCACGTGGAGATAGAAGCTGCTCCTGGACCATTTTTCCCAGGGCTATTGGTGCCCCCCGCCAGAGTCAAGTCCAGCAAATATCAGCTCTTCTGAAATTCATGCACAGAAAAGAGGTATGGCATTGCCCAGGCTTCTCCACATTTTGGCTCACTTCATGAGAATCCCCAGATCAAACCAGGAAGGATTTCAGAGGTTCAACTCAAGTGAAATTTTGAGACAGAGAGAGACAAATACAAAAAAAAAAAAAAAAAGCCAGCCTTGTCCTCAGGCAGCTGGCATGCTCCTCGGAGCATCCTTGTTGACTGAGAATACTACAGACAGCACAGAAGTGAACAGGGGGCAAGGGAGGGGATGCAGGAAGGCTCTGTAGGGCAGCCATCGACTCAGCTGAGCCAGGACCAAGGAGGCTTCTAGGAGTCAGAAGTGGACCAACAGCTTCCGAGGCAGGCACAGGGGGCTGTTTAAAATGAAAACGTGATGCTCTTTGGAGAAAAATAATGGGTCCAGGCCTAAGCTGAGTTGATGTCAGCCATATTGGTTAAGTATAACCAATAACATGGTGTATAGCCCATGTTATATACCAGACTGATATTTCAAAACCACCAACCCCAGTGAGTTGAAAGTGACAGGTCATGGTCCAAAATGCTTCCTTTAGAAATTAAGAGTCACAGCAAAGTCTCCCATCTTTGTGCAACTCAGGATTGATACAATGTCTTTTCTGTTTCTATTTGCCCACAGTGACAAAGAAGACATCTGTTGCATATTTAAGAGGCTAAAAAATAAATGTGAAACTTTGAAAGAATGAACGCCTCATATAGCAAATGCATTTTTCTAACGGATTAGAGCAAGAATTCACTCAAACATCATATTCATTAAAAAGTAATAAGTTTGCAATGTTCATTTCAAAAGTAAGTTAAAACAAAAGAGAAATTCAGACCATGCCAGTGTGAAGTGGGCTTTTATAATTAACCGTTTCTTTAAACTCCAGGAACCTAATCTGCCAATGAGTAAACTATCATTACATTCTTCTTTAAAGTATTTTTAAAGAACTAATGAATTTCTTCCTTTTTTCCTGTTAAATTTAGTCACATCTCCCCCAAGACTGATGTCAACATGGAGCACAGCACCTCAGCTGACTCTGAGGAGGGGGACAAAGAAGGAGAAAGGAAGGAGAACAGTCGAGGGTCCTGGGGATGAATTTACAGGCTCACCGCTTACTTCCCTCTCATTTATTTTATAGCATCTTTTTGAAAAGGCAAAACTCAATGTTTCTTATTTTTTTTCTAAGTTCCACATCAAAGTCTAGATCAAGTTGTAGCAAGATTTTTTTTTAATTGCTCTTCTCCTTCACCTGACATTTGAAAGACAGTAACAACGAGTTCCTCTCTCCCTCCCTCTTTTCCTCTTCCTTTCTCTTTCTCCCTCTCTCTCTCCTCCTCCCATTCTCCCCTCATCTCTCACCCTCTTTTTCTTCTTGTTCTCTGCCTCTGTCTGTCACACTAACACACACACACACACACACACACTTATCACCTCCACCACCACTTTATGCTATGAAGCCAAGAAGGTGGGCAGGTGGACAGGCATGGCTACTTGCCATCCAGTCTGTTAAGACTCTCAGCCATCTCACATAGGTGTGACTCCAGGGGCAATCAAAGATTGTTAACGTCCAGCATCCTGGACATTCAGGTTCAGAGTCAGTCTTGAATGACACAGGTTCATTATTTTATTCAATACACTAAATGGCCTAGAATGGCTTCCTTGTTTTTCAACTCTAATCTATAATAATGATAATAATAGAATTTTCATAGTTTTACAGTGCTTTGTAAATAGCACTGTATGATTTCCTTTGATCCTCACCACTACCCTGGGAGATGGGGAGTAAAGGAGCTTGTCCTGAGTTATCCTACATCTGAGAGCAAATGTGTGACTGGGTACTGCCAGTGTAGATAACATCCCGAGGATCTACTGCATGGAGGGTTGGCAGGAGTTTCAAATGAGTTAGAAACTGGGACAAAGATGGCTAGGCGGCTGAACTCTTCTAACATTCCCCTCCAAACAACTTTAAAATAATGCCTCAAGTCAAATTTTGGAGTAACAGAACCAACAAAAGGTCACAGTGAGCCATTTTCCCAGCCTAAGCCACCTTCAGAGGCCAACAACAGAGGTCTGTAACACCAAGGTGGGCACAGACCCTGAGCATGGTGGCATTACCAGCCATGGGCCCTGGAGGTGGAAGCAGCTTTGGGAGCTTTCAACCCAGGGATGGCAACAGTGGCGGATGACAGGGACCCTCTGGTAGCCCTGGGTGCAGCTGGCACTGACTGGCCACTCTACTGCACACATACAATTCTGGGTCACAGTATCAGGGTGAAGAGGAGCACCGTTGCTTGTGGCAGCTTTCCTGAGTAAGGACCAGAGCATAAGCCAGAACAGTGACCTCTTCCTAGATCACAACACTTTAGAAGCATCAAAAACAGATCCAAGAGACATAATTTAAGAATTATTGGACAACCTGAAAGCTATGATTAATGAAAGAGCCTAGACATCAAATTTAAAGAAATAATGAAGGAAAACTGCCCTGATATCCTAGAGCCAGAGGGTAAAACAGTCATTGAAAGAATCCACCAATCACCTCCTGAAAGAGATCCCAAAAGAAAATCTCCCAGGAATACTATAGCCAAATGCCAGAGCTCCCAAGTCCAGGAAAAAATAGTGCAAGCATCCAGAAAGAAACAATTCAAATATTACAGAGCCAGTCAGGATCACACAAGATTTAGTCACTTCCATGTTAAAGGAGCAGTAAGCTTGGAATATGCCATTTTGGAAGGAAAAGGAACTAGGATTACAAACAAAATCTATTTAGCAAAAAATGAGTCTATTCCATCAAGGGGGAAAATGGATATTTAATGAAATAAAGAACTTCCAAGCATTCCTGATGACAGGACTACAGCTAAACAGGACATTTGACATTCAAACACAAGACTCAAAAGAAGCGTAAAAAGGTAAATGTGAAACAATAATCATAAGGGACTCAATAAAGTTAAACTGTTTGCATTCCTATGTGGGAAGATAATACATGTAACTTCTAAGAACTTTATCATTATTATGGCAATTGGAAGGACTATCCCTAGACCAAAGGCAAAAATGTGAGTCAATCAGGCTGAAATAAACTACACACACACACACACACACACACACACACACACACACACACACACACACACACACACACAAATGTAGGAGTGAGAAAGAGGGATGCACTGGGAGAAGGGGGAGGAGAAGAATAGAAAATTATCTGACATAAAAGAGGTGAACAAGGAAGAACTTTTATAGCAGAGGGAAAATGAGGAATGGTAATGGCAATCCTTGAACTTCAGTATCATAGGAAATGGTTCAAAAAGGAAAGACTATACACACACACACACACACACAGTATATATAGATACAGATAAACAGACAGAGAGACAGATAGAAAGACAGACAGACAGATAGACACAGAAATCTATCTTATTCAACAAGGGAGGGGAAGGGGATAAGAGAAGGGGAATAGTAAAAGGGAGGGTGGATTAAGGGAGGCAGTGATCAGAAGCAAAACAAACTTCTGAGGAGACAGGATAGAGACAGAGAAGGACAAACAGAAAATAAGATGGAAGGAGGTACACAGTAACCATAACAAGAAGGAAAAGGGATTAAAAAAATGCAAGTGGATAGCAGGATGGATTGAAGCGTATAGAAGAGACTTAGTTGTTGTTCTTCCTTCTGAAGAGGACCCAAATGACATCCCTATGTCAGTCAGGTTATAGTGGGTCCAACTGTGGCTGATCAGACCAATATGAGCTCGAAATGCTCTATCACAGATCAGGCACAAATAATTCATGTGAAAATCTGGAGTGGATTCGCTAAATTTTCACATCTCAGGAAAAAGACTTATTTGAAACAGACACACATAGAGTTAAAATAAAGGGCTACAGCTGAATCTATTATGTTTCAACTAAAGTAAAAAAAAAAAAAAAGGAATCAACCTCAGAAAAAGCAAAAATTAAAAGAAACAATCAGGAAAACTAGGACAACTAGGTGGCACAATGGATAGAGTGCTTGGTCTAAAGTCAGGAAGATTGAACTTCCTCCGTTCAAGTCTAGTCTCAAATACTTAATAGTTGTGTGAGCCTAAACAAATCCCTTAAACTTGTTTGCCTCCATTTTGTCACCTGTTAAAAGAACTAGAGAAGAATAATAGCAAACCACTCCAGAATCTCTGCCAAGAAAATTCCAAATGGGGCCAAGAAGAGTCAAACATGACTGAACAACACCAAAAACAACAATATATTTTTAAGTATTTAATGTTACAAATGGGGGATTGTAGACAATGACCTTAGTTGTGATAATCTGAGTCTGGTAGTTTATTTGCTGAATTGTGAAAGGCAGCCCAGGGTCAGTATTTGTAGAACAGGGATCTGTCCTCACAATTCTGGCCACCTGGTCAGGTCTGGCTGCAAGTCTGAGAGGCGCTAAATGTTTGCAACTGCAGTGCTAAGGTGCATAGCCTCCATTATTTTCTTGCAAAATCTTCACTGATCAAACATGCTGGTCTCCTTGACAAAAATTTATCTGCAATTTTGGGAGACGATGATCTAATTCTAAATCATCATCATCACTGAAAACTCCTTCCATCATTTGACAGAATTTAGAGGAAAACCTTTCTGGGATGAGTCGTTGTTCAGTTGTGTTCAGTAATGTCGGACTCTCCATGACCCCATTTGGGGTTTTCTCAGCAGAGACACCACAGTGATTTTGCCATATTTTCCTAACTCCAAGCCTGGCATTTAATTCGTTGTATCACCCAGGTGATTTGCTATACCTATACTATTGTTTCACTTACTGAATTGTAGATTTTTATACAGGTGGATAACATAACCAGTTTTTGTAGTTGACCCCAATTACTGGGGTGTAAAGACATCCTTGAGCAGGCCTAGGGAAAGTGTACTCAACACAATGCCCATGGCAGACAAAGGAGGGAAGGACATGTCTCTCATCCCCTTTCACTATGTTTTTGATTTCTCCTCCTAGATCTCTGTAATGAGGAAGCCTTTTCTCATCCCAACTGGGAGATGATGAATATTTGGCATGATGACATTGATCGCATCGTTGTTCTTCAGTTTTCATAAATCGATGTAAAATCTGGGCAATTATAGGGAACAGCTCCCATCCAAAGAAAACATTAACAATGTCCTGGATGTTTCCAGCTCTGTATGTGTGTCTGCATCAGTCATTTCCAGGAAGACAACAACGTTCTGTATTAAGGAGCTCTAGCCAGGAGGTCATGTCTTTGGGCTGTATGTGATAAAGGTATCTTTTTTGTTACAGGAAGTTAAGACATGAGCTGAAGTCAAACGAGACAATATGAGTACAATATTCTGTGAACCTTAAAGTACTACACAGACATTCGCCATTACCATCATCTCTCAATGCACTGGTGGCACCACCATGAAAATACTGAAAACCATCACATTTAGAGTAAGTCTTTCTGGAGAATTCCAGCAGGATCTTCAGCAGTACCAGTGTCACAAACAGCTCAGTCCTTAATTGTTAGAGAGTGTTTGACTGTGAGGCAAAAGTCAATGTCTCCTACAGAAAGAACATTGGCATGGCACCCAAGAAGTACACCAGTGTTTGGCCCCCAAAAGCAAGAAAAGAAATGAAGGCCACACAGACTAACACTCATAATGGAAAATGTTCCCCATGGCAAATCTACCAACATTTATTGAGCATCTATCTGAGGAAGACAGGGGCAGCCTGGGAGCCAGGGTGCCTGGCTAGGGAGTCACTTCAACTCTCAGAGTTTTAGACCAAAAGCATCTAAGATGGCACACAAGGATCCTTTCATTTCAGGGAGCAATTCCTGGCCCTATCTGAGTTTGATATCAATATTCTCCCCTATTCTCTCAGACTTTAGGATGAAGAGCAAACGGTGGAGGACATTTGCTCATCCAGAGGGTCCCTATATTGATGGAATCGCACATCTTGTCCCTAAAAGAAATGAGTAAGAGACCCTTTTCCCTCCCTGCCCAGGGCAGCTACCTTGGGAAGAGGGGTTCAGAGGGGGATGGTGTCTGTCATATGTGTATCATCAGATCACAATCAACTACAATATGGGGAACTCAATAAAAATTAAGCCTTCACCACAATAAATTGTGGTGAATAAATTAATGCTACTACATAACAAATACTCCAAGCCTTTCTTTTCTAGAACAAGACTATCTTATATAGAAACAAAGACAAAATTTCAAGCCAGAAAAAAAAGAGAAAAACTGGAGAAGCTGCTGCTAAGTTCCAAGCAAATCAAAGCCTACAATTTGGACTGCCCTCTGTAAAGACAAAGCCTGTTGGGGGAATGGCAGTGTCCACACCAAGTCCTTCACTGGACTAGAAATGGTTCTTCTTCAAAATTACTCAAAATAAGCAACTATGATTTGGCCACAGCTTGAACAGTCAATCAATACACATTTATTAAACACCTGCCATGTGCCAAGCACCATGTTACATACTGGGGATATAAACACAAGAAAAAGTTTCCCAAAAGGATCTAATGGGGGAAGACAACACACAAACATTAACTAAAAAGGGGAGGGGAAAAAAGCTAGCAGGGGAGCGATGAAGATGAGGGATGGGGAGAAGACTGCCCTAAGTCTACTCTTTCTTAAAGAGGGGCCCTGGAGCCCAAGGGCTGGTCCCCATCACAACAGAGTCAATTAAAAGGGCAACACTGTATGCAAATACAGGAAAGCCTTCCTTCCCCTCCCACCCCATGCTAATATCTTCCCTCTGAGGTCATCTCCATATTATCCTCATATGTACATAGTTGTTTTCTGGGATACTTCCTCATCAGATAGTGAGCTATTGACCTGATTCCCCATTTATCAGTACTTGGCACTCAACAGCTGCTTAAGTCATCTTGGTTGGCTCTTTCTCAAAAATAAGTGTCCTCCCAAACCCTAGGGAGATACTAGAGGCACATGGAGTTACTATAGCTGCCCAAAGGTCAGCTCAAAGGTCAATCTAAGAAGGGGAGTTTGGGGCAGGCCTTCAACCGCAGGTTTTCTTGACTCCAGTCTCAGCATTCTATCGACTATGCCAACTTGTCCCAATAAAAAACAAATACAATTACAAATATTTTCAAAGGATATTTTACTTACAGAATATACAGCTTGCCTAAATGCATTTCACTCTTTTAACTGCCTAATCTACCTTGCCATTTCTTAATTTAATGGGACTGACTGTATTAAGTGAATTTGTCTATTTTAAGCTATTTTTGGACAGTTCATGGAAAAATCAGTCACCACTCATTTACACATCCCATAACTGTGCCTCTATCTACTTTGTATATGTGCGTGTGTGCAGCAGGGGGAGGGGGGACAGAGGAAGACATGGAGGAATAAGACTGGAAGAAAGTCCTCTGGTTCTGCTCTACCCCAGAGGAGAGAAGGATCATTTCAGATCAATATAAGAGGCAGGAATATGAAACACCAGCATGGACAGCCTCAGGAGGAGGCCAGAGCTCTGGTCACTCCCAACCTAAGCATGTACCTACAAACTGCTTTTGAAAATGATCTATCAGAAGTTATGGCTGACATCAGCAAATGAGGAAAACTACTGAGAGGGAATGGAGTTGGGGTTTATGGAGTTGGGAGAGATTAGGACAACTGGGAGAGAGACAATGGACATCAATTTATTAAATGATTACATTGTGAGGTTTTCATTTTTGTTTTTTCAAAGAGTAGGTAACTATAGCTATTTAAAGGAAATATGGCATGATGAATAGAGAGCTAGCCCCAGAGGAAGATGTACCTAGCCTAGGACCCACACTGGCTGGGTGACCCTGGACAATTCATTTAACCCCCAATGGCCAGGGAAACTGTCCAAGAGCAGAAACAGAGGAGAATGTCATGTCTGGTCAAGCCCCTCCTAGCTACTATACAATGGAAAGAAATGACCAATCTGGCTTTTTATTTTTTTAAGCAACCACCACAACAAAACTAGATCTCATCTATTTTAATCCCTCATTTTGCAAATAAAGCCACTAGGTCTGAGACAGATTAAGGAAGGTGCCTATGAGTTCATGGGAGAGTCATGTCCACTTCCTTCTACCACACTGGCTCCAAACAATACCAATCACATTTTGGTGGGGCTTTGGGAGGGTGCCCCAAGAAGCTTAGCTCCTCTATGATTAAGGGAACAGTAACGAGCCAAGTCCCCCAGGCATCTGGCACTGAAACTGCTCAGTTCACACGTTGTCCAAGCAAATGACAGCAAAGGAAAGATAAAAAGGTTGGACAGGACAACAAACCCCATAATCCTCCAGAACCCAAGAGAACCAAGCCATGTTTGGTCAAAGACCTAAAAAAGATGATACAGGGATACAAAATGGTGGAGTGATCAGCAAATGCCAAGATGGCAGAGTGAGAGCAAGTACTCACCTAAACTCTAAGACAAAATCCTTCAGATACCTCTAAAAAGAGAATCTGAACAAATTTTAGAGTGGCAGAATCCACTAGGAGACAGAGTGTGGCAAATATCCAGCCCAGGACAGCCTGGAAGGTCAATGGGAAGGGTCTGCTGCAAGGGGCTGGAGAAGGGCACAGCACACAGGCTGTACCAGCACAGATCCCGCCATACCAAAGCCGGCGGTCTGAAGCAGGTCAGATTCTCAAACACATCAGTCCAGGACGGGAGTCCAGCAGAACTGAGTCAGAGAGAAGAGAAGAACCCCACGTAAAAGAAAAAAACCACTCCTGAGACTATCAGGCTGAAGATTAAATGTCTATAAGTCACCCACTTGAACTTCCAGGAGCCAAGATGGTGGAGTGATCTGTAAATGACATCCTTCTCTCCTTGTTGATCTTGAAAAATCCAGAGAATACTTCCCCAGGAAAAAAATCCTGCAACAGTGGGATCAGCCAAAGGGTAAACAGTCTTTTAGCTTGAGAGGTTAGGAAAATTGTTAAGGAGAGATGCTCTTGCTGTGGCTAAAGGGAACCAGTGCAGGACCAGAGATGTCTCAGACAGCCCTATCTCAGCAAACCAACAGGAGATCCTGAGCCCCAGGACCAACTAAAAAACATGACACAGGGATACAAAATGGCAGAGTGATCAGCAAATGCCAAGATTTGCCAACACCAGGACCACAAGAGTGCCTTAGCACAACCAGGGGACTCAGAAAGACAATAGCACAGATGGGGTTCACCAACTGCTGAGCATGCCTGTACTCTAGCTCAGGAGAGGAGACCTCCTGTGGCCAGACCATCCTTCCCCCACACCTCACTGAGCAAGCTCCAGGATAACTCCAGGGAAAACCAGAAACATTTCACCTGGTCTCTGCCTTGGCACACCAACCAGCTCAGCACAAGAAGCAGAGATCCACTTTAAAAGGCAGGAAAAAGGCAATCATCATGAGCAGGAAGCAAACCAGAAAAGAAAAGACCATACAATCTTACCACAAGGACAAAGTCCAAAGCACAAATACAGAAGTCAGCATTGAGACTGTACTCCCATTGGAAACTTTAGAAGGGAATATGAACTGGTCACAAGCCCAAAGAACATTCTTGGAAGAGCTCAAGAAGGATTACAGAGGTAGAAGAAAAACTAGACAATGATTTAAAAAATATGGGGGGCAGGAGCCAAGATGGGGGGGGGAGGAGTCAAGATGGTGGAATAGAAAGATACACATATGGTTAGCTCTTACCCCACAGCCCATAAAATACCTGTAAAGAAGAACTCTCAACAAATTCTAGAGCAGCAGAAGCCACAGAACAATGGAGTGGAGGAGATTTCAATCTCAGAGAGACCTGGAGGGCCGACAGGAAAGATCTGTCACACACCAGACGCGGAGCGGAGCCCAGCCCTGCCTTGGCCACATGGCACCGAGAGGAACAGATCCCAGCAAGCTTCAGGCACAGAATCTCCAGCAGCAGCGCAGGTCCCTCAACCCAGAGGTGACAAAGGTCAGTGAGAGGGTCTTTTCAGCTGGCCAAGAGGGGAGCAGGGTGTCCCCATAACTCAGGCCCCCTCAGGAGGCAGCAGCAGAGGCAGCATCTGGGGCTCCCAGAGCAGGCAGTGGCCCACATCCATTGTTGAAGGTCTCCTGGTAAACCCTCTGAGGGATCTGAGCCCTGTGTGAAAGCCCTGCCCCTGCCTAAGCAGCTGAACTTAATCTCACACTGAATAGCAGCCTCACCCCCGCCAAAAACCCCTAAGACTTGGGAGCAGAGCATTTGAATCTCAGCCCCCAAGTGCTGGCTTGGTGGAACTGGAGGCGAGATGGTTGTGGAGAAGAAACTCAGAAGTCAAGTAACTGGCTGGGAAAATGCCCAAAAAAGGGAGAAAAAATAAGACCATAGAAGGTTACTTTCTTGGGGAACAGGCATCTCCCCCCATCCTTTAGGATGAGGAAGAACAAGGCATACTGTCAGAGGAAGTCAAGGCCTCTGCCTCCAAAGGGAACTTAAAATGGGCTCAGGCAATAGAAGACCTTAAAAAACAAGCTAGCAGCTTACTAAAGGAGAACCAAAAAAATGCTGAGGAAAATAACAGCTTTAAAAAGAGGCTAACTCAATTGAAAACGAGATCCAAAAAGCCAATGAGGAGAAGGTTTTAAAAAGCAAAATTAGCCAAATGGAGGAGAAGGTTCAAAAGCTCACTGAACAAAATAAATCGTTGAAAGAGAGAATTGAGTTCAGGGAAATGAATGACTATGCGTTAAACCAAGAAGTTAGTAAACAAAACCAAAAATTTGAAAAAACAGAAGATAATGGGAAACAACTCATTGGAAAAACAACTGACCTGGAAAATAGATCCAGGAGAAATAATTTTAAAATTACTGGACTACCTGAAAGCCGTGATCAAAAAAAGAGCCTAGACATTACCATCCATGACATTATCAAGGAAAACTGCCCTGATGTTACAGAATCAGAGGGCAAAATGGATATTGAAAGAATTCATTGGTCACCTCCTGAAAGAAACCCTGAGAGAAACTCCTAGGAATATTGTGGCCAAATTTCAGAGTTCCCAGATCAAAGAGAAAATACTGCAAGCAGCTAGAAAGAAACAATTTGAGTACTGAGGAAATACAATCAGGATAACACAGGATCTGGCAGCTTTAACATTAAGGGATCGAAGGGCTTGGAGTGGGATATTTCAGAAGTCAAAGGAACTGGGATTGAAGCCAAGAATCACCTACCCAGCAAATCTGAATATAATACTTCAAGGGAAAAAATGGTCATTCAGTGATATAGCTGAATTTCAAGATTTCATGTTGAGGAAGAGACCAGATCTGCATTTAAAAATTTGACTTCCCAAAACAAGAATCAAGAGAAGCATGAAAAGGTAAACAGAAAAGAAAAATCGTAAAAGACTCTCTAAAGCTGAACTGTTTACATTACTACATGGAAAGAAAATATTTTTAATTCTTGAATGTTTTCTAAGTATTTGGGTAGTTGGAGAGATTGTATACACACACACACACACACACACATAGAAGAGTACAGGGTGTGTTATATCAGAAGAAATGATATCCACATACAAAAACAAAATAAAAATTAAGGGGTGGAGGAAGAAAATTTCGGGAAGAGAAAGGGAGTAAAGGAATGGGGGAGGCTATAACTCATAAAAGACATAAGAAAAATCTTATTCAATGGAGGAGATAAGGGAGAAGGGGAGAGGGGGAAAAATAAAGCTACTCTTCCCACATGTGACTGAAGGAGGGAATAACATGGTCACTAAATTTGATATGAAAATTTATATACACCACAGGAAAGTAGGAGAGGAGACAAGTGGAGCGAAGGGAATGTTAGAACAGAGGGCAAATGGGAGAAGGGAGTCACTAGAAATAAACACTTTCGCGAAGGGACAAGGTCAATTGTAGGGGGGAAAATAAGGGGGGGACAGGGTAGGTCAGAGGGTAAGATAATTAGTATTACACAACATGATTACTACGGAAGTCTTTTGAAAAACAACACATGTTTAGTCTGCACTGAATTGCTTGTCTTCTCAGTAGGGCTGGGGAGGGAGGGAGGGAAGGAGAGAAGTTGGAATTCAAAGTATGAGAAACAAATGTTGAGAATTTTTATTGCATATAATCGAGAAATAAGAACTATAGGGACAGGGGTATAGAAATTTATCTTACCCTGCAAGAAAAGAGAGAAGATGAGGATAGGAGAGGAGTGGGGTGTGATGGTGGGAAGGGTACACTGAGGGAAGGAGTAATCAGAATGTAAGGTATTAGGAAGTGGGGGGAGGGGAGTGATGGGGAGAAAAATTGGACATGTTACAAAGTGAGGTAAAAGCAATTAGTATTAAAACAATAGACTGAATTAATTACTGAGAATAAATCAATGACATCTTTAGTTTGGAGAAAAGAATTTCAGTCTAAATTTCCTAGAGGAAGGTAACCTTGTGTAAAATTTGGCATTGATGGAAAAGTCAGGTTTTAATGGTAAATATGATTTTATGATTGCCATTTAATCAGTAACTAGAACATGTACAGAAAGGCATGTACGCCACTTAAGACTTGCCTCAAAAGATGTTCCTTAGCAAAAGTGAAACTATAATCATATTTGAAACCTGGTTATTGGAACTTGCCAGTTTTAGATGCTATGGGACTATTAAGTGACTGTTCTTCTGAGTCTAACTCCAGGTATGGGTAGCAAGAAAGGTGATCTGAGCATCCAATACATGATGCCAGTAAGTTGATGAGATGCTAGTATGAATTGCATAGGTGATCTCAAGGGAAGGGTGGGAGAGCAGCTGTTCAGCAAGGGCTGAGATGGGATTCTCCTGACTCAATTTCCCCACTGACACCTGGCAGACTTTAAGCCTGACTGAATGCAAGTGGATAATCTAATAATGCCTGGAATTGACCTGAAGTTGGGGAGATATTGTGTCCCTGCAATGTCCTTACTATTGGTGGCAATTTCCTATAGTCAAAAGGTTTGTAAGCTTAATACCAGATCTATTCAATTAAAGATTATGGCTAGGGGAACATCCGAGGTTGTCTAAAATTAAGCTATTAGGCATAGGACTTTAGAACAACAACAATAAGTTAAGGTCCTTTAATACTTAGTTATACTGCGGAGACAATTAAGTCAAGAGCTTGTGAAGTTAGCAACATAAATATTATTAGTGTCTCAGCTGGTTAATTTATAAAAAAAAAAAATTCTTTTGTGGTCTATATTGTAAATGCTTTAAAAAGAAGTATCACCTGGCCAAAAGTTTGAATTGCCTTATCTGTTATAAACTGTGTTAAAAATAAATAATACAAAAAAAATCAAAAACCAAACATCTGTTATGACTCTCCTTAACCTCTCACTTTGTTATATCCATCAGAACCCAGAGAACTTGCAGAGTACAAGGACCTTGAGTGAAGAAACAAGAGTCCCTGAACATAACTACCCTGGGAAACAGAGACTAGATTGGGATGTCTAAAAAGTAAACTAAAAATGTCCTCATGGGAATCACCCTGCTTGCTTGCCTGTAAGGGTCTATACATAAACCCCTGACCTCAGTTAGTAAATGGGAACTGTCCTTTAAAAAATAAATAAATAAATAAATAAAAATTAAAAATATGAAAAAAAACTTCAATGAAGAGAACAGTTCCTTAAAAAAGGAAAATTGGACAAATGTAAAATGAAGTACAAAACCTAACTGGAGAAAATAACTCCTTAAAGGGAACAATTGGACAAATGGAAAAGGGGAATGAACTGAAGTAAAGTAACTGAAAAAAACAATCGATTAAAAATTAGAATTGGGCAAGTAGAAGCTAATGACTCTATGAGACATCAAGAATCAGTTAAACAAAATCCAAAGAATGAAAAAAATAGAAAATGTAAAATATCTCACTGGAAAAATAACTCACCTGGAAAACAGATTCAGCGGGGAGGAGCCAAGACGGTAGAGTAGAAAGTTACACATATGCTAGCTCCTAACCCACAGCCCATAATATACCTGTAAAGAAGAACTCCCAACAAATTCTGGAGCAGCAGAAGCCACAGAACAACAGAGAGGAGATTTCTGTTCCAGAGAGACCTGAAAAACTGACACGAAAGGTCCGTCACTCACAGGACCGGAGCAGAGCCCAGCCCTGCCTTGGCCTCGGGGCACCAAGAGGAGCAGATCCCAGCAGGCTTCAGGGACAGAATCTCCAGCAGCCACAAAGGTCCCTCCACCCACAGGCACCAAAGGTCAGTGACAAGGTCTTTTTGGCTGGCCAAAAGGGGAGTGGGGTGTCCCCATAACTCAGGACCTCTCGGGAAGTAGCAGCAGAGGCAGCAGCAGACAAGGGTTCCCAAAGCACGCAGGAGCTCAGATCCATTGTTGAAGGTCTCCACATAAACCCCCTGAGGGAACTGAGCCCCTTGTGGCGGCCTTGCCCCCACCTGAGCACCTGAATTTCATCTCACACTGAATAGCAGCCCCACCCCTGCTGAAAGCCCTGAGGCTGGGAGGCAACATTTGAATCTCAGACACCAAGTGCTGGCTGGGCGGATCTGGGGCTCAGGTGGGTGTGGAGAGGAAACTCATAAGTCAAGTAACCAGCTGGGAAAATGCCCAGAAGAGGGGGAAAAAAAAATAAGACCAGAGAAGGTTACTTTCTTGGTGAACAGATATGTCCTCCCATCCTTTCAGATGTGGAAGAACAATGCTTACTATCAGGGAAAAACATAGAAGTCAAGGCTTCTGTATACCAAACATCCAAAATTAATATTCAGTGGGTTCATGTCATGGAAGAGCTCAAAAAGGATTTTGAAAATCAAGTTAGAGAGGTGGAGGAAAAACTGGGAAGAGAAATGAGAGAGATGCAAGAAAAGCATGAAAAGCAGGTCAACACCTTGCTAAAGGAGTCCAAAAAAAAGCTGAAGAAAATAACACCTTCAAAAATAGGCTAACTCAATTGGCAAAAGAGGTTCAAAATGCCAATGAGGAGAAGAATGTTTTCAAAAGCAGAATTAGCCAAATGGAAAAGGAGGTTCAAAAGCTCACTGAAGAAAATAGTTCTTTCAAAATTAGAATGGAACAGATGGAGGCTAATGACTTTATGAGAAACCAAGAAATCATAAAACAAAACCAAAAAATGGAAAAATGGCAGATAATGTGAAATATCTCATTGGAAAAACAACTGACCTGGAAAATAGATCCAGGAGAGACAATTTAAAAATTATGGGACTACCTGAAAGCCATGATCAAAAAAAGAGCCTAGACATCATCCTTCATGAAATTATCCAGGAAAACTGCCCTGAGATTCTAGAACCAGAGGGCAAAAGAAGTATTCAAGGAATCCACAGATCACCTCCTGAAAGGATCCAAAAAGAGAAACTCCTAGGAACATTGTGGCCAAATTCCAGAATTTCCAGGTCAAGGAGAAAACATTGCAGGCAGCTAGAAAGAAACAATTCAAGTATTGTGCAAATACAATCAGGATAACACAAGATCTAGCAGCTTCTACATTAAGGGATCAAAGGGCATGGAATATGATATTCCAGAAGTCAAAAGAATTAGGACTAAAACCAAGTATCACCTACCCAGCAAAACTGAGTATAATACTTCAGGGGAAAAAATGGTCTTTCAATGACATAGAGGATTTTCAAGCATTCTTGATGAAAAGACCAGAGCTGAAAAGAAAATTTGACTTCCAAACACAAGAATCAAGAGATGCATGAAAAGATAAACAGCAAAGAGAAGTCATAAGGGACTTACTAAAGTTCAACTGTTTACATTCCTACATGGAAAGATAATACTTGTAACTCTTGAAACTTTTCAGTATCTGGGTAGTTGGTGGGATTATACACACACACACACACACACACACACACACACACACCTCAGAGTGAATTGAATAGGATGGGATCATATGTTAAAAAATGAAATTAAGGGGTGAGAAATATATTGGGAGGAGAAAGGGAGAAATGGAATGGGGCAAATTATCTCTCATAAAAGAGGCAAGCAAAAGACTTTTCAGTGGAGGGAAAAAGAGGGGAGGTGAGAGAAAAAACATGAAGCTTACTCTCATCACATCCCACTAAAGGAAGGAATAAAATGCACACTCATTTTCGTATGAAAACCTATCTTACAATACAGGAAAGTAGGGGAGAAGCAGAGTGGTGGGGATGATGGAAGGGAGGCCAGTGGGAGGAGGGAGCAATTTGAAGTCAACACTCTTGGGGAGGGACAGGATCAAAAGAGAGAATAGAAGCAATGGGGGGCAGGATAGGATGGAGGGAAATATAGTTAGTCTTAAACAACATGACTATTATGGAAGTCATTTGCAAAACTACACAGATATGGCCTATATTGAATTGCTTACCTTCCCAAAGGGGATGGGTGGGGAGGGAGGGAGGGAGGAAGAGAAGTTGGAAGTCAAAGTTTTAGGAACAACTATTGAGTATTGTTCTTGCTACTAGGAAATAAGAAATACAGGTAATGGGGTATAGAAAGTTATCTTGCCCTACAGGACAAAAGAGAAGACGGGGACAAGGGAATGGAGGGATGTTAGAAGAGAGGGCAGATTGGTGATAGGGGTAATTAGAATGCTTGGCATTTTGGGGTGGGGGGAGGGAAGAAATGGGGAGAAAAT
Organism: Notamacropus eugenii; assembly: GCF_028372415.1. NCBI lineage: Eukaryota > Metazoa > Chordata > Mammalia > Diprotodontia > Macropodidae > Notamacropus > Notamacropus eugenii. Next base: position 286,401,224 of record NC_092872.1, on the reverse strand, counting down.
TGGGAACCCAAAATTTTGTGAAAATGAATGCTAAAAGTTAAATAAATAAATTAAAAATTCTTTCTGAAAAAAAAAAAAAAAGAATAAACTCCAAATGGATACATGATCTAGGTATAAAGACTGATACTATAAACAAATCAGGAGAGCAAGGAATAGTGTATTTGTCAGATTTATGGAGAATGGAGAAAATTATGACCAAACAAGAGATAGAGAACATTATAAAGTGCAAAATGGATAGTTTTGATTACATTAAATTGAAAAGTTTTTGCATAATCAAACCCAATGCAACCAAGATTAGGAAGGAAGCAGAAAACTGGAAAAGTATTTTTGCAACTAGTGTTTGTGATAAAGGCCTCATTTCTAAAATATATAGAGAACTAAGGCAAGTGTACAAGAATACAAGTCATTCCCAATTGAAAAATGCTCAAAGGATATGAACAGGCAGTTTTCAGAGGAAGAAATTAAAGATATCTATAGTCATATGAAAAAATGCTCTAAATCACTATTGATTAGAGAGATGCAAATCAAAACAACTCTGAGGTACCACATCACACCTATCAGATTGGCTAACATGACAAAACAGGAAAATGATAAATGTTGGAGAAGATGTGAGAGAATTGGAACACTAATTCATTGTTGGTGGAGCTGTGAGCTGATCCAACCATTCTGGAGAGCAATTTGGAACTATGCCCAAAGGGCTACAAAAATGTGCACACCCTTTGACCCAGCAATATCGCTTCTGCGACTATATCCCAAAGAGATCATAAAAATGGGAAAAGGTCCCACATGTACAAAAATATTGATACCAGTTCTCTTTGGGTGGCCAAGAACTGGAAATAAAGGGGATGTCCATCAATTGAGGAATGGCTGAAGAAGCTGTGGTATATGAATGTAATGAAATACTACTGTGGTATAAGAAATGATGAACAGGAAGACTTCAGAGAGGCCTGGAAGGACTTATATGAACTAATGCTGAGTGAAAGGAGCAGAACCAGGAGAACACTGTACACTGTAACAATCACAGTGTGTGAGGATTGATTTTGATAGACTTAGCCCTTCACAGCAATGCAAGGAACTAAAACATTCCCAAAGGACTCCTGAGGCAAAATGTCATCCATATCCAGATAAAGAACTATAGAGTTGGAATACAGAATAAAGTAGACTCTTTTCTTTTGTGTTATGTTTTGTTTTGGTTTGGTTTTGCTCATGGTTTCTCCCATTTGTTTTGATCCTTCTATGCAACATGACTAATGTGAAAATATGGTTAATAATAATATATGTGTAAAACCCATTTAAGATTGCATGCCTTCTTGGGGAGGGAGGGGGAGGAAGGGGGAGAATATCTAAGACTTATGGAAGTGATTATAAAAAAATGAGAACAAAGAAATTAATTTTAAAAATAAAAAAATAAGACATAAAAAAATAAAATTAAAAAAAAGAAAGATCAGATTGCATGAATTGGATACACCCTACCTGGCTTTGCATCACCTGAAGCACCAGTGACCTGCCAGCTAGTCTCAGTTTCGTAAATGTGGACCGTCCCACTCACACCCCATGCACACTTCTCTGTGGATTCCAGAGTTTACATTTGAACTCAGACAAACACACACATACATACAGGTCCACTCACAGGCGCAAACACAGATTGCTGTTGTTGTTTAGTCATTTCAGTCCTGTACAGCTTTCTGGGGCCCCAATTTGGAGTTTTCTTGGCAAAGATACTGAAACAGTTTGCCATTTCCTTCTCCAGCTCATTTTACAGATGAGGAAACTAAGGCAAACAAGGTGAAGTCACTTGCCCAGGGTCACACAGCTAGTGATGAGTCTTCTGACTCCAGGACCAGCACTCAATCAACTGCACCTCCTACTAGCCCCAATCATAGATATACTTACATATAAACATAGACAGAGGTACAAACAGTTATACTTATAAACACAAATACATGCAAACATGCAGATACACAAAGATATACTCATATACGCAAACACTCACAGACAAACACACACACGCTCTCCAATGAATCCATTATCACACTCCAGAAGTCTGCACAGTCTGGGTCCCTGGCCTCCTGTCACGCAGCCAGTAGCTGACTCTCCCCTTGTCCGGAGAAAAGCCTCCTCAAAGGACACAGGCTCACAGGATCCCTGCCATCAGCCTCTACAGGCCCCAGGATAGATGACAGGCTCTGCCCACCAGAAGGTACCCAGGGAATGAGAGCTACAGCCTGCAAGAGTCACCACTTGGCCCCAGTCTTAGCCCTGTCTACCGTAGGACCAGCAGCCTAGAATGGCAGAGGGGATATCCCACACCAGGACCTGCCTACTGCCCATCACAGGCTGACCTCCATCCTGCAGCTCTCCTGGGGTCTCTGCCCCTTGAACACCTATCCATAGGACCCCCCACTCTGGCCCCATTGCCATCCTAAACCAGCCCCTCACAAATGGCAGGAGGGCTCTTGTAGACAGGCCACCCTGGCCTCAGTCTCGCAGCACCCCTTGCCTGTGTTGTGAATAGCTGGCAGGTCATACTCCACATGCACATGGTATGGAATAATGTGGTCTTTGGTGAAAGGAGTGGTATCTTGTGCCAGGGAGGAGTATACACGACCTGGGACTAGGTGCTCACCAAAGGTGGTCTGGTCTTCCACAGACATAGGATCCTCCTGCAGTGTCCTAGCAGCATTCAAGTCTGTCTAGCAGACAGACATCCTCTAAGGGCCAATGTCCCCCAGACCCTCCTAAACAGAGATGGCATCAAGCGGATGGTCTCATGGTACTTCAGGGCCTCCTCCAGAAAATCCATAAGCATTCAGAAGACATCGGCCTAACTAGCACCCAGGAAATCCCATGGCCCACACAGAACATACAAGAGGAACAGGAGACAGCCTGCTTGTGCAGAGCATCCATCAGCACCGTCCTCACAGATGGCCCAAGCCCAGAACTGAAGGGAAGGTTGCAGATCTCTGTGCACAACCCCAGCAAAGCTTTGGCAACTTAGTCCTAGCCTACTGGTCCCAACATCTGCAGCAGGCCTCACAGCTGCAGAGCAAGCTGGGCCCAGGACCACACCAGAAACACATGTATATGTGTGTGCCATCCATGAAGATACAGGAGTCCTAGGAAGTCAATATGTCTGTACATAGGTGTGCACTTATTGTACATGTATACATGCACACTCACAGACACCCTACACACGGCCATATAAACAAAGGTATGTATTTGGTGTGTGTAGGGCTCTGCGTCTCTGCATGGACTACCGTGAGAAGCACCCAGTGCACCATAAAGGTGTTGTGCAGCTAACCCCACCAAAGGCTGGGCTCATCCTCCACCAGGTGCCATGATTTCACGTGAAGAGTGCAAATCCCATCTGCCAATATTTCAGAACTCTCTTCTCTGGGAGCAAACAAAGACCTCCTGTCATCACTCGAACACTAACGGCAAGAACGCAACAAGAAAAGTCAACAGACAGCACTTCTTTTTTCACCATGATGTCCTAAGTCTAAATAAGACTACTCTAAACAATGAAAAAATGACAATGAAATGATATGAAAATAAACATAAAAACACCTGGTTTTTCCAGGTTCCCTTGTAGGCCCAGTGAAGTCTATAATTAAACATAGGATGTGATGCTTCCTGCCTGCACAGTAGCGGCTCCTGGAGGCAGGACAAAAGTCAACCGATGGCACTTCTATAGGACACCAGTAGCCACCTGGTCACATCCCTGGCATCTCTTTGGAAGTAGGAATCCAATCCTAGCCCCGAGAGCCCCAAGTCCAGAGCTTCTCAGAGGAACAGGAATGATCACAGGGTCATTTTAGTCATTGCCATGACCATCAGTGGAGTGGGCAGAGCTGGCCTTGGAGTCAGGAAAAGCTGGGCTTGTGCCCAGGCTCCATGATGCCCTGAGCTCCAGACAATGCTCTGCCTAAAAGTTGAAGGTGCAGACCTGCATTGGTACACGGGGTCTCCTCAACCAGGGGGTCTCTGCACCAGGGAAAGGGCACTGCAGAAACCTGTCCTATAGATCAACTCACCATCTTTACTGCTCAGTCTGAGACTCCCTTTCCTAGCTGGAACTCCCCCCCTCCCCCAACAGACTTAGTCCCTGCCCCCATCCCCTATTATTTCTGTTACAACTTAACGTGTGTTTGTCTTCCTCTGAGAATTAGAAGGCTGAATGTGGCCCCCTCCAGGAAAGACAATATTCACTAAGTCTGCAATGTGACATTCTTTCATTTAAATACTCATTTTAATGATTTAGTATTCAAATGGCTTAATTAAGTTGGGCAAACAGATCTAAAAACCATAAAACAAATGGACAACATCAGGCAAATCTAAGTATTCCAGTGGAATCCAAGATAAAAACACTGCACCAAACATGGTTTCTCCAGATTCCAGAAAACTCCAAATCAGCTGCTCCCCGTATTCAAAAACCAGCTCGATGAAAGGCGACTCAACTCAGCATAACCCAAATAAAAGATGTTACCTTCACCATACGTTCTTGTTGCCAACTATAAGAATCACTTGGACTTAATTTCAAAGTCCTGAGCCTTCTCAACAATAACAGGCTCTTCTTTAAGTTTCACAGAGGATGACGTTAAGGCAATTACATTCCAGTTATAATCTCTGCCTCCTTTGCTGCAAGACTACATTTCATAAATACTTTTCATCGACAAGTCAAGCTAATTCAAGTTAATGCTATTGCATTCTGGGGGTAGCTCCCATTTGTGTACCATTACCTTTATCATTTTATTGCCAAGCCTGAAAGTCATCAGTACAATTATTTGAAAAGGGAGGTTTATCAATTCTAAATCCCCGTTGCTGGCATTTTTGATCAAATCGCAGCTTTATCTCAGAGAGCGGCAGGGACGAAGGATGAATCATGCATCAGTCAAGCAGTGCTGACCCCCAAGTGCATTGCACAATATCAGAACTGCTTCCAAAGAAACTTTCCTAGACCATCCATCATTCTTCATAACACAAAAATAGAAGCCCACCTGAAGAGCCGAGCCTGAGAATAATAAACTAAGCATCGCACTGACACTGGGTGGGGGGTTGGGGCAGGACCATTCCTGGCCAGAGGAGGGGGGAGGACCACCCAGGGAAACAGTAACTCTAAATTGCTGTTCACATGCCTCAATTTAATTTTAAATAGAGAGGAAATAGGCCTTGGACCGCAGTGGAAGCAAAGCCTGGGTGACCGCCCCTGGACATGCCAGGCGAAGGAGGAGTGACAATGAGGGGGGGTGCCACACAGGCTGCTTCCGCTCGGTCTCTGACCCTCATCTTCTCCAGAAGGTGATTGCTGAAACAAGACTCTTAACTTGATTTTTAGGCCAAGAAGTTAGGGAGGAGGTGCGCCTGAATCCCCCCACTGTCATTTTTTCAAGTCAATAAGGTATCGGCAGCTGAGCCAAGGGAGGAGCTGATGCTCCCAAGTGGACTCCAGCACGCAGCTGCTACAGCCACCCCACCATCTCTGTGATGCCTACTCTCATTAAGAACAAGAAGGGTGAGTTCAAACTCCTTGGGGGAAGGGGCTGCTTTGAGTCATTCTTTGCATCCCCAGAGCTGCCTGGCACACAGCAGGGCCTTAATAAATGTTGGTTGTTGCTTGTTGACTAGAAACCAAATAAGGTGTTTTCCAAAGTTACTGATCCAATGAATCCATGGGCATGGGCATGGGCATTCAGTCAATGGATCATGATCCCAATGGTGGTCCTCCTCTCAAGGAAAAAGGCAGCCCCCAATCTCACAAGAGGGTGACCTTGCCTACACAGAAGGCACCAGATACAAGTAAATAAGCAGAAAAGGGGAATACGCCCAGCCTGTATCCTTACAAGTAGGCAGCTTGTATTCTGATGCTATTAACTCAAAGCTAGAGAAGAATACAGATTCATGGTTCCACTGGATCCTCCAAGGACAGACAGGAGACCGGCTGTGGGCAACTTCACCATCGTCCTGGTGTAGCAGAGGTGTGCGGTATAGGTGAGCTCAAAGGCAGGCTTTTGGCAGATGGGAAATAGTCCAAACCCCTTTTAACTTGATGTTAGCCTCACAGGTTCTCAAACATTGACTCTGCACAGAAAGAAGCCTGTTTCCCTCTGTTACCCTAACAAAATTTTTCATTAGACCAAGCTGAAATGGGCAACAGTGCTAAGAAAGCTCTTCCAGGTTTCAGACCAACACATTTTTCTTTCTGGGGACTGGTCAGTATGCTCTAGAGGTAGTGGGCTTGTAGTCGAAGAAGCCAAGTTCTGACCCCATGTTGATGCCAAGACCATTCTTCCAGAGCTTCAACTCCATTCTTTAGTTGATAAACAGAACCATCAGCCAGGTTTTCATTCAAGTCCAAAGATCATCTACAAGGTCACTGGGTCCGCTAGAACAGGAAACCCGAGCACTACAAGATCAGTCAGTCAGTTAGTCTCCAAGCACTGGTCAAGTACTCTCCACAACCTGGCAGTGTCACCAGCAGTGGAGGGACAGAGTCATCTAGTACAGTAGTACAGATGAGCAAACTGAGGTCTGAGGCCACCACTGACTATTTAAAATTCTTCCAAGCTGCATAATTCCTATCAAAATTCAAGTATCACTCATTATTGGGGCACAATGAAGACATCCCATTTGCATTTTTAATATAGCACAAAAATGCACACAAGACATCAAGAAATTTTCAGGTGAAAAAACGTTTTGTTGAACAGTCTGTAGTAAGAGACGTAACATATTTACTTTCCTAATACCCTGGATTTATGGAGCTCCTGTTTATTTTCAGTCTGTACTGGTCTCCATGAAATATTAAAAGACACAGAGGAAAGAAAGCTGCTGCCAGAGTGCTGCATGGAGACTCCATGGGAGATTTATTGGAAGGTCTGGACAAGAGGGCGTGAAGGGGCTGTCATCTGCACCTGGGAAGGTTGCCGCTCCACTGAGGAGGGCAAGGATCTCATAGGTCCCTCCCTGCTCTGACAGACTAAGATTCCATGGCCTATTCTCTCCCCAGTGGCAGTGGCTGTCATGGTCTCTGACACCTGCAGGCACATGCATGTAAGGTCTTTGGCTCTGACAATAGCCACCACAGCAATGGGAAGAGAAAGCCAAGAGGCAGGTGGGGAGTGGGTGACACCTCCTTCCCTATCTCCACTGGCAAAATACACATCAATGGCCAATATACAAGATGCCTATGAAATATTTTCATTTAAAATCCCCCACTGTTCTCCACAGAGAAAGACCCAATGGTACCCATCTGTTTTCCATTCAAACATGGTGCTACGAGGGTATGGGGTTGGGGGGAGGGGAGGACACAATCAAGGTATATAAAAAATGAAGGAAGATTAGCGCCCAGAGACTTCCCAGTCACTTTGGGTCGTTAGGAATTAAACAAAGTAAGCAGATCCACAGAAAATTTTAAACTATTCAGAATTTTCTCTCCTTTTTCACACACACATACATACACACACACACACACACACACACACACACACACACACACACACACACACACACAAAGATCTTAACATATCCTTTCAGGCACAGTAATTAGGGGAGGTATGAAGAAAGTAGAGAACCCCCTGTTGGCGTTTACATATTTTTGATATATTCTGTGTTTTATTTTGTGTCTATATTTTATATATATGCATTTCTATCTATTTTCTTTTAAAAGACAGTGTCCAAGTCTACCTCTCCAGATTTTCCAAGTGCATCTTTCCCTTGCAATATCTGGACAATAAAAGCCTGGAGAATATTTGTTACATTAAAATAGCTCCTTCAACTGTAAAAAATAGGTTTACTACCCAAAGACAGAGCTAGAAGGTGGCAAAGACTTCATAATACTGAGTCTATTTCTATGTTAGGTCATGTAAAGCAGATGGAAATAATGGTGAGAGACGACGGCCAGTATTTTATTTAGACATTTTTATAAGGGAGCCCGAAGTTGAAAGCATGGCTAGGGTTACTATACAAATTTTGATTTTACTAAAATGTTACGTCCCTTGAGCAAAGGTATTAATCTTGTCATAAAAGTAGTCTCTCAGCTCACTGGTCATTCATTAAACTTCCATAAATTTTAAAATGTACTTATTGTCACTGGCTCCCACACAACGGTCAAGCAGGAAACAGGGAGCTCACTGACAGTTGTCACTTGGCATGTGGGGGGATGAGGGGAGGGAGCACTAGGGAGGGGGCCTTACAGAGAGACAGCATGCCCATCTCACTCACACACACACACACACACACACACACACACACACACTCACTGATACCATTTGTTTGCATCTCTTCCAATGTTTCTAATAGGAACATGTCCACATTCACTCATTTTGATTTCAGTCAAAGAAATGCAATGACAGCCTCTGAAAAAACTGCACAAAGCATAAAATTAGAGTGGGCCTCCAATTTTTACTGCTCAAACAAGCCATCCTCCCATTGCCTTCTGCTCTGGGGGAGAGAGCTGGCTAGGTGATGGGCAGAGGTCTGTAACAGGCAGTTACAGACCATGACCAAGATCCAGGAATTTACAACGAAGCATCAATCTTGTCAATGTCATTGTCTTCAGCGTTCTTTATGCAGCCCGGTAGGGATACCCAACCCTGGGAACAAAACTCAGTTGGAAAGCCACTAATGGCTCCACCTTGTCGGTGCCCCCAGGCCCCAGTCCTTCATCCCCCAGGTGCTGGCCTATGTGGGCCAGGGCCTCAAGTCCCCATGGCCTGTTCCCTCCATTGAACAGCCCAATAGAGGTAAACAGGAACCAGAATCCTGGCAGAAGGAGATAAGCCCCCAATTCATAAAGGGCTGACAGGGGAACATGTCGCCGTTATCACTCCCCATCCGACTTGGGGCTGTACTGCCGGGTTAAGGCTGTAAAACTCAGCTTCAGAATTTCTGGGGATGGAGGATCCAAAGACACTGAAATGGTCTTCCTTTTTTTTTTTTTTTTTTTTGGCAAACAAACAGGAATTTCAAAGTTCAGTGGGTCATTGATCATCTGTAATGAGTCACAATCAACAAATGAGCCAGCAGAGAGGCTGTCTTTCATCGCCAGCTCTATAAAAGCTTTGATCCACACAAGTAAAAATGGCCAGGCACTTCACACCACCTTATTTTGGTAAACTCTCCTTTATAGCAGCCAACCATCTAATTAAACAGGGAACTACTGACAGCTGCTAAAATACTCAACCTTACTCTATCTCTTCTCCATGAAGCTGCACTGGCCTAGAGGAGGCTGATGTTCCAAGTCTTGGATTTGGGGATGAAATCACTATTTGTTTTAGCAGACATGGACTTTTATAGTCACAGTCACTTGGAATCCTACCTCTGACAATCCGGGGAAGTTAAGGCAGCTTTCTTCCTTAAGCCATCACCTTGACTTTCAAGCACAATCCTGAAGGAAGCTCCTCTTTGCCTAAGAATGCAGACCCTTTCCAAGACTGCAAAGCCCACAGGGCTGGCTCATTTGTGCTGACAACATCCTACCGTCCTCTCTTCTCTAAGATGGAAGGTCCAGCTGCTTCAGTCCTGACAACCCGACTTCTAAGAGACAGATGGGACCATGAAGTGAAAAGAGCATAACTGAGACAGGTCAAAAGCATTTACGGAGCAGAGCTAACTGCAAATACAAATACAAGAAGAAATAAAGCCCCTGTCCTCAAGGCGTTTTCATTCCCATGCAGGACTTGGAAGGGAGGTGAATGGAGGGAAAGAAGCCTAGTCCCAGACAGGCAGGCAGGAAGGCCTCTACCAAAGGCATCCACCACCTCTGCCCACAGTGACGCCTCTACCCACAGTGACACTACCTCAAGGACCATTATCCACCTCAAGAGAACATCCTTCTGATTATTTCTTTAGACCATGCAATCCTGAATATGGATTAAATACACACTGTGGACCAGGCCCATCTCAAGCCCTACAGAGCAAAAGTGACCTGGGTCAGATTCTATAGCAACCAGCACCTCAAAGTTTGCAAAGTGCATTCCAAGGGCTGAGTTATCCAAGGCTCCAGGAGGTCTGGCCTGTGGGCAGCCCTCACTATACAGATGAAGAAACTGAGGCTCAAAAGAGGAGAAGGAGCTTGCCCATGGCAACATGTACACCCTCTAAAAATGAGAATATTTTTCAATTATCCATTAACTAAACAAACAGTTGTCAAAATTCCAGTTGACAAGATAGCCCGGAAAGAGGCCAGCCAGTCTTGGCCCTCCCTCCTGTGACCTGCAGACTTGTGCTTGGGTTCAGAGAAGGAGGGACCATGACATTCACAGATCTATGTATGTCTAAAGAAAGATCGAGATCTGCACATACATATATATATATATCTATGTCCATATGAGTGACAGGAAAAAGAAAGGGAGGCAGCCAGGGGAAGGCCACTGTGCCCAGAGGGCTAGGTCTGGAGGCAGGAAGGCCCAAGTTCAAATCCTGTCTCCCATATTTGCCAGTTGTGTGGCCCTGGGCAAGCCACCTCACTTCTGTCTGCCTCAGTTTCCTCAACTGTAAGATAAAGATAATAACAACCCTCCCCTCCCAGGATTGTTGTTGAGGATTAGAGGAGATCCTATTTGTAAAGTGGCTGCACACAGGATGGGGCATTATGATGCCAGTCACTAATTATCACTATTACTGTAAAGCATACACATGTGAGGATGCCACCACCCCAGGCCCAGGGACAGGAAGGCCTGGCTCTAAAGCACTTATGAAAGTGCCTATGTAACTGAGACTCTGCAAGGGTCTACAAAGCACTCTGCAGACCTTAAAGTGTAAGGCAAGAGGGGGCACAGTCTGTTGTGATGGAGGGCACATTCCCCAATCCTTAACACATATATGTAGTATGTGCATGTGAGAGAGGGAAGGGGGAGGGGGAGAGAGGGAGGGAGAGAAAGAAGGAAGGAAGGGAGGGAGGGAGAGAGGAAGGGAGAAAAGGAGGGAGGGAGGAAGGAAGGAAGGAGAAAGGAAGGGAGGGAGGGAGGAAGGGAGAGGGAAGGGGAAGGGAGGGAGGGAAGGAGAAAGGAAGGAAAGAGGGAGGGAGGAAGGGGGACGGAAGGAAGGAAGGAGGACAGAGGCAGCACAGTTTTGGAAAGCGTTGGTTAATAAAGTATTGGCTGCATACTGGGTTCCAATCCCAGTACTTCCTAACTCCATGGGACCTTAGGCAAGTTTCTTCCTCTCTGGGGGGAAGGTTCAAGTCTACACCTTCAGGAGGTTGTATGAGAGGATGACAAAGCCCCTCCCAGCTGTCAATGCCATGGCCTCCCGGAGAAGGTCTGGTCTATTTCATATTTACACCATGGGAGTGGTCTCCAGGTGTTTTCTCCTGCCTCCTCCCCACTCACTACCCAGCTCTCCACACAGGGCCCACCATTCCCATACTAAGTGTTCCACAAATGCTTGCAGACTGAATGATGGTAAAGATGAAATGGCCACCATGGATGAATGGAAACTGGGAATGTAAAGGAGGCCCTTCAACGTAAAGGAGGCCCTTCAACCAAAGAAGTCTAGATGTCATCATAATGTGAGCACAAAAGGACAGTGGACAGAGTTTCAAAAAGAAATACTAACTGAACATGACAAATGTGACTGACTCCAGAAGCATCAATTTAAATACTGAGATGCCCGGACCTGGGGCCAGGCCAGTTTCTATTTGCTGATGAAAACGTGAAATCTTCTTAAACTCAGGTTGAAGGTGTGAAAGGATAAGCATACTGCCTCCCTCCTGCATGAGGAGGTGCTGAGCAGTTTTTCATCATCAAGGTGGAATCCTGGGCATTTGCACTTTTTAAAACCCTCTTGCTTCTTTAAAATGACTACAAGCTATACAGTACTTGCAAAATAAACTAATTCAAAGGTAAAAGATGTCTAGATCTTCTTTAAAAAACATTATCTGGGATTCAAAGAACCTAACCATGTTTCAGCCTGGATTTGGAAATGAGAAAAAGCTGGGGGGGAGGGAGGAAGAGAGATAGAGAGGAAAAGAAAGGAAGGAAAAAGAGAGAGAAAGGAGAAGAAGGAAGGGAAGGAGGAAGGATTGAGGGAAAGAGAAAGAAAAAGGAAGAGAGAGAAAGCTCTATCACTATATCAAGTCAGTATATGAATAAAATTCCATATGAAAACATTTAAAGTACATTAGATTTTTGGTCAAGATGAAAGACAGAAAAAATTCAAGCAATCTATTCTAATTGGGTTCCCATGGCAACTGTACAATTGGGTTTTTCCATACAACATCCCAAAGGCCCTGTGCACACTTGTAAAATATACTTCAAACAGCCGGAATTGTTTTTCCATCGTAGCACTCCCAGGAAGATCAATTACTATACATCCCCACCCTAACTATTAGTGGCAGGAGATGTTAACACTATTTGCCATATTAACATAAGTCATGTAAGAAACGCTACCTATCACAATAATTATATGAAACTAATCATACACCTCCGATTCATCTGATGCGCTCGGGGTAATAAAGACGCAGGCATTTTGTCATAGGACCATGTCTGCGGAATGTAAGAAGTCAAGTCCAAATATAGACCAAACCATTTTGCCTCCTATATTGATTTCTAGGATAAACAGAATCAATCATTAATAATTACATTATAAGATGACCCTCAGGGTTAATCAGATTCTTAGAGACTCTCACTATGGAATTAACAACAAACATAGCTGTGCTAAAAAAGAAAAAAGATAACTGAAAAGAATTCAAATCCGCATTTTAAATATTAATAGCACAACATAAAACCAAGCGCAGCCCTTAACATGGGACTTGATTTGTACTAATTAGAGCAGGCCTCTCCTTGCCGTGACAGACATGCTAACCCAGCAGGGATGAGCACACGGGCTTATTTTTTTAAAGGTTAGGAGTTTAGCCTGGACGGCAATTGTCATGTAAGGCCTGAGCCAGAGAGTGGTTTTCAGTACTGACATGGGACATGAAGTAAAAGTTAACAGCTTAATTAACATTTTTCCCTGCCATAACCTTAAAAATGCCTTATTATTTGACCCATCTTTCAGGTCTGTGAACCCACTTTCCATCAGGGGCTTGAGAGAAAGTTTTTAAAACCTCCCACCCACCCCCTGGAACTGAGTAGCTCCCACCACTATGAAGGTCAAAGAAGCTTAAGCTGCCCAGGGGAAGGAAGTCTCCCAGGGCAAAGATGGAGAATGTGAGGTCTCAAGATGTCATGGGACCAAGAGCTGAAAAGGGTTTTCTAAGATCCCTTGGCGCAAACACCTCATCTGGGAGATGAGAAAAGTGAGAAGTTCAATGAATTGTCCACAATCACACAGCAAGCAAAAAATTAAGCCTGTGCTGAACACTAAGTCTCAGACTTCCCACAAGTGGGCTCAGCTCCACCAAATAAACACTACCAAGAGGCTGCCATGTCTGACGCCCTGAGAAAGGCCTACCTGCTCCCAAGGAGATCACACGCAAGGGGAGATATTTGGAGGACGGGGTATCACAGGTGACAGAAAAACCACAAAGAGGATGAGATAACCACAGATCCGTGATCCAGAGAGAGGGGGGACTAAATGCCAAGGAAAGGTCCAAGGAAAAAGCCAGAGGAGGCAGAGCTATCTGCACATAAAGCCAAGAACAATTCGTCTTCTGGTCCTAGCACTGACTGCAAACCCAGGGGAGATGCCCAAGAATCGTTCAGTGGCACAAATATCCTTTGGTATCTGGATCCTCAGGGCTCAGCATGTGTCAGGAACTCAGTGAAGGCTTTTTAGGTGACACTGAATTAACAGGAATTCAAACAAAGACTGATCAGTGGACCCACTGACAAAGTCTCTATTTTACACACATTTCTATATGCCCATCTCTCCTACAGGGACAGCAAGTCCCTGGAGCACAGGGCCTAGCCAGAATCAGTCTCTGTGCTCCCAGAACCAAGGTCAGAGGCCAGAACAGACCCCCCACCCCATGACCCCCAAACTGGGATTTCTTCAGTGTTCTAAGCTTTCAGGAAGGAGCTCCCTCTGTAATGCAGATCAACAACCGCTCTCTAACACTGTATTCGTATCATTATTAGCAACAATAGTAATAATGGCATTTATATAGAAGTTAAGATTGTAAAGCCCTTAACATCCATTATCTCATGTGATCCTTACAACCCTGTGAGGTAGGGCTTCCTGCTATCCCCACTTACAGATGGAGGGCACTGAGGATGAAAGGGTTTACATGACTTGGGCAGCACCACGCAGCTGGCAGATGGCCATGGGAGGATTCTAATCCAAATCTTCCTGCCAACAAGCTTAGCACTCTACCCAGTACATCACCTAGTTGCCTCTCTTAAAGAGCTGGTTACGTCACAGGAAGGACTTGAACCCAAGACCAGTTCTCTATCAAGGATTATTGTCATCACACTTAATGAATTTATGTTAAATGAATGACCAGTCCAAGGCACATTGAGGAAATCCATGCTAAAGGGGATGTGATTGTTTAAGGAATTATTTCACATTCTATTTCAGTAAGGAAAGAATAGGGGGCAACCCTGGGTGAGCTAATGGGTTAGAGAAGATGACCTCTGAGGGCCCTTCCAATTATGAAATTCTATGGTTCTATGAACCACCAACTCACATTCAATGAAAATGATCTACAGGTGTATGGAAGGCATCCTTGATGAAAGCAGCAGCAACATACAGGCAGGTGTTCTGAAGACCACCTTCAAGGGTGCAGCAGCACTTCTGCCCAGGTGACTGACTGAATTCTTTAGGTTCTAACTGCCATGATTCCCATCAAAGGAAACAGACAGAATTCCTCCAGCTGAAAGAAGGGAGAACTCAGTAAGTCCTCCTCATACAGGAAAAGTGGGAAGTTTGACACAAGACGATCCTGGAGGGACCTAAAAACCACAAAGCCATTGATCTTTGAGTGGGGGCCTTGGCAAGTGTGCACACCAGCAAAGAAAATGACAGCGGACGTTCATGTGGCACATTCCATGCATCATCTCAGGAAGCCTGAAGCAGAGACAGCACATGGCTCCAGCTAACCCTAAATCCCAAGCTCATCAAAGGATACTGAGGAGCCTCCAGCCCCAGCTGGGACACGTGCTCCAGGCTTTGGGGGCAAATGAGCACTCAGTATGAGAGCTCAGGGCTTCCCTCACCACTGGTCATTGTCAGTGTCCCAATGTTGATTATAGGACTGAGATCTCCCTCAAGAGAAGCACAGTGAGTGAGAAGCCAGGGGCCATGTGGACAAGAGCACAGAGTTGTATAAGTGGGAAATACAAAGGAGCCACTGGACCTACCTGCTGGGATGGGGGAGCAGAGTAAGAAGGAACCATCCCAACCCCTCACTTTTACCAGCGAGACCCAGACATGTGATGTCACTTGTAAGCGTCTGAAGTGGAATCTGAACACAGGTCTGCCTGATTCCAGGCCCCGCGCCCTGGGTACCAACCCACCACAGATGTCTCAAAAAGATCTTCAAAGCAGTGCAATTTATGAATATTATTATACTATAGTCTTCACCATCACCAATCAATCTGAAGGTAATGCTCACAGCATAAATAGAATATAAGCTCCCTGAGGCCAGGGACAGTGTTACTGCCTTTTTCTTATTCTCAGCAATCAGCATAGTGGCATCTCCTAAATGCCTGCTGACTGACTGAATCAAGATTAACTGATTGATATGGTGAAAGTGACATGAGGCACTGTCTACTGGATGGAGTGGGAGGGAAGACACAGGGTCAAATGCCAACTGCGACATCAGTAAACTAAGGACTTCTCTCTGGGCCTGTTTCCTCTTTTGTTCAATGGGAATGATACCACAATACTTTGTTCCAGGGCTTTTGTGAGACCTAAATGAAAGAACATGTGTAAAGTGACTTATAAACCTTAAAGAGGTACATCAGACTGGCTAGTACTTAGAGCTACGGAGCCTGACAACAGAAATGCTGGTTCTGATCCCACCTCTGCTAACAACTCCCCAGGTGTGACTTTCAACAAAAACCAAATCATTTTAGGCCTTAGGTTCCAAAGGAGGAGCCTGGCTTCGCAGGTCTGTGGGGTCCTTCTGCCAGCTCCAAATCTGTGGAACAATGACATTGTTTCCCACTGTTTCCTTGATAGAGTCTGGTGGAGAAGAAAAATAAAGGCGATATTTGGAGGACCTCCTTCCCAGGATTTCTCATCTGTGTTCCACAGAAGCCAGGGGTTCCATAAATTTAAAAGCAAACAAACAAAAAAGCTGTAATGACAGACAAATGTGTACAAGTCACCTGCTTCACTTCCTGTGTTAGCCACACTACCAGCATGTCATCAGCAGAGAGCTGCTGGGGACCAAGTGACTGGGGAGCGGGCTTCCCACGGGCCACCCACCATCTGCCAGTGATCATGGCAGCCCCTCAGTCAAGGCACTGCTGGTCTGTCTTGGCAGCATCAAACAAAATGGTGACATGCTTTTACCTTCTTACCAGCCACAGAACATCAAAGTCCATTATGGGGAATTGGGTCAAACTGGGCAGCTCAGAGACAAAGAAAGCACCAAGTGGGATAGATCCAGTCGCTTTGGAGGCAATGAAATGGATGCCCAGGGGTCAGAAGAAGTAGTCCAAACCTCAGGGTCGTGGAAGCCAGATTGCCTTCCTTCCCAGGGCTCTAACGCAATCTGGGGCTTATTACCACATTTTTTAAATAGGTCTCTAGTTTCAGGAAAATTAAAAGAATTGACAAACAAAATGGTGGGTCTAAAAGGCAAACAAAAAAGTCCTAAATTTTTTAAAGCAAAATCCTGATGAACAAATGATTCCCCAATCAGAGGATTCCCCAATCTGAAAACAGAAGCAAAGTGAGAACTGAGGAAGGGAGGGCACTGGCCTTTCCAGGCCATCTGGGACCCAAACAGAAGGAGCAGCTCCAGCCTTCTGTAAACACAAAGCATAGGAATAACCCCAAAATAGGAGAAAGTACATCTCAATCAACCACAGGATACCTGGGACCATTGAAAGCAAGCTTTAAAAAAAAAAATCACACTCAAATATTTTCCTGCCCAGCTACTGAGTAAGAACTATTAAAAGGAAGGGGTCTGCAGCCCCAGACACCTCCCCTTCTGCTCCTGGGGAGGGTCACACAATGAATAAGCCCCCCCCCCAACCCCATGAGTCTTTGCTTTAACAGCATTCATCTGACACCAACACAGAAAGCCTGTTGGACTAGGCAGGTGAGAGCAATCAAGATGTAAGACATGGGGGCTCAGAGTCTAATCCTCACTTGTTATTTGGTCCCAACCTGGGTTTTCTCTGGTATATGGTGCTTCCAGTGAGGAAAAGTCTTTCATCAAGGCAGATCAACATCATAGTCTGAGCTAGGTGCCTAGAGATGTTAAATGTCTGCTCTGGGACTGTGACAGAAGTTGGATCACAGATCTGGGCTGCCAGGGAGCTCAGTACGCATCACAAGAGCTTGACAGCCATCATTTTACAGATGAGGAAACTGAGACACAGACCTGAGGTAAGATTCTCTCTCCTGACTCCATGCCCAGTGCTCCACTGCCCAGTACTCCATTCACACCTCTACTTCCTTAACTAATTTCTCACACAGAAAGCCCAAATCTGCCCATGGTTAAACAGATTACAAATTAACATCTAAGTGTGGAAGAGAATACAGTGATAATCTTCTTAGAGGAGGGGAAGCTCATTGTCAGCTGAATGGAAAGCATGATTCAACTTTAATGCATCTTCCCCTTTTTTAAACTTTTACTTGCTAAACTATTCTCAACCTGACAAATACATACAAACATGAAGACTGCCACATAAAAAGAACAAACAAGAATGAATCTCTATTACATGCCACTCAAGGTTTTCCATCTATAATAAATTCAACACCTTTAGCTCCAAAGATCACCTGTTGGCTGGATCTCCCTCTGAAATTCCTTCTGTTTTCTGCTCTGCATATTTAAACACTCCATTGACACTTTTCTTTTTTCTTTTCTTATGTTACAATCACTATCCTTCCTCTTCCTATCACTCTTCTACCTTCCCCACAAAAAAATCCATTTTAACCAACAGAGTCAAGTACCACCTCCTACAATGACCATGTCCAACAATGTCTGTCTCTTTCTGCACCATGGGTCCATCACCCTGCCTCATTACCCCACATACACACACAAAGCACATCCAACCTCTGTCTCTTCCTGCACCCCCCCCACATGGTGACCACCCTCTCCGCAAGTCAGGAGGTGAAGCTCCTTCACCATGGTCAGTCTTGGCACTGTAATAAACTGCTCTCCTTGTTGTTCTCTCCTCCCTCTACACCAAATCATACAAGTCTTCCAAAGATGAAGGTTATCATCAAATTCAACTCCATACCAACACCATAATCTGCCTAGCTACTCCCCATGGGTGGGGCCCCACAGTTACTGCCAAGAGCAGCTCCATGTTTGCTGACCACAGTCAGCATAAGCATGGCGTGGTGGGGAGGGTAATGTCCTACGAGTCATCAGACCTGGGGTCAAGTCCCAACTCTGGTGCTAAAGGTTAGGCCTCAGCTCCTTTAGCAGCAGCCGGCAGCACATGGGGCACAAAACACCAAGCCAGGAATCAGGAAGAACCAAGTTCAGATCTAGCCTCAGACTCTTGGCAAGTCACTGAACTGCTGTCTGCCTCAGTTTCCTCATCTGTAAAATGGGGATAATAATAGTCCCTACCTCCCACGGTTGCTGCATCAAATGAGATGTTTATAAAGCACTTAGCACACAATATCTGGCACATAGTAGGTATTCCATAAATATTGACTATCATTATTAACAGGCCTCAGGCTCCTCATCTGCAAAAGAAGGATATTTGTGGATGATCTGGGTTGAATTCTGGTATATAATTTATTAGCTGTGTCAACAGGGCTAAGTTTCTGGGCCTTGGGGTCTTCACCTTTCAAACTGGCCTCACATAACTCAATAAAGTGTTAGGCATGTGAGGCAGTGACCACCCAAAGCCTTTCTTGGTGAAGCTCCACTATGGAGGGAGCACGATTCAAAGGCAACACCCTCGGTTCACACCTAGGCTCTGCCCCCCTACCACCCATGGACCCTGGAATGAGTCACCCCAAGTTCTTGGGTCTTAGAGTGCTTGGCTATAAAATGGCCCACCCTCCCCCCAAGGTCCCTCCCAAGTCTAAACTAAGGACCACCCAACAGAAAGAGCTCTGATAATCACTCAACAAGTCAAGGGGCAGGCATCATCTGGCCTCCTCATTTTACAGAGAAGGAAAGTGAGGCCCACAGAAGACATCTATTGCTGCCCCCACCCCCCGCATGTCTCAGTCAGATGTTAATCAAGTCACAATTTTATGCAGATTACTGATATACTCATAAATCTAAATATCCTATTAATTAATGTGGCTTGAGCTTACAAAGTACTAATTGGTGCCAAGGGGAAAAGAACAATTGGAAAAAAAAATGATTTTTTTCATGGTAATTCTGTTTTAGTATAAAGTATTCCCAGTAAGGAAATCAAGTTTCTTTTGGTCTACTTAAATTTGTTGAAAAGGAATACAATCTCCGAAGGGATTTCATGAAAAAGAACCCACACCAACTTTCAATTACCTGAGGAGGATGGAGCGAGAGAAGCACACATCTCCTCAAATGGACTTGCCTTGTATCCAAAAATCCATTGGAGATAACTGATTTCAACAAAGCCAGTGGTCTAACAACCAACAGTAATGCTCTCCCCACAAATGCCCCAAAGCAGAACTCCCCAGGCAGCCCTTCACCTGCTCCACGTCCCTGACGTGGCCAGAATATTGGGAGAGTTGCTTCTAGACCTAACCAAGGAAAAGTTTTACAAATACACAGAAAATTTACTTTCTGGGATAGAAAGCCAGCTAGTGAGCAGAGAAAATTGAAAGCAAAAACCACTGTGAGATTTCAGGAAATGATGAACCCAACGAGTGAGGAATATATAGTTTAGAACTGCTGTACTGTATTATTACTACCTTGGGGATTAGGGTATAGGCCATAAAGGCTCTTCCTCTTCAGTTTGTTTACTTTAAATGTTTATGGATGTAATTAGGATGTAATGTATACAAATGCCAGGGATAGTAAAGTTATGTTATTTATACATTAAGCCTCCAATAACGG
Organism: Notamacropus eugenii; assembly: GCF_028372415.1. Lineage (NCBI taxonomy): Eukaryota > Metazoa > Chordata > Mammalia > Diprotodontia > Macropodidae > Notamacropus > Notamacropus eugenii. Next base: position 286,381,159 of record NC_092872.1, on the reverse strand, counting down.
ATTCCTCTCCTGCCCAACTGAAAAGTCGGGGATGGAAATCTGGAACATGCACAGCTGCTGATTCAGGCCGTCAAAAAGCACCCAAAACCACTGCCTGGCCATTCCAGGGGAGAGGTCCCCATGCCCCAGTCACTGAAGAAGGCCAGATTTTACTGCTGTTTGCTTGGGTTTATTTGGTACAGCGGGGATACTTAAGGTGGATATGGAAATAAAAATTTCCAGAGACACTGGCCAGGAAAGGGAAGCCTAAGCACCCTAGCTTTGGCAGTGATGAGTGAGGGCCTCTCTGAGCCCAGAGAGAATCTGTACTGCATACAGAGGCAGACAGGGGCCACGCTGAACATGCCCTGCTGGGGACCAGTATGGTGGGGAGACCGTGGGGACTAAGGAAAGAGGCCTACACCTGGAGCCAAAGGGACACTGCCCAACTCTGAAGTTTAGTATCCGGGTGACCTTGGGCAAGTCTACTCACCATTATCAGCTTTGGCTTCCTCGCCTATAAAAGGTGGGAGGGACTATGAATGACAAGCCTAAGGCAGCCAGACATCTGTGTGGCTTGGGAAGGGAAGCAAGCAACCCCAGCCTGGAATCTGAACTCTGACTGTGCAGCCAATAACCAGAGCTCTGGTGGCCTCAGCTTACTCCTCTGGGAAATGAGGTCTGCCTTGGAGGGCCCTGGGATGCAGCCGTCCATGAGTCGACCTGGGCCCCAGCCTCCTCTTCTGGACTGGTGACTCCTCCTGCTCCTCTGAGGCCATGACCCCTCTCTGGGCTCTTCCCTCCCCCATCTGTAAAAGTGGGCCATGGACTGAGATGAGCTCCAGGCTCCCTCCTAACAGATAGGCCAAGATGCCCTCTCTGGCAAGGCACGCAGTAGGACAGGCTGGAGTCAGTGTAGAGGTTATGATGTGCAACCACCCATTATACACAGAAGGAATTTGGAGCCCAGGGAGCTGTACAGTTATCGGGAGAGAGCCAAAATACCAGTGAGGTCCAGGCCAGCTTGGATCATGGAGGGTGTGGAGCCCAGTGCTGCCTGCCATGGGGCACCCCCCAGAGGAGCCTGGGTGGCAAGGCACTTGGGGCACAGGTCTGTGAGTGCAGCCCTTGCAATGGGGCCTGATGCAGCAGGAGCTCAAACTGAGTTACCGGGGGCTACCTACTTTTCTGTGCCCCCATGGTCATCTCCTTGGGGACTGCCCCTGGTGGGGCCCATTCCATCATCCATGTGGTCACCTCTCTGCGTATCTACCCATGAATGTAGGAGGGTACCTGTCTGAGAGCTCACCGCACACCTGGGGGTGTGTCTGTGTAGGTGCACACCTGTCTGGAGGTGTAGGTCTACCTATCTAACATGAATACACACACCTCCGGGCCTGAGCAAACACACCACCCATGCCTCTCTGCATGTCCACGTGCCTAACTAACTACATCAGCACACTCTGCACCTCCTGCACATCTGTGTGGCCACCTACACCCGCACCCCCTGCACTTCTCCATACAGCCGTCTGCCCACCTACACCTGCACCTCTCCATACAGCCGTCTGCCCACCTACACCCGCATCCCCTGCACCTCTCCATACAGCCGTCTGCCCACCTACACCTGCACCTCTCCATACAGCCATCTGCCCACCTACACTCGCACCCCCTGCACCTCTCCATACAGCCTTCTGCCCACCTACACCTGCACCTCTCCATACAGCCTTCTGCCCACCTACACCTGCACCTCTCCACACAGCCGTCTGCCCACCTACACCTGCACCTCTCCATACAGCCGTCTGCCCACCTACACCCGCATCCCCTGCACCTCTCCATACAGCCGTCTGCCCACCTACACCTGCACCTCTCCATACAGCCGTCTGCCCACCTACACCCGCACCCCCTGCACCTCTCCATACAGCCGTCTGCCCACCTACACCTGCACCTCTCCATACAGCCATCTGCCCACCTACACCTGCACCTCTCCGTACAGCCATCTGCCCACCTACACCTGCACCTCTCCATACAGCCATCTGCCCACCTACACTCGCACCCCCTGCACCTCTCCATACAGCCTTCTGCCCACCTACACCTGCACCTCTCCATACAGCCTTCTGCCCACCTACACCTGCACCTCTCCACACAGCCGTCTGCCCACCTACACCTGCACCTCTCCATACAGCCATCTGCCCACCTACACCTGCACCTCTCCGTACAGCCATCTGCCCACCTACACCTGCACCTCTCCATACAGCCGTCTGCCCACCTACACTCGCACCCCCTGCACCTCTCCGTACAGCCGTCTGCCCACCTACACCTGCACCCCCTGCACCTCTCCGTACAGCCGTCTGCCCCCCTACACCTGCACCTCTCCGTACAGCCGTCTGCCCACCTACACTCGCACCCCCTGCACCTCTCCGTACAGCCGTCTGCCCACCTACACCTGCACCCCCTGCACCTCTCCGTACAGCCGTCTGCCGACCTACACCTGCACCTCTCCGTACAGCCGTCTGCCCACCTACACCTGCACCCCCTGCACCTCTCCATACAGCCGTCTGCCCACCTACACCTGCACCTCTCCGTACAGCCGTCTGCCCACCTACACCTGCACCTCTCCACACAGCCGTCTGCCCACCTACACCTGCACCTCTCCATACAGCCATCTGCCCACCTACACCTGCACCTCTCCGTACAGCCATCTGCCCACCTACACCTGCACCTCTCCATACAGCCGTCTGCCCACCTACACTCGCACCCCCTGCACCTCTCCGTACAGCCGTCTGCCCACCTACACCTGCACCCCCTGCACCTCTCCGTACAGCCGTCTGCCCCCCTACACCTGCACCTCTCCGTACAGCCGTCTGCCCACCTACACTCGCACCCCCTGCACCTCTCCGTACAGCCGTCTGCCCACCTACACCTGCACCCCCTGCACCTCTCCGTACAGCCGTCTGCCGACCTACACCTGCACCTCTCCGTACAGCCGTCTGCCCACCTACACCTGCACCCCCTGCACCTCTCCATACAGCCGTCTGCCCACCTACACCTGCACCTCTCCGTACAGCCGTCTGCCCACCTACACTCGCACCCCCTGCACCTCTCCGTACAGCCGTCTGCCCACCTACACCTGCACCCCCTGCACCTCTCCGTACAGCCGTCTGCCGACCTACACCTGCACCTCTCCGTACAGCCGTCTGCCCACCTACACCTGCACCCCCTGCACCTCTCCATACAGCCGTCTGCCCACCTACACCTGCACCTCTCCGTACAGCCGTCTGCCCACCTACACTCGCACCCCCTGCACCTCTCCGTACAGCCGTCTGCCCACCTACACTCGCACCCCCTGCACCTCTCCGTACAGCCGTCTGCCCACCTACACCTGCACCCCCTGCACCTCTCCGTACAGCCGTCTGCCCACCTACACCTGCACCCCCTGCACCTCTCCGTACAGCCGTCTGCCCACCTACACCTGCACCCCCTGCACCTCTCCGTACAGCCGTCTGCCCACCTACACCTGCACCCCCTGCACCTCTCCGTACAGCCGTCTGCCCACCTACACCTGCACCCCCTGCACCTCTCCGTACAGCCGTCTGCGCACCTACACCCGCACCCCCTGCACCTCTCTGTACAGCCGTCTGCCCACCTACACCCGCACCCCCTGCACCTCTCCGTACAGCCGTCTGCCCACCTACACCTGCACCCCCTGCACCTCTCTGTACAGCCGTCTGCCCACCTACACCTGCACCTCTCTGTACAGCCGTCTGCCCACCTACACCTGCACCCCCTGCACCTCTCCGTACAGCCGTCTGCCCACCTACACCCGCACCCCCTGCAGCTCTTTGCACGGGCATGGTCCGCCCCGTCTGCGCACCCACCTGAGGATGCACCTCCTCTGTGACTGCGGGACCCGGGGCCACCCACTCACTGTCTCCCTCTGTGGAGCCCCCCCACACACGTGCCCATCTCTCCTCGCATCTCGGGCCCTGGTGGGCAACGAGAGGCCCCGGCCAGAAGGGACCCCGCAGGTCAGCTGGGGGCAGCCATGTGAGGGGAGTTCCGCGGTCTGGCTGTTGGCGGGGTCAGGGGGCTCGGATTGGGGGGCAGGTATTGGGGGGTTCTCCTCTGAGGGGGTCACGCACGTGCACGGGGGGCTGTGTGGAGGTTTCTCCTTGGAGGGGGGCGGGCCCAGTGGCCAGTCGGCCGGTAGGGGTCTCTGGCCGCACTCACCACGCGGGGCTCGCAGCAGCAGCTCCCGTCCGTCTCCTGCCGCCCACTGCGTCAGGGGACAAGCCTGGGCTAGTCCCGGGGGCCACGGGGGCAGAGGAGGGGGTAGAGGGCCCGGGAAGCGGAGGCTACTTTCGCTTTCGCCAGGGCGCATGCCCAGTGTGCTCCACTTGGGCCGAGGCCACACCCATGGGGCGGGGTCCTGTGCTCCCGCCCCGCCCCCGGCCAGCCCAGAGCTCCTGGCTCCGCCCTTCACGTGCGCTCTTAACCACACTTCTAGTTAGACGCTAAATAGAAAATGGTCATCTCTGTGAAAGGGTGTAGGTGGGAGGGGGAGGGGGTGCCAGCAGGCCCAGGCGGTCAAGCTGATGGGGGGGCAGGGGAAGAGAGCTGGGTTTTCTGGGCTCCAGCCCTCTCCTCCTGGTGTGTCCCTCAGGGCAGTCATCTCTTCTCCCTCTAGGACACTCCCATGGATTTAAAGACCATCTTTTGGCTCAAGATTTCCCAATCTTCTTATCCCGCCCTAATCTCTCTGCAGACCTCCAATCTCACATCTCCAACTACCTGGCAGACATCTGGAACGGGATGCAGATGACGTCTTAACCCTAAATCCTCCTCCTCCCCACCTTCCTAATTACTGTGGAGGCAATGACCCTCCCAGTCCCCCTGGTTCCCAACAGTTGTCATCCTTGTCTTCTCTGACACAGCCAGCCCCAGGCCCAAGCCCTCTTCACCTCACACTGGGATTAAGGTCAAAACCTGCTAGGGGGAGAGGAGGAGTGGAGTACTGCCGGGAGGCTCCACACTCTCATTCATTCTCAGTTAAACCACTCAAGTGATTTCCCTAAATGGCTCCTCCCCCTACTTAGTAAACTCCAGTGAGGACCCATGGCCTCCAGAAGCCAATAAAATGTTCAATTTGGTATTCCAAGCTCTTCATGATCCAGCCCCCACCTACCTTTCTGATCCTTTTACACCAGACTCCCAGACTCACAGGCACATGCACACTCGGAGCCAGGGACTCCGACCTCCTGGCTGCTCCAGGAATAAGATCCTCCATCTCTGTGTTCCAGGCTTTCTTTGGCTGTTCCCCAAGCCTAGAATGTCCTCCCTCTTCCTTTCTGACTTCCCTGAAGTCCCAATTAAAACCTCACCTCCTACAGGAAGCCTCCCCAAGCCCTCTAAATCTGAGTGCCTGCTCTCAGTCACATGTCTCCTATTTATCTTAGCTCCCTCTGTATATATTTGTTAGCATGTTGTCCCCCCATTAGATTGTAAGCTCCTCCGGGGGATTTAGAAAAACATGGAAAGATGTGGATTTATGGAAGATGATGCTGGTCAGACTTCATGGAAACATGACAAGCTGAAATATGCATAGAACAGTCTTACGGAGATGAGTATGTGTATGTTTATAGATATCTACATGTATGCGTTTCATATATACATAGACACACTGTATATGTATATGTATATATACACAGCCTTCTGGCGGGGAGGGGAGGACAAGAAGGAAGAAAAGTAAAAGTGCACAGCAGAAAACAAAAAAAAAAAGTACAAGGAAGCCAAGAAAGCTGGACAGCTTTGAAAACAAGGGCTAGTATGTATTCTATAAGTTTTCTTGAAATGGAAATTTACTGCTTTAGATTGACTCCTCTCATGTTGGGCTTCATACATGGCAATGTTTTTCCTTTTCTTATTAAACTTAAGTTTAAAATAAATTGAAAAACTTACAAATAAAAAGCTGATGAGTTCCAGGAAGACAGGGACTGTCTATTGCCTCTTTTTGTATCCCCAGAGTTTAGCGTCAAGACTGGCACTTAGAAGGCACTTAATAAATGCTTACTGAATTGAACTAAATTCATTAGGGAGCCATACAATCCTATTGGCTCACACAAGATTTCCCCTCTCCATGCCTTTGTACTGCCTGCCTTCCATACCTGGAACACTCCCCTTCCTACCTCCCACTTCTTATCTTCTTGGGCTTCTGTAAGACTCAGCTCAAGCACCAAATCCTATAGTAGACTGAGGCCTATATTCTCCACACCACCACCACCCCCTGCAGTTGCTAAAGCCATCCTAACCCTCTAAGGTTACTTTCCATCTGCCCTACGTTTATCTGGTATAAACTTATGCATACACCATTTTCTTCATTGGAATATTATCTCCTAGAGTATGGGAAGTGTTTTGAGCTTTTTTTTTTTTTTTTTTTTTTGGTATCCTCAGCACTTAGCCCAGGACCTAGCATAAAGGAAGAATTTTATAAATACTTGTTAATTGATTGTGCCAGCAGGAAAAGACTTACATTCTTATTTCAATTTAACTGGGTTCCTTCATACTCCCTGCACTTATCTTTATGCATCTAAAAACACAATTCTGAGAAGAGGATAGTATAGGTTTGGCCAGATTGCCAAAGGGCTCCAAGACACAGAAAAAAATTAGCAACCCCTGTTGCAGTTTGGGGTGCTGGGAACCCCAAAATGCAAGGGTACAGGGTGGTTCTGCCTCAAAAGAATTTGACCATGCAAGCCTTCTCTCAGAGTAGTGAAGTTTCATTACAACACCAATAGGTCAGGCAGGATTTCTAGTAAATCTGCACAATACTGTAATGCCAATAGAAGCAGGCAAGATTTCTAACAAATCTGCATACTTTTACACAAAAAAGATTCAGAGAAAATTTGGATGGGATTAAGGAGTGGTAAATAGCTTGAGGTGGTCCAGGATTAAGGAGTATCTAGCAGGCTAATTAAGTAATCAAGGTGGGCTGGGGTAGGCCAGATGCTTGGGGCAGAGGCACCAGTGATCTGGGTAACTGAAATGTGTGCGAAAATTCAGGCACTGGATTGCTTTCAAAGACATGTTCTTTTTCTTTTTGGGGTCCAGATCTCAACCCCCCATCAACCCCATCCTACAGGGACCAGGGAGCCAGTGAAGCTTTCTGAACAGGGGAATCACGTGGCTAGACCTATATTTTAGCAAGAGTATCCCTTTGGCAGTCGTACCAAACCCATGATGACCTAAAGAGGAGACAGTGGAAGTAGGAGGTATGTGTGTGGGAACCCATAAGGATAAGGAGAAGAAGTGGGGAGAGCCCTGATGGGAGACACATGGCAAAGGTCAGCCAAAGAGTTGACTGAACTGATGCTAACTAATGATGAAAAAACTCTATTTGCCAAAAGGTTCTGGTGAAACCAGAAAATAAATCCATTTTAAAAACAGACTAAAATCAGTACTACACAGTATTACACAAGTTCCAAATGGATCAACCACCTAAATGTAAAAAGGGACATCATAATTTTTATTTAAAAAAAAAAAAAGCCCAATCAACTGATTGAACATGATGATGTGAAGGCAAGGGAGACTGCATCACCACAAGTTTGCAAAACCTAGGTAACTGGAAAAACATGAATACCCTCAGCAGAAACAGGTAAGTTTGGAAATGGCATGCATTTGAGGGAAGGTGATACTGAGTTACATTCACACATGTTGAGCTTGAAATGTTTAACAAGACTTATGAGGGAAGGGAAGAATGGAGCTAAGCAAAAGAATGGGCATTACATCACCCTAAGTGAGTACCTGCAAAGACCTTGGCCTAAAGCCAAGGTGTCCCAGTGCATCCTGGGTCATCTCCAGTCAACCTGAGGAATATCGGGTCACTGGATTCAGATAGCTCTGGAGAAGTGAGGCTGGTGACCTTGCACAGCCCTCCCTCACTCAAAACAAAATCAAGTGCAAGTCATGTCATCATTTCTCTGATGGCACGGTCTTCTTCACAACAAAGGATGAACACAACAACAACCCTGAAGAGAACTGGAGCAGTAAGCAGATACCTCCAACTTCAGGAAGTGGGCTGATACCTCCCACCCTCCCTCCCCCCAGGATTCAAGATAATTCTACAAAATCATCAGTATTTCTGTAAAATTCTAACAAGATTTAGGAGAAAGATTGGAAGAGAAATTCCATCCCACATAGGGAACAAAATGCATTAATTACCTGGGACTTAACCCATCAGGATATATATAGAGGACTCACAGAAAAGAAAAAAAAAATAAGCTACAAAAATTTTTTATAGTGATACAAAACTACTGAAGAAAGAATTCTTTATTTGCCAAAGGTTCTGGTGAAACTAGACAAGATATTGGTTAAGAAAAAATAGATTGAAATAAGCACCTTAAACTACAGGCTACCATAAATTCCAAATGGATGAACAATCACATATTAAAAAATAATATATTTTTCAAATAAGATATGTGGAGAATAGGAGGTTATATCTTTCACACTCATAGATGGGGGAAAATTTTCAATGAGACACATACTTAAAAAGATTATATCTTTAAAAAAAAACACACACAAGCAATAAGCTTTTGTCCTCCCAAAAATCAATGAGGTTACAATTGGAGGAATTGGGGGAGGAAATTTGTTTTTTTTAATATCTCCAATAAAGTCTAATATCCAAAACCTAAGGGGAATTGACACAAATATATAAAATTAAGACCTAGAAGACAAGTGAGCAAAGGATATGAACAGTTTCCTGAAGATAAAATCTGTGACTACATCAAAAATGTTTCAAAATCACCGCTAATAAAAGAAATATCAATTAAAATAATCCCATAATCACCATAGTGGCAAAGACAAAAATGATGAAAACTATGATTGACAGACGGGATGTATTTAGACTGGCTGATTCATTCACTGCTGGTGACTTAACCATTCTGGAAAACAATCTGGAATTTTCCAGAAAAATGGCTAAAATGCCCCCGCACTTTGACCTTGAGATTATACTCATGGTTTAAATGCCAAGGAGGTTACTGAGAGCAGGAAAAGACCCAGAGTTAACTCGGATTTTCATAGCATTATTATTTGTGATAACGAATATCAAGAAAGAAAATGTGAACAGCTAAACCAATTGGCAGGTGGATGTAATGGAGACAGGGAACAGCCTGGACCCAAAGGAGGAATGTGGAGAATATGGGAAGATGGAGCAAGCAGGGCCAGGGACCACAGCCACGAATGAGGGGCAAAGAAAAGCTGGTCTGTTTTCCCCAGGAAACAACGAACGTAAACAGGGTTTTTAAACATCTAAACACATAAATTTTCCAAAAAACGTTAAACAACTGCCTCCTCCCGTGCCCCAAAGAGCTCAGCTGAAAAAGGACGCCCGATAAAGAACTGCGTCCTAAGCCAAAGAGCCCTGGGTAAAGTCAGAAGAAGAAAGAGACCTGCTCTGTCTGCGGGATACTAGGCTGGAAAGCCTGAAATTAACCACACTGGCGGAGTGAAATGTACAAGCTTAGTGGGAAACTGACGGCCGGCGCCTTCATTCACTTACAAGAGCTTTAGGTCACAAACTTAGGTCCGGGAACAGCAGGAACGTACCTGGAAAGCTGTGCTAGGCGAAGACCAGGGAACTTGAGGGGCAACCTCTGGGCCCCACCCCCTCCTCTGGCCCCGCCCCAGGCCCCTCCTCTTCCTCTGTCCTGAGGCCCCGCCCCACCCCTGACACCCAGGACTCCTTCCATCTAGTCTCCCTAAACCATGGCCCTTCTTTGACGATGTATTACCTTTAACCACAGTCTCACCGCTAATATGCGTCTAGGCAGAATTAGGACGAAGGTCTTCCGGACTCCAGGCCCAACATTCTCTCCACCCAGTCGGTCACCTAGCTGTTGTGTTGTGTTTGTCCTTCGATCTCAAAGAGGACGTTGACATCAACATGATGACATGACTTGTTGTAAGTTGACTTTGATTTGAGGGAAGGAGGGCTGTGCAAGGTCACCAACCTCACTCTCCTCCAGAGCTGCCTGGGTCCAGTGACCTGATATTCATTAGGATGACCGGAAATGGCCCAGGGTACAATGGAAGACCCTGGCCCTTTTAGGATAAGGCCTTTTCAGGTTCTCACTTTGAGTGAGATTAACCCCCATTTCGATGAACAGGCCTCTTTAGGAAGTCAGTCAAGGCATGGCCCCTTTAATTAGAAAAAAAGAAAAAAAAAATCAAGCTGGGAGGGCAAGACCCCTCAGGGTTTTCCAGAGAGAAACAGTTACCATTGACAAATAGTTTGTCAAAAGAAAGACTTGAATCCCCAAATCTTCCTGAAGTTCACACCCCCACTTCACCATACTCACACACACACGCAGCAAATATATAGAGGAATACATACATATATGCTGTCAATTTGAAAAAATGCTATTGATGCCTTCCAGTCCCCGAACTCCTCCCAGAAATTTGAGCCATAAAGCATTTCTTAAGCCCCTGATGTAATGAATAGGCTGTGCTAGGTGCAAAAAATACAAAAACAAAACAACGTATCTTCTGCCCCCAAGGACCTTATATTCCTGATGAGGGGGTTGGGAAGGAATACCCCAAGAAAACAGCTAAGTGAGTTGTGGTTCAGTTGTGTCTGACTCATCATGACCCCATTTGGGATTTTCTTGGCAATGATACTGGAGTGGTTCTCCATTTTCTTCTCCAGTTTATTTCAGATGTAATCAGCTTGCCAAATGGAGAACTCATGAAGGGCAAGAGTTCAGGTGGTGATCAGCATACAAGGACACTCTCAGGGTCTCTCTGAAGAACTTTGGAACTGATTATGTGACATGGGAGACACTGGCACAGGACCACTCAGCATGGCATACCCACATCAGAGAAGGTGCTGTGCTCCATGAGCAAAGCAGAAATGCAGGATATGCAAATTTAGAGACACCTCTAACCCAAATGTTCCCACAGACTATTTGTGGCCAACCTGTAGTGGAGCATTCGGAGCTGATATAGTCTGATCATCCACAGTCGGACATAAGGAAACTTGACTCTAGCATAGTGATGTCATTTTGGTCTTCTTCAAGAATGAAGGACATCAACCAACCAACTGACAGATGAGGAAACTGTGACAAATAGGGTGAAGGGTTAGACAGTCCAAGTTTGAGACCAGATATGAAGATATTCTGTCCACTGCGCCACCTAGCTGTCCCAAAAGCTTAAGTATGCACAGGGTGGTTTGAGGAGGAAGTTTGGGGGAAATTTGCAAAGGCGAGGTGATTCCTTTCTCTTGTCTGAATTTTCCACATTTAGTGGAAAATTTTTTTAGTAAATCCATAGTAAGAAGGAAAACAGAAACCAGAAAGCATCAAGGCAAAGAGGATTGACTGGAGGCAGAAGACCCAAGTTCAGATTCTGCCTCTGATGATTACTGTTGATGTGGGGATGTGAGTGGGCTGATGATTTATTTCCTCAGCTCCTGTCATTTCCTGTCATTTTTGTCACTTCCTCATTGGCAAAATGGGGTGCCAGGTCTAGGTCACTCTGAAGTACCCTCTAAATCTAAATTTGGAGTGATATACAAAACTTTTCGGCTCAAATAAGTTTTGTTGGAAAGTGCTGTATTCTTTACAGACAACAGAGACCTCAGAAGGCTGGCATTGGGGCTTGTTATCTACAGCTGCTGGATCAGTCTGGGAGAGAGGTTCCAAGGACAACTTCTGTCATTTATGCAGGAAAAGTCTGATCTCTGGACTAAATGACTGGAATTCCAGGGCAGTGGCTGGGGCTCAGTAAAGGGCTAGGAGCTTTTCCTCCTCTCAAACCTCTGCAGTGAAATCTTGAGCATTATTGCAAGTGGTGAAGGGATGAGGCAGTGGGAAAAGAAGGATAGGAGAGAATCCAAATCACCCAAAGTCTTACTTGGTGAATCACTGAGCCTCTTCACATAGAGACTCAATGGTGTGTGGTAAGCAGTTAAGAACAGGCTCTCAAGGAAAAAATAAAATGTGCATATAACATGCCCTACTTCAGTCTTAGCACTTTCTCCATCACTCTCTTAAGTCCAGACAATCAACAAAATAATAAATCAAGCCCCAGTTTTAGTCTTTGTGAATTTCCAAAGTTACAAATGGTTACACTGAAAATTTAACCTTAAGCTCTAGGGAGACAGTTTGAGCAGACTCCATCCTCCGCACCCCCATAGGTTTCTATTCCCATGGCCTTGGTTAGAACCTGAGAAACATATGTTTGTAAATGCTCCAGAGCCCAGGGGCCAATCCCTCCATAACAGTGACCTTCACTTTCAAGCACAACAAATCAGACATGCCATCGAGTTGGTTCTTGAGTGATCCAGGGTTCTCAGATTCTAATTAACAACTGAGGTTGGGAAGGCTGGGTCTGGAATCAGTGCTGGGTCTCCTCACTCCTGCTATCTCGATTCATTCCCTCTCCACAGTGTTTCCACCACAATCTGAGATTCAGCTCTGAGCTCCCCTACCCCAACCCCTAAGTGAGCTGATCTCTCCAGGGTACATCCATTGCTATTATGTGGAAGACTCCTCACCATTCCTGCAGGAGAGTACCCTCCCCACTCAGCTTCTTCCCCATTAGAATGGAAGCATTGCTTGTACTGGTATATCCATGGCTTAGCAATGTTAGGCACACAGATGGCATTTAATAAAAGCTTTCTTCTATCCATTTCTCTAAATCATGACTCTCCTAAAGTAGGGAACCAAGTGTTTTAATGCAGCCAATATTGTGCTAACTTTGCAGACAAGTTCATTCTTCAAAGTCAGAATTTCCACAAATCAAAAGAATTTACATTAAATCTTCCTCCCCTTTAGGTGGATTACATCTAATGCCCTCCTCCTGCTTTGCACATCACATAGGTTACTAGAATATAAGGGTCAGCTCAAAAAATATGCCTACATTCAGTTCTGTGCGTAAGGACAGTTTCATCAACACAAAGAAGGAAGGAAGGAAAAGAGGGAGGGAGGAAGGAAGGAAGGAGGGAAGGAAGGAAGGAAGGAAGGAAGGAGGGAAGGAAGGAAGGAAGGAAGGAAGGAAGGAAGGAAGGAGGAGGGAGGGAGGAAAAGAAGGAAGGAAATTAAATCATCTGGTTGTTTCTTCACCGGGCAGTAGTTGGGGGAGGAAGTCCTTGGGAATCAGAGGCCCTGGGACGAAGTCCTAATTCTGTCATTCACAAACTATGAAACCTTCAACAAGTCACTTGTCTTTAGGTCTCCATTTCCTCATCTGTAAAATGAGAGGGTTTCACCAGGTCATCCCCAGTAGCTTCCAAATACTTGAATGTCCATTTAATGAGAAAGCAGGTTAGACTTGCCTAGTTTAACCCAAAGCACAGAACCTGGAAGAAGTGGAAATTGCCAATTGTTCCTTTAGGCCGAGAGGCAAGAGCCACATCCAGGCTTTTTGGAACCGGCCCCCGTGGAAAGAGCTGCCTTCGACAGTCCGTAGTGGGTGTCTCCAACTAGGAAGTCTTTAAGCATAATGGGTGTACCTGAGTGGTGGGGAGGCAGGGGGGAGGTGGCGCTTTGGGGGCCCAGGGTGACCAGACTGGCTACTTGGGTCCTGGCCAATTCTCTTATTGCACGAATCCTTCCAGCTCTCCATCTTAGAGCCCTCATTTCCTTGAGACCCCAACTGAATTTCCTTTGGGCTTGACCAAAATCCTTTAAGGGATTGAACCCAACCATGTGAAATTCCCTGGTTTCTTTAAATATTAAGAGATATCCGAGAGCTTAAAGGAGTATGGTTTTTGATTATTTCCAATAGTTTGTAACCAAAGAAATGTGTTTAATAAGCCTTTTTCTCATGCTACTGTTGGGAAATTAGAGAGCATTTACTAAGAACCAATATCCAGTAGTCAAGCCTTATCCTTCCCACACCACCTTTGGGAAATGTAGGGATATTATAATGATCAAATAAAAACAGATGTGGTTTGGAAGCCCCAGCCTCCGGACAAACGTGTGATGGTCTTGGAACAGAACGAAACCACTTTCAACCTCCTTCCCCGTTTTAGGGGGCTTTCATGTGTTTTCTTTTGAGGGGGCAGCCTCTCTAATCCAGAGCTGGCATGACTATTTTTCATTCCTCCTTTCATATTCATTTCTACCCAGTAGAATTTCTTCCCTTTCTGTGTGCCCTGCCCTAATGTTGCGCTTGGAGACCTCCCCATGCTAGGGAGGTGACCCTGCCAGGAAGAGTTCCCGACAGTCCCTCAAAACTGGAACGGCTTTAGGCAGGGGGCTGATAATGTGCTGGAACCATCACCTGAGCACCAGCTTGCCTGGGTTGGGGGCCCATCACCCAGCAACTTCAGGGCATCACACGTGATTGAGCCGCAACATGTGGATGAGGGGCTGAGTCTGGAATTGGGAAGACCTGGATTCCAAAGACTACCTCAGCTATGTACTAGCTGTGCAATCCTGGACAAATGACTTCTCCCTGGGCCTCAGTTTCTTTCTCTCTCACCCAAAGACATGGAATTCAGCGTCCTTTGAGGTCCCTTCTAGCTCTGTCTCTACAAATCCACTAAGTAAGTCTCTGAACTTCAGTTTCCTCAGTTATAAAGTGGAGATACTACTTGAATTCAGCAAGCATTAAGTTCCTATTGTATGCAAAGCACTGTGCCTGAACTGGCTATCTCTGGGTTACTGGAAGGACCAGATCAGAAAAAGAGCCTGTCACACAACTTGCATCCTTCTAGCTGTGGAGAGCGCTATGCAGATTAGAGAAGGCTATGTTTAGAAAGCAGCTATCCTCCGTATACCTTCTATAGAACTGCTGGCTTGGGAGCGGGGAAGAGAGAGTGAGGTAAGGGGAAGGTGACCAACCAGGGAATTGGCAACACAGCCTCAAACCACAGGTTTGGTCAGAGAATTAAATACAGCTTAGCAAACATTGATTCATTTAAACACAAGAATGACCCTGACATTGCCGGCCAGAGTGGCTGCCTCCCGGCAGGAACAGGAAAATTCTGAAAAGGGGAAGGTTTGGGAGAGAGGCTGGGCTAGAATTGCTTTGCACCAGGTTTGCATCGTCTCTGGTGGGACTCTGTAGACCTATGCTGGGATCTCATTGTGACTGAGCTGCTATCAACTAATTTTCTGGGTTTCAGCTCTTCAACCTCTGTATGGCCATCTGCTGCTTTCTGCTGCCATATGCTAGGGTTCAGTGGCTAGTGTCTTCGTGATGACTTTGTAACTTCTTTTAATGCACAGACAAGAGTTAATATATGTTAAGCCTTTTCTTCTGATTGCCTTTCTCCTGATTCTGAATCCCTGGCTCCAAACAGCCATCAGACTGGAATTTAAATAATTCCTTTTGATTACCATCCATATCTCCCAAACCCACTTCAAGGATTCCCTTCTCCCTTTCCCCCCAAAAACCAATAGGAACTATGGAGGGAGTAGGGCAACAAGGTTCACCTAAGTTCAGGAGTTGTTCCCTGATCAACCTGCAAATGAACCTGGGGTAAGAACAAAAGGACTTGTCGAAGTTGGCAGCTTTTCCCCACATTCCTACCTTAATTATGCATTTTCTCCAAGAACGAAATTGTTAACTTTTATGATGCACTTTGGTCAACACAAACTTTACTTGTTTCCCTAAAATAGCATAGGATTTCTAACTAGAGGGCACCCTAGAGATTGGCTAGTCTAATCCACTGTTTTTTTTTATAGATGAGGAAATTCTGGCCCAGTCACAATGACAGTGAGTTTTAGAACATGGACTCAACCCTAGCTAGGGGCTCTTTCCACTGGATCACACTATAGTTTTGTTGGGTGGATGGACAGGTGAATGGATGGATGATGGCTGAGTGGGTGGGTGGGTGGGTGAGTGGATGATGAGTGGATGGATAGGTGGATGGGTGGATGGATGGATAAAGGAAGTAGGTAAATGGATGGCTGGATGGGTCTATGGATGGATGGATGGATGGATAGATGGATGAACAAATAGAAAAATGGATGACAAGTGGATGAATGGGTGGATTACATATCCTTCAAAAACCATCTGAAGTCCCACTTTCTCCATGAACCACCATTAACAACTTAAATCATAATTTAGCTTTCCTGGACTGACTTAGAACTATAGACTCATAGGATGTCATAGCTGGAGAGGAACTTAGAAATCATCTACTTTAGCCTCCTACTTTTATTTTTTTTTTTAAAAAAAAAAAGAAAACCAAGGCTTATGGATAGAGGATAAAAGTTTAAAAATATGGTAATTGGCAATTTAGTGGCAAATCAAGACTGAAGCCAAGGGAGCATATTAGATGGCATCCAACTTAGAGTCAGTCCTGCCTTGGACACTTAACCAGTTAGGAGACCTTGGATAAATCACTTCAGCTCTCTGAGACACAGTTTCCTCACCTATCAAATGAAAGAATTGGACTCCATGGATCCCAAAGTCTCTTCTTACTTTCAGTCCCGGCTTCTGTCTTCTCGCACTCTCAATCAAGTTTTCGCCCCCACACTTTGCTGCCCCCCACAGAGCTGTATATTGCTAACACGGCACATCTTAGAATTTAATTTTGGAACTGTCTTTTGTTGTTCCAAATTTGTTGCATGTATTTAAGTCTTGTTTTCCCCATGTTGATTATAATAGAATCTGGTAAGTAAATGAATGTCGTTTGATAGTTTGCAACCACATAAATCTTTTTTAACAGCTTCTGTGCTGCTAACATCCCTTCCAATTGAACTAAGTGTTATCTAGTCCAATCTGCCTCAAGCTTCTGGAAAGGAAAGACAGTGTTTTTTATGGTGTTTTTGTCTTCTACTGGTCCCCAAACAGTGTGGGGCACATAGTAGGCACTCAGGGAAAGACTGTACTGAGAGACTTCTTGAGAGCTGAGCAAAAGGTGCCAACGGATATTGCATTCTCCTTAATGACCGTCTAAAAATCCCCAAATCCCAAAGAATAAAACTACCAAAACTTTCAAAAGAAAAATTTGAAAGGAGCAAAACTTTGGAAAATAAATGAATAAACAAAAGTAAATGTTCATGATAATGAAAAAGTATCATAGAAGAAAAAACAGAGGGAAAACATCAGGAAAAAAAGTGTTCAAGCACCAAGTACTAACAGCAATTCCAGAAATTCCTCAATATCAGAAATATAATTTAGTGAGGGATGAATGGGGCTTTGTCCCAGGCTGAGAAATGTAGAGGATGGGGCCTTTAGTCCCTGAGTCCCCACCACAGAGTGGGAGAGGAGCAGAGAATAGGAGCTCAGACTCCAATTGAGAAATAGGGAATCAGATTGGGGTTCCAGGTACTAGTGGGGCCAATGGACTTCAGCAGGTCTTCCTCATTCCATAAAGAAGTCTTCATTTCTGTTCTAATTTCTTCCCAGGTCTTCCTCTTCTCTTCTTTCCAGTCCATGCCAGCCTCTTGCCTGCTCTCACCCTCTTTTCCTCTGGGGAGGGGGAATAATTCTGGTGCTCTCTTCCCTCCCACATGCCCCATGGAGGGGAACATCATGATAGCATCTTTGGAAGAGAACAAACTTCAACAGATCCCTTCCCTCCATCTCATGAGCCAGCCCAGATAACCTGCAAAGTACCTTCCAATGCTAATATTTTATCTTCTGAGTCAGTATAATATTGGATTATCATCCCCTGTCCCCCCACTCAATAGTCTTTGTCTAAAGTTAACTACATCTTGTATCATTTTTTGCATCATGAAATATAAAGAGAATTTTGTGCAGTTTACCCCATTTAATGCTGCTTGTCCTAGTTACCCCAGTCATAAGCAATCAAGTTAGGGTTCCACTCAAAGTGTATTAACATGCTAATGAGCACATAGAAGAAACTAAAGAAAAAAATGAAAATATCGAAAATGGTAAGCTAGCATAGATAAGGCACTGAAATCTCAGAACGAGAGAATAGGGATAAAACAGAAGACTTTAGAAACATCCGGAGAAAATGCAAATAAAACACCCAACTCAATGAAAAGTAGGCTTATTTCACTGGAAATCAGAATGCCAGAAACTACAAAGGAAACAGAAAAATGAGCCCAGAAAATTACTCAACTGGAAAAATATTCTGGTTATATTAAAAAAAGAGAGATAGATCTGGAAGAGAGGGCAAGAATAATTTAAAGAAAATTTGAAAATCATTGGGGTTCATCAAAACTGTGAGGGAAAAAGAATCTGACTTCCACATAGCAGCAAAGGATACAAAAATCTTTTTTCAGTAATATTAAAAAAGAATACGTTGTGTACAATTCACAGGATGACAACAGAGGGAAGCCTCAAATTAAGCTCACCCAGTAAAGCCTTAAGGTGTCTTTTGAGTTTTAAATAAAGTTCCTTCTGTGCCTTCCTTATGAAAATATTCCTTCACAAACTGAGGGATAATGCAGAGAATCAGAAGTAAAAAATGAACCAGGAAACAAAAGGCAGTCTTCGAGATTCACACCTGCTCATGAATGGAATAATCAGCAAATATAAACACTAGCCTATTGCAGGGAGGGGGAATTTGAGTGTGTTAAGAGATATTTTAATGGCTCATGTAGAACTGAGAATTTTTAGCAGGGGTACATTTTAAACAGTGTTTCTGATCCATTTATCATAAAAGCTTGGCTTGAAGCACATTGTTGGTTCTTGACTGGGTGTTTTAAGTGATGTGAAGCCTTGGGTATCCTGCTCCTGGATCTCTGCAGGAGAGGCCAGAGCTCACTGTGGCCATGCTGGGATGTTGCACAAGTTTTTATGATTTGAAAATGTTTTTAGAGGTGAGGATTTTGATGCTGAGATTGTGATTTTTCATTTTTTTTCTTCTGACCAGGAGACCTCAAATGAGAATTAAGGGATGGGGGTTGGGGAGGGGAGGAAGAAGAATTATAGCAATGCTGAGCATGCCCTCGGAGCCACCAAAATAATCACTGGACAAAGGAAAAGTGGTTCCATTCCTTCGATGAAAATGGTAACATCTGGCCTCAACAGAGAAAGTGGAGGGGAAACAGGCACAAGAGAAGTCATCCAAACAGTTAGATCGCACTTTGAAATGAGGGCTGGTGATGCCAGTATCTTGGTGGAGATGACAACAAAGATGGTGGTTGCAGACTAATATCTGAACAGGCAGTTATTTCTTAGCCTGAGCCCAAGCCCATTTCCTTTGCATAAGAAGTCAGAAATAAAGTATTGGAAGTGGAGCGTCCTCACAGTGACCACATTTTCAGCTTCTAAATCAGGACATATGGTCTGATGATGAATTTTGTTTTCTGACTTATGAATGGGGCAGAATATTTTAAATCAGAATTATGCCAGCAAATCTGAGACATATGGTGACTGTATACATAATGTATACACATAAACACACATATGGAGAAGGCAGATGCCTCAGCTCACAGTCTTACCAGTGTGACTGAGTCAAGAGAGAACATGGTGAATTTAACCTGTAAGCAGGCTGACAGAAGGCTCAAAGCAGGAATGAAGAGGATCTCCAAGGTCAAGATCCTGGAGAAGCAGATGGCATCACACAAGCATTTTCAGGATCCTCACATTGGCATGCCTCCCAATCCCATATAGACAGCTCTTGCATTCCAGAGAAATCCTGGCTCTCTGATTTTTGTACATTTGGGTCCAGCTTCCAACACTACTCCTATTTCTTCAAAGTGCAAGGGCTTCCCCCAGCCCTATGTGTTGGTTGCCTGGGTAAGATAGGATAATGAGGTGAGTCCTCTGATTGACCCAATAAGAAAGCAGAAAGATGACTAAGAAGAGTGGAACATTTATTATGTAATAATTGTACCAGATTGAGCTGTACAGAGTTTGTATGCGATCTTTTGTGAGCAATCAGAATCATGGATGGGGTGGCCATAAATCAACCCTACACCCACCCTCCATAGCTACATTCACTATCCTAGTCATCATTTATCTGGGAATGTGATTTGTTCATTTTACAACTTGTCACAGCCCTGCTGGCTTTGCCCCTACCTTCCCTTCTCAAATGACTGGGCCACCAAGACCTTTGTGCAAAGGGCCATTATTTTAGTATGCAGTTTTATTAGATTAGAAACAAGGATAATAAAATGCAAGTAACAGTCTGTGTCTTAGGGTTGCAAGCATCCACATTCCCTTGCCCATCTTCCAACGTAGAGCCTCACTCTTCTAGGCTCCCCCCGAAGAGAAGAGATAAAAGTTCAGGCATTGAATGCAAGATTCCTGGCTGCTGTGGGGTGCAGGAGGGGAGGAGGTAAATTTAGTAAGTGGCTTTTCCAGTGTCAAAAAGTGAGTGTCACCATTGGACTTCTTCATGATGCCCTGTTGGAGTATGCCCTGGTTCTTCATTCTTGTTCTGTCCTTGCCTCCTTAGTGACTTTGCACAGGCTACCCCTCAGGGCTGATACAAATGGTCTACCTGCCTTTTTATCTTCCTGTAATCCATCAAGGCACAGACCTCAAGCTACCTCCTTAGGAACCCTTGGTCCATCTTAGCAGCGCAATTGTCTCTTTGGAAATGATAATCCTGCCTTGAAGCAGGACATTTCTCTGTGGGACTTACCTACATGTTGGGTCTGACTTGGGTTAGTTACTTGTTTATCTGGCTTATCCTCATCCTTGCACCTGTCCCCTTCTCTCCCCTCACATTCCCATCACCCTAACTCAGATCTCTATCTTGGACTATTCCAACACCCTCTGAAGTGGTCTCTTGGCCTCAAGCCTCACCCTTCTCCCACACATCTGTCACACAAATTGTAAAGGGGACTTTTCTTTTTCCTTTTTCTTTCTTTCTTTTTAATTTTCCTTCCTTCCTTTCTTTTTTCTTCCTTCCTTTCTTTTTCTTTCTTTCTTTCTTTCTCTCTTTCTTTCTCTCTTTCTCTTTCTTTCTTTCTCTCTTTCTTTCTTTCTTTCTTTCTTTTTTCTTTCTTTCTCCCCATTTAAGAGATGACAAAAGAAAGAAAGAAACTCCAATAAACTTCAATAAACTCCAGCAGCTTCCTATTGTCTGTAGGATCAAATACAAATTTTTTCCGCCTACTACTCATAACCCTTCACAATCTGGCTCCAACCCGCTTGTCCAGCACTATCATAAATGCCTCCTTTTCCTGCACTTTGTAGTCCAAACAGAACTCCATCTCCCACCAACACACCTTTGTACTGACTGTCCCCTGTTGCTGGAAGAAAGTCCCCCTTCTCACCTCTGGATCTTGGAGCTCTTTGAAGTCCTTCAATGCGGGTTCAATGACTGCCCTCCTCATCCTCCCACCTGCCATTCCCTTTTTCACCTGTTTTGCATGTCCTTATATGTGTCTCTATTGTCTCCTCAATTGAATGTAAACTCCTGGAGGTCAGGAACTATTGCGTTTGCCTTTGTGTGCTCATTCTGGAACGTTGTTGGTTGTTGTCCTTCATTCTCGAAGAGGACCAAAATGACATCATCATGATGAAGTGAAGTTTCAGTGTGTACGACTGTGACAGATCAGACCAATATGAGCTTGGAATGCTCTACCACAGATAGTCCGTGTGAACATTTGGGGTGGATACTCCAAATTTGCGCATCCTACGTTTCCTTTGTACTATCTCAATTCTGCTTTGCTCATAGAGCATACCACCTTCTCTGATGTGGGCATGCCATGCTGAAAGGTCCTGTGCCACTGTCTTCCTTGTCACACAATCAAATCCAAAGTTCTTGAGAGAGACCTTGAGAGTGTCCTTGTATTGCCTCTTCTGATCACCATGTGATCACCTGCCCCATGCAAGTTCTCCATCAAATAGTCTTTTTGGCAAGCATACATTTGCATTTTAACAACATGGCCAGCCCATCAGAGTTGCGCTCTCTGAAGTATAGTTTGAATGCTTGGCAGGGACCTCAGTGTCTGGTAACTTATCCTGCCAGGTGATTCTCAGAATCTTCCTAAGACAGTTCAAATGGAAGCGATTCAGTTTCCTAGCATGGTACTGGTAGACTGTTCATGTTTCACAGGCATACAACAATGAAGTCAGCACAACAGCTCTGTAGACCTTCAGTTTGGTAATCAGTCTAATACCTCTTCTCTCCCAAACTTTTCTTTGGAGCCCCCTAAGCACTGAGCTAGCTCTGGCAATGCGTGCATCAACCTCATTGTCAACGTATACATCCCTGGAAAGTATGCTACCAAAGTAAGTGAACTTATCCATAGCATTCAAAACTTCTCCATTTGTTTAACCTATGGTTCCATGTATGGATGGTGTGGTGATGGCTGATGGAACACCTGTGTTTTCTTGGTGTTGATTATTAGGCCAAAGTTAGCACAGGCAGCAGAGAATTGATCCATACTTTGTTGCATATCAGCTTCAGAGTCTGCACTGAGTGTACTATCATCTACAAACAGAAAATCATGCACCAACACTCAGGAGAAATGCCAGGAGCAGAACAGAGGTCTGTACACAATGTTTGTAGATCTGACGAAGACCTTTGACACTGTTAGTTGTGAGGGTTTATGGAAAATTATGTCAAAATTTGGTTGCCCAAACATGACAGAACAAGAAAATGATAAATGCTGGAGAGGATGTGGGAGAGTTGGAACACTAATTCATTGTTGGTGGAGCTGCGAGCGCATCCAACCATTCTGGAGAGCAATTTGGAACTATGCCCAAAGGGCTACAAAAATGTGCATACCCTTTGACCCAGCAATATCGCTACTAGGACTATATCCCCAAGAGATCATAAAAATGGGAAAGGGTCCCACATGTACAAAAATATTTATAGCAGCACTCTATGTAGTTGCCAAAAACTGGAAGTCAAGGGGATGTCCATCAATTGGGGAATGGCTGAATAAATTATGGTATATGAATGTAATGGAGTACTATTGTGCCATAAGAAATGATGAACAAGAAGACTTCAGAGAGGCCTGGAAGGACTTATATGACCTGATGCTGAGTGAAAGGAGCAGAACCAGGAGAACTTTGTGCACAGCAACGACCACAGTGTGTGAGAGTTTTTTCTGGTAGACTTGGATTTTTGTAATAACGCAAAAACTTCTTATAAAAAAAAAAAATCCCAAAGGTGGTTCTCAAGGCAAAATGCCTTCCACACTCAGAGAGAGAAATATGGAAGTCACTCACAAAATGTAGCAGATCATGTTTGTGTATGTGTATGTGTTTGTGTATCATGTTCTGATTTGTTATACGATGTCTTTCATTTATCTTAGTCTGACTACATAGCATGACTATAGTGAAAATATACTCAATAGGAAAGTATATCTAGAATCTATACAGAATTGTATGCAGTAGTGGGGAGGGAGGGGGGTAGTGGGGGGTTGATGGGGGGGGATAAAATCTCAATTGTATGGCAGTGATTGTTAAACATTAAAAAAAAAAAATTTGGTTGCCCAGAGAAGTTCATCAGCATTGTATATCAATTTCATGATGGCATGTTTGCCCAGGTTCTGGATAGTGGACAATGCTCTCGTGCCTTCCCAGTCACCAATGGAATGAAACAGGGCTGTGTGCTTGCTCCCATGCTTTTTAGCATGATGTTTTCAGCTATGTTGTCAAGTGCTTTCAATGAGGATGAACACAGCATCAAAGTCAACAACAATACTGATGGTAAGTTCTTCAATTTGAAAAGGCTACAAGCCAAAACCAAATGGAACATTGTAGGTGCTTAAGAAATGCCTGTTGACTGCTTTCTGATAGACTTTAAGATCCTTGTAGGCAAGGATTATATTGAAAAAAAAACTTGTAGCCCAAGTGCAGAGCACAGTGACTTGCACTGGGCAAGTATTTAATGAAGGTACAGCAATTGTGAATTATTTTTAGTATTAAGAGTTGGAAACTCAATTAAGTTATACCACTTGCTATAAATACAGAGGTTCTAGAAATGCAGAGAAAAGTAATAAGATCAGGTGAATAGCACTTGACGGTAACAGGGAAGTCTTTTAAAGAGTATTGGTAAGTAGAGATAAGTATAAGCCAGAAAGAGACAAGAAAGGGGAGGAGAGGGAGTGGGGGCTGAGGAGACAGAATGGAGAGAGAGAGAGAGAGAGAGAGAGAGAGAGAGAGAGAGAGAGAGAGAGAGAGAGAGAGGAGAGACAGAAAAGAGAATGGAAAGAGAAAGAGAAGAGAGATGGGTGTTGAATGTCAGAATTTTGAACTGCTGAATTTAAAATCTTTTGGTCAGGTTTTATGAAAGTGTGTTTTTAGAGCTTAGGTGTTTTATCCTGCTATTTATTCTTCAAATAAGAGAATCAGAGCTGCTGACTTTGTTGAAACTAACTCCGGAGATCACAGAGTCGACTGCTGATTAAACACTTGTCTTCCTTGGTCTGAGGAAGTAAGAACAGTATGGCTTCCCTGGAATTTGTTAGATCTTGTGAAATTCAATTTTATTTGTGAAATTTGACAATGTCAGGGACTGGGAAAATGGGTCCTATTTATGAACTAGGTGGAGGGCATTGTGACCTGGCTGTGGTGCCATGGAGCAGAGATTCACATCTTGTCTTTTCACTTACCTTGTGATTCATGCTCTTTCTGGACCTTAGACCCATCCCTCCCCTATAAAATAAGGGGCTGGACTAGGGAACCTCTCATTCTCTTCCATCTCTAAGTCTATGACTCTAAAATGGAAGATATCGGGTATCATCTTTGACTTCCCCTAAGCTTAAGAGATAGAAACAAATACGGAAAAGTCTAGCTGTGAATCTAGGGTTGAGTTTTTGTGGGGTGGATCTTTGGATCTTCTGCTAGGGCCTGCTGCCTTATCCAGCCCTCTCTTTTCCTCTCACTCCTTGATTAGTTCATTCACCATTGTTAGTTCATTCATTCATTGACCACTCGGGCTGTTCCTCTATCTTCAAGCCCCCAACAGCCCCTTGCCACCTCAGATTCACATTTTTGACCTGGACTATTCCAAGGGAGCAGCCTCCTTCATCACTCAGAGCTTAGTCCCATCACATCCTCTCCTCCTTAGCTTGGTGAAGGTATTCACTGAGGCTCATCTTCCTCCCTGGACTCATAGTCCCCTCCTGAAGCATCTGTAGTCAATCATTCTCCCCACTAGCTCCCTTCCATCTACCTCCAAACATGGCTGGGGCTCCTCAGTCCTCTTAATGTCCAGCATATGTGTGGAGCAGTATGTCATCTGTGGTCTTAGAGGGTCATGAATTTAGGGCCAGGAAGGGCTTTAAAGATCATGGAGTCCATCCCCCTATTTTATAGATGGGGAAAACAAAGCCCAGAGAGGGGTGGCCACCTGCCCAGAAGCATACAGGTATTAAGGATTTGAAGAGAAATTTGAGTCCAGGCTTTCTTGATTCTTCTACTCCATCACTCAGCTATGGAGTCAGAAGGCTGAATCTGAGAACTGGTTCTGACCCCTACTGCTTTGTGAACCTGAGTAAGTAACTCAATTTAAGGATGATTGACTAAACTCCATGAGGGCAAAGACCTATTTTGCACACAGTAGGAGTTCAATAAACATTATTAACATGAAATCAATTAAAAAGACCTCTCTAGGGTCAATGTTTTTCATACATGAGAGTTAAATCTAAGGTCTAGGTGAATAACAGTTTAGCAGGAATATACTGAAGCTGGGCTGTGCTGCCACAGAGCTCAGTGCAGGTGCTGTTCCAAGCCTGTAGGCCCTAGCTCTTGGTGGAGATGGGGGTTCCAGACCCCTTTTTCTCCTTGCCTTCCTGAGTTCAAAGCTCAGCGTTGGGGACCTTTTTCATTGGGGCTGTTGCATGTTGTTCTCTTTTGCTTTGTTTTTTGACTCACGTCTGTCTTCCAACGTCTCTCTGAATTACACATATCCATTGTTTTTGCCTCCCTCCCAGACATCTGCACTATTATTTTCTAATGGTCAAGGGATAGAGACTGGACCTGTAATTTCATTACAACAGGAAACTCCCAGGTGAGGAAATTTCCTTTACTGGGGCAGTTTGCATATTCTATGGAACTTAAAACTTGTAGAGTATCTTAGGGCCTTTAAAGGTTAAGTGAGTTGCCCAGAGTCACCTAGTCAGTGTGTATCAGAGGCAAGACTGGAATCTAGGGTTTCCTAGCTTCCAGGTCAGCTCTCTATTCACTACATTGAACTGCCTCTCATTCTGATCAAATTCTTTTTAAATCATACCTTCCAACTCCTTGGTGTTTCATTTCCTCTCTCTCAGTTCACGCCACCATCTAAAAAAATTTGCTTTCTGACCTTTTTTGTGCTGATACATTTGTTTCTTCTGAAAGATTCTGAATCCAACGCCAAATCACTTCAGAACAGAGACGGGGGAAAAGAAGCCAGTTTTTCCTAACCTTGTTAGGCACGGAAAGACTTTCAGACTCCCATCAACTCAGGAATGAAGCTTCTGGAATTTGGTTCAAACCTGCGCCTTGCATCAGTAGAAATGGAGATTGTGATTGCTGTGTTGAAACGTGGGCTCAAATGCATTGGGAGTTTTACACTATTTTTCAAACTGCCAAATAGATAATGTCAGAACATTTCTGAAATGGGATACTAACATCAAGATATACTGCACCAATCAGCCCACATCAGGCAAAGTATGGTATAAAACGAGGGATCTAAGAGACGGCTACAGAATTTCCATTTTCATTCCCTATGTCAACAGCTTGGTAACTTACCTACTAGATTGTTTTATGTCTTAGAGAAATTCTCAGTAGACCACTAGCACTGTATTCAGCTCAGTGCTCAAAAGGCAAAGAATTAGATATGCTGTCGTTTACGAAACTGTTTATGAAAGTAGCCTTTTTTGAACCAAAAGGAGTCAAACTTTGACGATTTAAGCACAAACCAAGAGGGTCATGGAGACTCCCCAGTGCCACCTTAGCCATTGAAGTTCTCTTGTTGGAAATGCAATTTTCTGTCCTGGAATTTTTCCAGATCTGTAATGTCCCATTTGAAACTTTTGCCTTTTCAAAAGGATTTCTTGGATAAGAAACATCAGGCAAAGGTCAGCTTAAGAAGAGGTTTCAGGGATGAAAATGTCTTGATGAGATTCTCAGGCTTCTCTGAGCTTTCCCAGGACGTTGAGGACCCTGGTACTTTTCGATTATTTTAAGGAAATCCAGGAAGCTGATCATATTTTCACAAAATAAACTTAAATTCTGTTGCTTATTTTCTTGGTTATCATGTGCCAGTGCCGTGGGCCTCATTGCAAGGAGTAAATGCTGTTTTCCCAATAAACCGAACGCTGAAAGAAGCCCCCAGAGAAGGCAGAGATGTCCATAAAAGTTAAAATGGATTTCATAATGCAGGATTCAATTTAGTATTCATAAGTAGAATTCAAAAATAACTCAATCATCCAAACCAAAATGATTCTACTGGTAATCCAAGGGAGGAACGATCAGTCCCAGAGTTGAGGAATCATAACAATGGTTCCATTTCCTTGGCACTTTACAGTTTGTATATCACCAGCTTTCCACATGATGTTGTATGGAGTCCCCAAAACAGACTCTAAATAGGCAGGATACATTTGATTAAACCTTTATTTATAGAAGAGGAAATTAGGGCTCAGGGCCCTGAAGTGGCTTTTCCACAGTGGGAGAGGGAAGGTGAGAGCTTACACTGTCACACTCCAGAGTAAGGGGCTCCTTCTACAACAACAGAGCTCAAGTTCCTTACCATCTTGGCTCTTAGTTTCCCCATCTGGAAGATGAGAGGGTTGGACAAATTGATCTCCAAGATTCCTTCTAGCCCTAGACTTATGATCTTCTGACAAGGCAAAAACACGCTTTTAAACACTAGTGTTCCTCTATTTTTTGGCCACAGACCTTTAAGAAATTGGGGCCCATTTTTGAAATCTTTCAAAATGAGCCTCTTAAAACAAGGTTGCCTGCAGAGGATAGCCAGGCACACACACAGTAACATTTCTTAGGGAAAGGTCTCTTGTCTCGCGTTCCTATTTTCAGTGGGCTGATTCACTGTAACAGAAATATTTCAAAATGTTAGCAGCAGGCCGACATCATTAATTGTTCTCTAATACTTGGGCTGCTGGAGAAAATAGCACAGAATGAACTGCATTGGAAGGCCAAGTGAGGTAACTGTTTGGAAGGGTGATGGACGACATCATGGCTTGCTGAAGAAAAAGTGGGCACTTAGGGGAAGATGAAAACACCTTCAGAATGACAGGAATGTGCTCAGGGTTCCTGTACGACAGGGGTTTGATGAAAAATAAGAGCAAAGACAAGAGAACCGGGAAAATGAAGAAAGATGAGGAGACCCTCAATGCACAAAGGCGTTCAGACTTGTCGCTTCAACAGATGCAATACTTTTTAAATGATGTCCCCAGAAATCAAGATGATCTAATCAGCAACCACACAGATACCAACAGAGAACTTGGAAATCTCATTTGTGAGACTTAAGATTTGGGGTCTATTGCTCTCTCACTGCTGTACCTAGCCATGTGCACAGCCTTCAGCTGATCATCACATAATTGTCAACAGACTCTGATGGACCTTTGTTTTTACACTCACACAATTGGTAAACTCTTCTGCCTCCTTGAGTTCTTAGACGAAAGGATGTTTTAGGCATTAATAACTAAATGCTCGTGTGTGTGTGTGTGTGTGTGTGTGTGTTTAAATGTGGATATAGTGCAAAGAGACTGAAATCTGATTCCTGATTGGAGAGATATTTCTGAATTTGAAGCAGCTAGGTGCTTCATAGAATGCTTGACCTGGAATGAGAAACAACTGAGTTCAAATCTAGTCTTGGACTTTTACTAGCTATGTAACCCTGGGTAAGTCACTTAACTTCTGTCAACTTGATCTGCAAAATGGGGAGAGTCATAGCATCTCTTGTACTATTGTTGAGGGAATAAAGCCCAGGTTCTTGACCCTAGCCACCATGCCTTGTTTCCTCAGTAGCTCCTTTGTCCCGAGGCCCAAAGGTTCCTGCAGAGTCCTGTGCACTGCAGTCCTCATGCTAACCCTCTGGAGGAGGTATGCCCATTTATATTGTGTAAGAATAAAGTGATGTAATTTTTGTAAAACACTTTGCAAACCCTAAAATGCTCTATGCATGGCAGTTATATTATTATTACTATCTTTTTAATGTGACCTTTTATCTGACATTTCAGGTTCTTTTTTCAAAAGGTCCAAGATCCATAGAGTTGTTATTTATTGAGAGGGTCAAGCCCATCATGACTCTCACACCTTGAGACCATCAGTTTGTCACTGAACTGGTTTTCTTCTGGGCTTGGAATTCATAGGCTGGAGCTTCCTTCCTTCAAAAGCCATAAAACTTTTAACTTGGTCTGGAGGTAGAAGCTGAATCTCAACTTGAAATAAAGAAAACTGCTTTGTCTATCTTGGTGGAATAGGGAAATTTTCATATTAACAAAACAGGAAAAAAAGTATTTTCATATCTTAATAAAATGATCATGTTCTCTAGTTTTCTATGTTTACTGAACCAAGGACCAATACTACTATTAGTGTAATGGTGTGTATGTCAGAGAGTTCTTGGGTGGGATATTATTCAGAGGTGTGCTGATAAACGTTTAACAAGCAGCTCTCAAAAAACAAAGGCTGTCCAACATCCTTTTAAGTTTATTCTACATTGTCAACATTTTCCTCACCACCTTCATAAGTCTAACCAATAAAAACCCAACGAATAGTGTTTGACAGTTTCTGAGGTGTTAATGCTCATATAGCATGCTTCACAATCAGCTCTAAAGAAACAATTTGAACTGACAGCAGCCCACTACTGTGGAAGTGGTATTGGATTAGGATGGAGAGGATCTGGAGTTGAGCTGTTCCTTGTACCTTGTACCTTGTCTTTGTGACTTTAAATTTCTTTACCTGTAAAATGGACATGCTGATATTGACACAACAGTACCACAGGGTTGGTGTGAGGACTGATGTACACAAACTCATTACTGAGGTAACAAGTCATAGCAGATGGAATCAAGAAGACCTGGGTTTGAATTCCACCCTGGACAATACCTTTGTGACCACAAACTCAATGAGCCTTAGTTTCCTCATCTTTACAATGGGGATGATAATAGTGTTAGCATTTGCTTCTCAGAATCATGAGACTTGCAAGAGACAATGTATATATAACAAGATTCAAGTTGCATAGTGGGAAGAGCGCCAGGCTTGGAAGAAAACGGGAAACCTCTTCAGCATCTCTGCCAAGATAACCCCAAACAGGGTCATGAAGAGTTGGACATGACTGGAAAACAACTGAACAACAACACAGACAACACTTCCAGGTTAACTGCTACTAGCTCATTTCCTCATTAATACCTGATCTGCTGCTGTTCAATTATTTTTTCAGTTATATCCCAATCTTTGTGATCTCATTTAGGGTTTTCTTGACAAAGATTGTGGAGTGGTCTGCCTTCTTCAGCTCATGTTACAGATAAGGAAAGTGAGGCCAACAGAGTTAAATGGCTAGTCCAGGGTCACACAGCTAGTAAGTGCCTTAAGCCAGACTTGAACTCTCAAAGATGAGTCTTCTTGACTGGAGGCTGAGTGCTCTATGTACTGTGGCTCCATGTAACTGCACCATATTAATGCCCTAGTTGAGTCCTAAATCAGCCAAGGGGAATATTTTGATATTTCCTCATAAGTTAAGGGAAATGCATACTCTCATTAATTTATCTATTAATCTTAATTCTAACCCTACTTTAGTTTACAAATAAACCAGAGAAACCTTCCTCCCACCCCCAAAATGTTTACTTATGTCCCACTCAAACTGCTAGGCTAAAACAAACAATGTTACTGATGCTACAGTATATTACTAATGGCACTCCTTTGGGAGTGTCCTATCATAAACCCTTCCATTTCTATAAATGAATCTGCAGCACTCAGGTGCTACTGATGCTTCATTGTTCATGTATTGTTGGTTGGATACATGTGGATGTTGCCCGTGGAGGGCTTTTGGATTCCATTCTTGAGTTTTAACTCTTTCATTGTCTCCATCCAGAGGTGAACCCCTTTTGATCCCATTTGCTAAGTCAAGTAGTATGTAACTTTACCTTTACTTGATGAAATAATGTCTGAATTAGCATCATTATACCATCCATTTCATCTTTTCCAAGGGAATTTAGGGAAAAATGATCCTGAGAAAAGTTGCTATTTTTATTTAATGTTTTGCAGACTATTGCATAGGTGGTTAAAATAGTGGCTTTTTGAGGAAAAGGATGGCATTTTGTCTTTCTGGATAGTGTTTGGAAGCATCTTTGAGATGATTCTAGAAGCTAACAGGACAGTGGAGATCATGAGGTCACCTCCTATCTCCATATGATTTGAATCTCTCTTCTGCTGAGCCTCTAATTTGGCAAAACTCTTCCTAGGCTGCAGCTTAGAGGTGAGTCAGTAGGGCAATATCACTTGAAATCATAGTTTTTAAAGTTTTTATGGAGGCCCTGGGGATATAAAGAGAAAAAGGACATCATGGTTGCCCTCAAGTGGCTTCTATTCTACTAAATATGCTCTGCAGGAGACCCCCGCTTTCCTCTTAGACTTACAGTCCAATTTCTCCCTTTCTCTTCATCACCAAATTTCCAGTCTGCTTTCACCAATGTTATGCCCCTTTCCCTCCCTGCCCAACCTTCTTGAACCCTTACAATCTGACCACTTTATGGATACTGATCCTCCCAGAGTTGTCCCTGGACTTTTCCTTGCTGCCTTCTTCCACTGTTGGCCCACTCATCGGTGCTCTTTTGTCCTTTTATGCCTCATATCTGTTAAAGAATTTGCTAAGTTCACATCTGTTTCTAGGCTACACTTAGCATTCAGACTAATGAACTCTGAGCCTGATTTTTTGTGTTGTTGTTGTCCGTTTTTCATTCCTGAAGAAGATGTCTTGACTTGTGCATGGATTGGATTTAAGTGAGGCAGAGTCACACAAAGTCATCAGTCTCACTCTCTCCTCCAGAGTCATCGAGTTTTGTGGCTGCTCCTCAGTCTACCATTGTACGAATGGAGTGTTGTCTTGTGCTCATCTCTGTAAGGACTGCTGGGGAGGAAAAAGACATAAGCCAGGCATCCTGCATTTGGGAGGTCAAGATTCTCACTTAAGTTCATTAGGGCATATTTAAATCCCAACTCAGTTCTAAAATTCTAAATATTAGTGGAGCAGAAAGGAGATGTGACAATAAGTTGAAGTGTTGGGGGAAAGCTCCTTGGAGCAGATACAAGAATCTATAGCACATGCAGCAGTCACACCATGGTAAAACTATCTTCGCAGATGGGCTAGACCAAGTCGAGAGTAACCAACAGGCCTCAAACCCATCGATGAGTTAGGGGAATGTCTACCCCAAGAATGTGAGGACTTCCGTGGGTAGAACGGGTGAATGAGAACAATTTTTCCAATGGCCATGAAGGCAGCTGAAGCAGATGCTGTGGAGTGCTTAGAGTTTAGTCAGACACAGAAGATGCCAAGGTCACTCACTACATCCCAGGCCATATCCAATTATTTTGACTTTTGTCCTGTCACTGAACTCTAATGACTCTGGACAATGACTTCAGTGATATCACCTATCATTCACTACTCTGCTGCAACATCATGAAGTGTCATTGTTCCCCTTTGAAAATTCAGGAAAAACATTTGAAGGGTGGATAGGATTTAGGAAAGTCAAGGGAAAAAGGGAAAAAAAGGGATATGTGTATGTGTGTATATGTGTGTGTAACTGGGAAGAAGATACCAGGAGTGTGAGATATATCCATGAGATGAATGAATGAATGGCAAAGGGGCACTTTGGTCACATAAAGGGACCACAGGTAACACAGGGAGAGCCAGCATGGTGTACTGGTGACATGGTAAATGTAAGAGACCTTTTAAAAGTGCCTTGGGTAGAACCTCCACAGAGACCACATTGAAGGCCATATGTGAAAATCATATGTGGTGAGAAGACACAGTTTTAGTTCAATTCCATACAGAAGCATTGAGTGAGTGTCACAGCCAAGGTACTGTGTACTACGTGATGGACATACAGGGCAATAGTCTAAATCATTGACTCTTTCTGGGAGCTTGCCCTCCATTTGGGAAACATTATGTGCACAGGGAGGTAGAAAGTCCACACCAAGTTAGAGACAGCAGAGCAGTGGGGAAAGGGAGAGCCATCCTTGGATCAGGAAAACTTGGCTTCCCCAAGTCACCTCTTACACACACTAGCTTGTGATTCTGGGCAAGTCTTAATTACAGCTCTAAGTTGCAGAGTCTAGATTTCTCTGCACTGGTAAGAGAGGTTCCTGCTTGAAATCACAAATCTAGTGAAAAAGGAAAAAGGTCTAGTTTGGTGGCTTTAGAGGCTGAGGATACAGTGCTCCAATTGTGGATGATGCATCACTTCATCTGCGATTTGAAAGATAGAAGAGATTCCAGGAAGTGGAAATGATGAGACAGTGCCTGCCAGGAATGGGAGAAAGGCTGTGGGAAAGCACAAGGATGAGAGACCAAATGGGGACCATCAAGGAGGCCATTCAGGCTGGCAGAGAGGATGGGAGAGGGGGATATACCTGGATCCAGCTTGGGAAGAGTTTTAAAGAGCAAAGAGAGGAGCCTGTATTTGATTGTAAAGGTAACAAAGAGCTGCTGGAGTTAATCGAGCAGGGCAATGACATGATCGTAGCTATGCTTTAAGAATATAACTGGAAGCTGTATGGAGAGGGACTGGAGCAGGAAGAGACACTGGGGACCAGTTAGGAGGTTGATGCAGTAGGTTAGAGGAGAAGCAAGAAGATGCTGACATGCCCGCATTCATGAGATGCTGACTCCACTGAGGTACTGATGGTACCCAGAATTCTGAGTGTGTAGGGGAGAGTAGAGAAGGGAAGGAAAGGGAGCCAAGAAGGATCAGTTAGAAACAGAAAAGAATTATCTTGAGCTGCATAAGGATAATGGATGTTGGGATGAAGAGGAAGGAATGACTCCAAGAGAGTTTTCAAGGAAGAAAAGTGACAGATCTTCAAGGCAGATTGGATTTAGGGAATGAAGAAAAAGAATGAGTCCAAATTAACTCAAGATTCCATCCTGGAAGTCTGGAAGAATGAAGATACTACTGATCATTCATTTCTCTTGGGAGGACTCCTGCTCTCTGATCCCAAGAGAAGGGAAAATGTCCTACTCACTAAAAAAACAAAACAAAAACTAATAGAGAAGATTTGGAAGGGCAACATTCCCAAAGAATTTACCCATCATTTCTCTTTGAAGGATCTTTCTAGGATTTGAAGGAAGAAGAGTGGACCCCAAATTAAACAAAACCCTCTTAATAACAGCCACATCCATCATGTCACTCAAGAGACAAAAGAATTTTACATGCCTACTTCTCATTCTTTTCAGCAAATTATAGATCTTTCTCCCAGAAGTAGCCGTGTAGTCTTTGTTCTAAGGATATGTTTAGGTAATAGAGAACTTCTACCATAACTATTGCACCCAGTGGTGCTGCAGGTGGTAACTTGATGGTGGAGAAAAGAAATTGATTTTGAGGGAAAAACATTTCTACATTATTGAAGTGATAATTTTGCTTTCTTTCTCTAGGGCTTACTGGGGATTCCACCTTTTTCTGGAGAAGACCAAAGTGAGGTTTCTTCAGTCTTTCTGAAATGGAAGTTAGAAGCGAGTCCTTTTCACAAACAGGTGAACAAATGGCCCTCACCAACCTGTCCTTTCCATTTTCCAATATCCAAGCACCCCAGCGGAGGCCAGAAATCTGAAAGGAACCAAGGAAGATCTATTTTTCTAAAAAGCATTCTTGGCAAAAGAAAAAAACCCTAAACGGAGAATGGTACCTTATCTGTCAATGCCCCCAGCAGCCTTCACAGTGGTTCTGTTCTTGTGATTAACCTACAATACTCCCTCTCAACCTTCAATCATTCTCACCTTTCCAGGAGTTTGTAAGCCAGACAATTGTTAAGAAGGGTGAGTTCCAAATATGACTGCAAGATTTCACACTTGAAAGTCAAGCAGCGAGGATTTATCTGTGTTCTGCCAACAACACCTTGTCTAAATTGGATGCTAGTCCCTGGGCAGTGCGCACATGCACACAGTACCTACCATCATGTGGGCGTGCAAGTATTTACTTTAAAATATGCAAAGATCAGGCACTGGAGGGATGAATGTTTTAAAGAGCCCAGTGACAGTCTGCTTGGAAGGAGAGGCTTACCACTAGATAGACAATATATTCATTCACTCAAGCTTCTGGCAGCCCAGAAGAACAAAGACTCAACTTACATTTCATGCCAATGTTTGGGCCTTTACATGCTCTTTATGAGCAATGAGGTTCCAAGTTTATCTATGGAGGGAAAGTCAAAACTGTCCCAAAGAAGATGATGAGGTGACAGATGCAAGAAAGCATTTTAGAGATCCCCTAAGACAGCTGTCTCATGTTATAGAAGAGGAAACTGGGAGCCAGGACCTTTAGTAACTCATCTGAAATTATACAGGTAGTGGATGTCAGAGCTCAGATTTGAATCTAGAGCCTGAGTCCAAATTCAGTATTGTTCTTATGGAACCAGGCTATATTCACCCTCCCCCCAAAATGTAGAACATTGATGCTAGAAGACAATGGAATCTAATGTTTCCATTGTTTATATGAAAAGACTAAGGCCCAATGAGGTGAAACAAATTGACAGGTAGGCTCACTTGCATTCTGGGGTTCTTTTTGTTCTAATGTTCTAGAGCACCTTCAGTACCAAGCTGAATAAGGTTCCAGATCTAAGGAAGGAAGCTAGTTAAAGATCAAGAACCTGAAGCCCAGGGAAATGGTCTTGCCCAAAGCTCACTCAGATCGTCACCGGCAGAAATGGAATTTTAAACCCAAGCCTTCTGCCTCCAAATACTATATTCTTCCTTCCACCTGCTACTGCCTCCCTCAGGTAGGTGGGATTCGATGGGCTATGCCCTGAGCAACTATGGATCTTGAACAAAGGAGTAAGTAGAGAGATGGTTGGTCTTCTATTGTCATGGAGAACTAATTGGATAAATAGAACCTGGGGGCCTGGAGAAATGGAGAGCGATAGTTTGTGAAAATGGAGTGAAGAATCAGCAAGCATTTATTAAGGACCTACTATGTGCCAGTCTCTATTCCGGGAGCTGAGGACATGAGGACAATAACGAAACAGTCCCTGGTTTCCAGAAGCTTCTGTTCTATGGAAGAGACAACACAGTCACATATAAATAGATGTGTATGTGTATGCACATACATACATGTTAACATGCTATAATATATGCTAAGGCATGATATGATACAATGCTAGGCATAGATCCCGTGGCTTCATTGTTCTAGGGCACTTCTGAAAAGGGAGCTTTTCCTCCCTATGTGACTTAGTACCTGCCCTACAGTTTGAAATCTTAGAGAGCTGCCAGGGGTGCAGAGAAGTTAAGGGACTTGCCCATGGTCACACAGTCAGTGTGTCAGAGGTAGAACTTGAACCCAGGCTTTCCCAACTCCCAAACTAGCTGGGCACCCACTCTCATATACCAAGTATATGCAAGATAAATTCCAAGTCATTTCCTGGAGGGTGGGAGTGGGGGGAGATTAGCAGTTGGACAGTTTAATTTTTATTTATGGGGTGACAGTTGAGTTGAGCTTTGAAGGAAATGAAGGATGCTAAGTAATGGCATTGAGGAGAGAGAGTATTATAGGGACAGCAGACACAAAGCAGGTAGATGGAAAGTAGCCTGATGGCCAGTTTGGCCAGATTGTCCAGTGCACAAGATGTTCGTAGGGCTGATAAAGCTTCATAGATAGGTCAAGGTGGGAAGGGTTGTGAATGCAGATACAGAAAAGCCAGTGATCTCCAAAAGAAGCGCTCACAGAGTTTGGGAGAAAAATTGACCTGATCAGGTTAAATACCAGTGAGTCCCTATTTGGGGGTGATGTCCTGTTAATGGCACGGGATTGGGGATTTTTTGCCATTTTAGCAACATAAAATCTGACTGAAGTCAAAGCTTATGCTTCCTAGAGGAAACAGAAATTAACCCTACTTCACAAATATGCTCAACTCTCTTTTCACTTAGCTAAACTTGGTATTTGGATACAAATTATGCCCAGTTAATTTTAAATATGTTCTTACAATTGTTTCCAAATGGAGCTTCATGAACAACTTAGTGTTTTAGGCTTAGAATGTAGTAGAGCTGTCAGGGTTAATGACCATTTTAAGAACCCTCCCTTTAATGTGGACCTCTTTGATCTCTGAGTACAAGGAAATCCCCTTTATCTCTATCCCCCACCTCCAAAATCAGTCACTTTAAGATCAAGAAGCCATTTCCCTAAATCAGACTATTTAAGATGATTTCAAATATCATAGTAACCCAGGAAGCACGTATCAATTTTCATGGTGTAACTCCAGTTGGAAGTTTCTTACAGGTAGCTGGGTGACACAGTGGATGGAGTTCAGGAAGACCTGAGTGCAAATATGGCCTCAGATCCTTACTAACTGTGTGACCCTGGGCAAGTTACTTCTGTTTGCCTCAGTTTTCTCATCTACAAAATGAGCACAATAATAGCACCCACCTCTCAATGTTGTTGTAAGGATCAAATAAGGTAATAATTGTAAAGTGCTTGGCAGGTACCTGGCATGTAGTAAGATCATGTAGATGTTAGTAATTATTATAGGAATTCTTTTTTTAACTACTGATTTCTGTGGTATCTGGGCCTTTAGACCAGAGATTTTCAGCCCACGTATAGTCACAATACCCTCTTGTTGGGTTTTGTAACAAATCTGCATCTCCAAATTGCTATATACAACATAAATGAAAAGTTGGTTCTCATCATGGTTGATTAATCCAATCTTCTGCATAATAGATAATGACCATATATAGATCTAAAATTCTACTGGACAAAATTAAATCTTTAATGTTTCAGAGGCACTTTAGATCTTGCTGCGTTAAACCTTAATTGTTATTATAAGAAAGAATTCCAAGAACAAATCCTAGCCTTGTCACTTAACAACCAATGGCTCTCAAGTCACTTAAGGGGTTGGAGCAGCTGATCTCAGATCTCACCCAGTTCTTTGATATAAGTACCAGTGAATAGAGAGTTCCCACAAAGAGTGTGCTGAGGAACGGACTTTTAGCATGAGATAATAAACATGGTCCATGTATCCTTATGACTTGACGAAATGATAGTGGGAAAGTTGGGGGCCACTTTTGGAGGTAAGAAATTCCAAGTCCTCAGAAGACTCCAAGCAAAAGTTCAGCATCCACTTGTCAGGTTTGTTGTTGGTAAGGATTTAAGTTCAGATATAGCTGGGAGCAGATGGCCTCCAAGAACCCTTCTACATCTGAGATCTTGAAATTCAGTGATATCTGAAGGCCTGAGAAAATTAATAAAATAAACAATTGTTTTCTTTTCTGATTTATTTTTTCTTGGGGAGTGGACGAGAAATCTTCACTCCCTGATTACCATGAATAATATGATGAGCGAGTGGGTTCCTGTGCCTTTTCTCCATGGTAGTGATCCACAACATCCCCACCTCCCCAAGAAGAACAACAACATAACCACACACATACATTAGCATCATTAAGCAAAACAAAGAGATTCTTTAGTAGGAACCATGAGATTCTATATGCAGATAGCACAGAAATCTGTTGCCATGGGAGCCAATGGGAGCCGGTAGGTAGACCTAACTGAGCAGCGTCCAGTTCCTTTTGCTGGAGTTGACACCCTAGTACATCGGCTTCTTTAAATAAAGTTACCTTTGATTTCTGGTTTCTGAATAAACACAAAACTAGATTTTTCGTGCAAAATCCTGATTTCAAGGTTATTGATGCCCAGCTAAATTAATACAGTCTGTGTGATAGCATTCCAAATCCCCCGCAAAGCCCGGGATCCTCCCGTCTTCGGCTAACTTGACATTTGTTTTTCATCACGAACGGAAAGGTCACCGGCTACAGATGAATCAGGATACCTGCTCGAGTTTACATTTACATGCATTTTCTTTTATTCCCCCATGCACTTTTTATGAGATCCATCATTGGAATAAAACTGTAGCAGTCCCTTATTATCCAGGTCTAATCAACGAGGAGAGTTGTCATGCAGCTTTCTTTCCATGAGAAGTCAGAACACATTTTTAATCAAAATAGGAAATGTGCATTGGCTTGGGGATCCTAAAAACAAGGCCAGCAAGTCTGACGTCCTCACTGTCTCTAACTTTCGACTGTCATTTCAGGAAGGTAGTGCAGAATTACGTCCTCATAGGTATTCCTTGCCTAACAGTACGGACAGTTTCATTTCCAAAATCTACAAGCATGATTAACCAATGTGTAATTCAGAGTTTATGGGGAATGCACATCCCCTCTTCATCACACAGGGGACTTTTGGTGTTGCTCAGGATAGGCATGTCACCTGTTCTGGGGCATATCACTCCCTCCACCCTTCCCCCATATCTGATAGCATTTTGTATTTTTTCCAAAATACCTGTGGAGCTGACAGAGCATGATGCATTCATTTTCCTTGATTTTGTAGTGAGGGAAAAGGCTAGCATGAATAATTCAAAAATAATGCTGAGACTGTTAAGATTTAGTACTGGAGAGGTCATCACAGTTGGGAGAAATGAGCTAGGAGACTATTACTGTTCCATGATCTTTGAATCTCAAGGTGACATCATTATTATTTCTCTCTATCTATAATGTGGGGCTGCAACCAACTGATTGCCGTGTTTCTCATGTAGGGGAGAAAGATCAATGACATTCAGACCCCAGCATGTGAACTCCAAGCACTGTGGCCAATAAAACTGTCATTAACAGTCACCACAATTTTAGCTGCGTTCGCTTCCAGGTCAAGCTGTTTTTAAAATGATAAGTGACATTGAAAGGTTGAATAGAGAGAAGTCATCCTAAAGGGACCAATTTCCCTCCACAAACAACGCAAACTCTTCCATTAACATGAAATTAATTTAATTCATTTCTTCCCCAATTGCAAAAAGTGTTCTTGGGCTAATCCAGGCATTGAAGATACTTACTCAAGATGCACCCCAGAAAAAAACCCAAACCTCTTTCTCACATGATGGACGGTGGCTGCGAGCTCTCTCTAGCAAGCAGAAAGCATTCCCATCCAGTCGTATTTAATTTATTCTCATTTTCAACAAGGAGAGGAAAGTGAGCACCAAAAAATCAAATGCAGGCTGGAGGAATGTAGGGAACGTTTCCTTAACCATTTGTTACCTCCAAGTGAGTAATCAGTGATCAATCTTAACTTTCATGGGAACAGGATTAAAGAGCACCTCAACATTCAAAAATATTCTAATAGAACAGAGCTATTACCACTGTGAAATCCTTTTTTCCCCTTCGAAACCCCAAAGGGTCCCCACATGTTTAAAACATTTCTTTTACCTCCCAGAATTGTTACAAGCTCTCTGACAGGCTTACTTTGTAATTAAAATTTTCATGTTTGTGTCAGAGCTGGGAAATGTAGCACTTCATTGAAAAGTGCAATCACTGGTGCCTTTTGCGATTTTTGTAAGGGGATTAAAAATAGGGTACCTGCAGCTCAGGCACTCAGAGCCTTGGGCGGCTGAAAGCAAATGCGGACAGTATTTGAGCCGCTGTGGTCTCTTCTCCTCCTTGGTTCCTATTTCTCCCTGCAGCCTCCGTCCTTTTCACCTCCTCAGCAGTAGGTGGATGCTAGCTCTCTGTCACATGAGTCACAGTCTGCTGTCAAGATGGGACTGGTGGTGGAAAGAGGAAGGGATCCAATGCAGCCTTTCCCCCATCTATACCTATGCCCAATGCCTCTGCTTAGGGCTGGGCTGGAGGTCGAAATGGCCTTTGCTGGGGCCACCAAAGAGCACAGACCCTTGAATTCCACTGATCTCTCATTCTTGTCTGGTATTAGGAAGAAGGGGATAAAGAAGGAAGAAAGGAAGGGAGGAAGAAAGGAGGAAGGGAAGGAAGGACAGTAGAAAGAAGGAAATGAAGAAGTGAAGTCAGGAAGGATGGAAGGAAGGAAAGAGAAGGAAGGAAGAAAAAAGGAAAGAAGAAAGGAAGGAAAGAAAGAAGAAAGAAACAAAGGAGGAAGAAAGGAAGGAAAGATAGAAAATAAGAAAGGAGGAAAAAGAAAACAGGAAAATTAAAGGAAGGAAGAAATAAGGAACAAAAAGGAAGGCAGGAAGAAAAGAACGGTGGAAGGAAAACAAAGGAAATAAAAGAAAAAATAAAGGTGAAGAAAAAGTAATGAAAAATTAAAGAAAGGAAAAAAGTAAAAGCACAGAATATGAAGGAAAGACAAAAAAGGAAAGAAAGGATGGAAGGAATTGGAAGGATGAAGATGAAGGAAAGATGACAGTAAAGGCAAAGAAAAAGAAAGACTGAAAGTAATTTGGAAATGAAGAAAAGGAAGAGGGGGAAAGAAGGAAGGAAAAAAAGGGAGGGAAGGAAGACGCCTAGAGTGGGTGTGATGTGTATGATTGTGTAAGTGATGTGTGTGACTGCATGACATATGACATGTATGTGATCTTAAAAACAAGTTGCCAGGTTCTGTTTGTAGCCAACAAGCATTAAGGTACTTGAGGATTTCAAGCGTCAGGGGCTTCCTTTGGGGTTGTTACTGTCTCCATCCCAACTCCTATATAATTTAGTACCTTGACTTCCAGAATTTCTCTAGACAAAAACAGCCCCACCTTGCAGTCTGATGGTGCCAATCCGTTCTGTTTGCCTGGTCTTTGGACAACATGAACCCCAGCCAGCAGCAGGTCTGGGCTTGAAGCCCTTCAGTTTGTCTGCCTTTGAGAGTGCAGGGTCACCTCTATATCCCGAGGACGCAGACTTTGGAGGATACAATCACCTCAACTGGTAGTAAAGTATTTTCTTCAAATATGAGTGAAAACCAGGTCAGAAGGCTGTGAAT
The DNA here is from genome assembly GCF_028372415.1 of Notamacropus eugenii. Classification (NCBI taxonomy): domain Eukaryota; kingdom Metazoa; phylum Chordata; class Mammalia; order Diprotodontia; family Macropodidae; genus Notamacropus; species Notamacropus eugenii. Next base: position 286,339,451 of record NC_092872.1, on the reverse strand, counting down.
TGAGCTCAGAGAAATCCAAAATTAATTTTTGTAAAGAGTTAATCTTTAAAGACAAATGTGTTCCCTTGCCACACCCTTCCTCAGACATATGATAGATGTGATGTAGACTTAAATTTTAAAACAAAGTAAGATGTGTGCATGGGAATATGTGTGCTATGAGTCTGTATGTGATGTGTGAGTGTGTGAGCATGTTATGTATGTATGAATGTATGAATGTGGTATGTGTGTGTGATGTGTGAGCATATATATGAATGTGTAAGCATTTTTGTGAGCTTGTGATGTGTACAAACATGTAATGTGTGCATGTGATGTAGGTGAGGTTGTGTATGATGTGTGAGTGTGTCTGAGCATGTGATATGTGTGTGATAGGTATGAGTGTGTATGTGATGGTTGTGAATGCACCATATGTGACATGCACGTGAGGATGTGCATGAGTGTCATATGTAAGTCATGTGTGTGGGCACATATGTGTGGTGTGTGAGCATATATGTGTGTGACCATGTATCCTATATGCGCGAGCATGCGATGTGTCAATGTGATGTAAGTTCATGATGCACATGTGAGTGTGTGTATGAGCATGATCTGCATGTCAGTGTGTAAGTGATGTGTGTGCATGACGTGCATGAGTGTGTGTGTGCATGATAAACATGTGTGCCACATGTGTGCACAGATACTTGTGTCCTACCCAGAGGCTCTCAGCATTAGGATCAAATCCAACACCACCACCAATTGGCCCCCTAGTGAAGCCTTGCCCCTACGAAGCCCTGTGACTTGCCTGCCCAGACATTTCGGGCTCCTTCCACACAATCTTCACCTTGCACCAGGAGCCAGCAGACTCCCAAGCTCACTGAGCATCTCACATTGCATGTACAACATCTGCAATGCCACCCAGAGGCCGAGTTCGCTCCCCGCATCCTGCTCAGGTGTGGAGTTATCCTCCCTCTCCTCTGGGCTCCTCTGCCTGCTCTGGTCAGAGAGAATTAGCCCCTAAATATTGGTCCTGAGACCACAAAGCAAAGGGAGGCTCCCACCTAACATAATTATGGCAAAGCTCACACCACTATGGAGCCCAGCCCTAGCCCAGCAAGGCAATCATCCGCCCCTGCCAGGCAGAGAGAGCCTCTGCCGGCTCCCTGCCAGTGCTGGGGGGGCTGCCTTTGAAGTCAGGGAGAACCTGGACTCTGCAGGGGCACCGAGAAGAAGCAAAAACAAACAGGGGCCGTTTCCTTCCCCACCAGGAGTTCTGTTCAAAGAGAATAGCTTGGCGGCCACCTTGTGAATAATAGATGGTGGCCGGAGTTTGGGTTATCCACTCGGTCGGGAACATGGGGACCACGTCCCTCACTACTCCCAGGCAGCATCTCCCGCAGCCACTCTGTGAGTCTGGGCCCCAGGGCTCCCTGCTCATGGCTGGAAGATAAAAAAGCTACTTCTTGGTGGTGATGGTGATGGGGCAGCCAACTCCAAGTACACAGGAGGGAACAGGATCAAGGCAAAAACAAATGGGTGACATTTCAGGGTACCTATTTAATGCCCCAGGCTGGAATGAGGCTGCTAAGTGCAGGCTTCCTCAGATGCCTCACTAGGGTATGGGGACAATCCTGTCCTCTTCCAGGGCATCCCACCAGAAGACAAACCCTGGCTTATCCTACCAAGTCAGGTAGGCCTCTCGGATGGCCCTGTTGGGGAGTTCCTGCTGGGCCACAGAGGACTGCTGCCTTGGGACTAACCAGCTCTGATGTGGGCACCAGTTTGGTGGCAGGAAGGGCTTGTGATCCAGATGGGTGGCAGGCCATCCCTCTCAGACAAAACCACAGATCCCAGAAGTGTTGGTGTATTGACGAGCAGAAAACTGATCTGGTCGGTTCCTGGCGGTCCAAAAGGGAGCAGGACAGCACTCCCCAGAGACAAGGGCACTGACAGAGTCCAACAGGTTTCCTCTCTGGGGATCCCTGCTCTCCCTGGCTGCATCCCCATTTGGCCCATCATCCCAGCTAATGTGCTGGCCACGGCACAGTGGCTGGCATGCAACAGTCTGACCTAGTACAGCATCTAAAGAGCAAAGCCATCAGTGACATTATTTTGCAGATAAGAAGCAATCACATCATTAAACAAAGGTGTTTAGTGCATTGGGCCCCTAACTTTGATTTATTGCAAGGCATTTGTCTGTCACTGGCACAGGGGAAGCTATAATGTAGCTCAAGTGTTTCAAGAGCAAATTCAGTTGAACATTGCTGCTAGCATTTTAGTTTTCACAGATGCCAAATGGGTGGGTCTCCTCTCTGCAGCCTGCATGCCTGACATCAGACCCAGAGGCTGAGAGCTGCCTGAAGGGGCCAGAGAAGTGAGTCCCGGGGCTCAGGAGCCAGGCTGGCCCAGGTCTGGAACCTAGGGATAAACTGCCCTTGGAGCAGGGGCTTCTCCAAAGCCAATAGCAAGTTATTGGCAGTTGGGGAGGTTCACTTCCTGCCACCACACATCTTCCCCCTTTTACTTGAGATTCGTTCATTGGACAAGTTGTGGGTGTAGAATGCAGTGCAGCCCACTGGTTCCCACCCTGTGTTTGGAGCATTGCTCTGATGGCACACCCCATATCAGCACATGTGTGAGGGCTTCTGCACTCCCATTTCAGGGTGTTTGAGTCTCACGGACATTCCTGGTGATGTGTCAACTCACTGAGCCTAGTGAGGAAAAGTAGAGGCTGAGATCAAAATGCGACTCAGGCCATCACCCAAAGGAGTTCTGAGTTAAGTTCGTGGCTGCAACATCTTTGGGAACTTAGGTGCTTGGTTACGTGAAGGAATTTCAAATATGCCTAATGAAACAACTTCATAGACTGTACAAGTTATCTGTCAGGGAGTGGAAACTGAGGGACTAGGGAGAAGTAGAATGTTGTGGAGGGCTTCCAGGATCATTCTAGAGATTAACTATGAAATGAGAGATGAAGAGAAAACAAATGATGAATAAAACTTGCTTGCCTTGCCATGGGAAGGGTTTAAGTGAGATCGAAGAGCTTTTTGTCTAGAAGAATCTGAGGTGCCTGGGGCCTTGATTTTCCCAGTGATCTTTAAGAAAGGCAGAAAGAGAGGGGTGTTATACTGGAGAGGAGGAGGGGGATGCAAGCAAGAAAGAACTCCTGTGGATCCAGGCCTGACCCTTGTCAGTTGTAATATCCAGGAGAGACTGGAGTCAGAGACCTAGCTGATGGTCCCTTCAGATTCTGAGTTTATGATTCCCTAAACATTCCTAAAAATGTGAAGGTCACTTACTTGAAATAATTGACAACTTTAGCGAAGTTTCAGAATATAAAATAAACCCACAAAAATCATCAGTATTTCTCTATATAACTAAGAAAGCTCAGCAGCAAGAGATAGAGAAATTCCATTTAAAGTAACTATAGGCAATGTAAAATATTGGGGAGTCTGCCTGCCAAGACAAACCCAGGAACTATCTGAACATAGTTACAACACTTTTCACACAAATAAAGTCAGATCTAAATAACTGGAAAAATATTAGTTGCACATGGGTAGGCTGAGCTAATATAGTAAAAATGACAATTCTACCTAAATTAATTTACTTATTCAGTACCATATCAATCAAACTACCAAAAACTTATTTTCTAGAGCTAGAAAGAATAGTAACAAAATTCATCTGGAAGAAAAAAAGGTCCAGAATATCAAGGGAATTAATAAAAAGAAATGCAAGGGTAGGTGGCCTAGCCTTTCCAGATCTAAAACTGCAAACAGCAATCATTAAAACTACTTGGTACTGGCTAAGAAAGGGAATGGTGGATCAGTGGAATAGATTAAGTACACAAGACACAGTAGGTACATAATGACTATAGTAATTTACTGTTTGATTAATCTAAAGACCCCAGCTTCTAGGATAAGAACCCACAATTTGACAAAAAACTGCTGGGAAAGTTGGAAAATAGTATGGCAGAAACTAGGCATAGACCAACATCTTACTCTGTATATCAAAGTAAAGTCAAAATGGGTTAACAATTTCAATATAAAGACTGACACTATAAGCAAACTGGGAGAGCAGAGAATAGTTTACCTGTCAGATCTATGGAAAACAGGAGAATTTATGACCAAACAAGAGATAGGAAGCATTATAAAATGCAAAACTGATAATTTTGATTACATTATATAAAAAAGATTTTGCACAAATAAAACCAGTGCAACCAAGATGAGAAGGAAAGCAGAAAGCTGGGAAACAATTTTTATAGCCAGTGTCTCTGACAAAGGCCTCATTTCTAAAATATATAGAGAACTGAGTCAAGTTTATAAGAATCCAAGTCATTCCCTAATTAATAAATGGCCAAAAGATATGAGTAGGCTGTTTTCAGATGAAGAAATTAAAGTTATTTATAGTCATATGAAAATATTCTCTAAATCACTATTGATTAGAGAAATACAAATTAGAAACAACTCTGAGGTATCACATCATAGCTATCAAATTGGCTAACATGAAAAAAAGGAAAATGATAAATGTTGGAGATGAGTGAAAAGTGGAACACTAATGCATTGTTGGTGGAGTTGTGAACTGATCCAACCATTCTGGAGAGCATTTTGGAGCTATGCCCAAAGGGCTGTAAAAATGTGCATACTCTTTGTCCCAACAATACCACTACACCATTTGGTCTGTATCCCAAAGAGATCATAGAAAAGGGAAAAGGACCCACATGCACAAAAATATTTATAGCAGCTCTTTTTGTGGTGGCAAAGGATTGGAAATTGGGGGATGATCATCAATTGGGGAATGGCTGAACAAGTTGTGCTGTGTGAATGTAATGAAATACTATTGCTTCATAATAACAATGAGCAGGAGGACTTCAGAAAAACCTGGAAAGATTTACATAAATTGATGCTGAGTGAACTGAGCAGAACCAGAAGAACATTGTACATGGTAATAGCTACATCGTGTAAAGACAGATTGTGGTAGAGTCAGGTCTTCTCAGCAATGCAAAGATCTAAGACAACTCCAAAAGACTCATAAGAGAAAGTGCTGTCCATATCTAGAGAAAGAACTATGAAGTCTGAATACAGATAGAGGCATAATATTTTCTCTGTTTTGTGTGTTTTGCTTTTTCTTTCTCATGGTTTTTCCCTTTGGTTCTGATTCTTCTTTACAGCATTACTAATGTGAAACATGTTTAATATGATTGTACATGTATAGCCTATATCGGATTGCATATTGCCTTGGGGAGGGGGAATATTTAGAATTCAAAATCGTATAAAAGGGAATGCTGAAAACTAAAAGTAAATAAATAATAATTATTTTTTTTTTACAGTGAAGGTCACTAGTTTTCCAGCTCAGTGTTTTAGCATTGGGAAGGACATCAGAGTCATTTAGTTTAAGTTGTGCCTCAGAAAAGATCTTCTCAACAGCATCCCATGACTCTTCAGGGTCATCTAGCCCCTACTTGAAGACCTCCAAAGGGAAGCCTCTACTCCACTCCATGTTTACTTGTAGAAACAAAATGCTAGGACTACTCTGCACTGAGGCAGGCCAGATGCAGGTGAGTGGGATTGGCAGGGAGTTCAGAGCCAAGTCTCACAAAGAATGGCAGAAGGAACTAGGGACATTCAACCTGGAGAAGCAAATACTAGGGGTAAATACCCATCATCTGAGAAATAGGTTGGAGCTATTCTAGATGGCTTAAGTAGGAAAAATTAGGACCACTGGGCTGAAGACACAGGGAGGAAGTAAATTTCTGCTCAATAAAATCCCTTTCCACAAATCAGAACTGCCCAGCAATAGAATGGGTTTCTTTGGATGGGAACAAGTTCCCCTCTTCCTAGTAACATACAGGCAGGGACTTCAGTGTCCACTGGCTGGGGACACTCCACAGTAAAGATCTCTTAGGCCTCTAAAAGGAATGATAGTAGTTGGTCAAGGTCAGCTTCTTACATAATAACTGAAACATGGTAGTGGAATGTCAAGCTGTTTTGTTCATTTCAGAATAAACTCTAGAATTGCATCAAAAGCTGAGGTAACCAATCATCAAGTACTGATTGAGGTCGCCAATTATTCAATCAGTTACCATCAATCAATAAACATTTATTAAGTACTTACTGGACAGCTAGGTGGTACAGTAGATAGAGCACAGGGTCTGGATGAAGACTCATTTTCCTGAGTTCAAGTCTGGTCTCAGACACTTTCTAGCTGTGTAACCCTAGGCAAGCCATTTACCCCTGTTTGCATCAGTTTTCTCATCTGTAAAATGAGTTGCAGAAGGAAATTGCAAACCACCTCAGTATCTTTGCCAGGAAAACCCCAAATAGGGTCATGGAGAGTCTGAAATGGCTGAATATTGACAACAAAAAAGCACTTACCATATGCCAGACAGATACTGTGCTAAGCCTGAGAATACAAAAGGAGGCAAGAGACAGTCCCTGCTCTCAAGATGCTTAAAATTGAAGAACATTTATTGAGTGCCTACTGTGGGCACTGTGCTAGGGTTGAGGATTAAAGACAGAAAATGAATAGTCCCTGCCCTCAGCCTCCATGCTCTTAGAATAAATAGGGACATTTGGGAGAAGGGCATCTACAAGAGGAAAGTGGATGAGTTCTGTTTGGGAGATCTCAGGGAACATCCAAGTGCAGTTGTCAAGCAGGTCATTGGTGATTTGGATCGAGAGTTTAGTAAAAAGATTAGTACTAGACATGGCTGTGCAGAGACAGTAATTAAACCCTTGGGAGCTGATGAGATTACCCCTTAGAGAGTCTGGGAAGGCAGGTCCTGGACGAACAATGAGTAAGACATACTCCCTTAAGATGTTTACCAGTAATGTGGAAGGTGAGTCCCTCTTGATAGGGAATAGGTTCTCCAAATATTCCTATTCACAGGTGAAATCATATTTGTTGTTGTTGTCCAGTTGTTTTTTTTTCTTGGCAAATTTGTTATTTCCTTCTCCAATCATTTTATAGATGAGGAAATTGAGGCAAATAGGGTTAAGTGACTTGCCTAGGGTCACAAAGTTAGTAAATGTCTGAGGCTGGATTTGAACTCAGGAAGATGAGTGCATCAACCAGTGTTGAGGTCCTTCTAGTGATGGGGGGATGGGGACACATGTGCAAAGCACAAAACTTTCACTGCTCACAAGAAGCCCATGATCTAATGGGAGAGTCACCTAGTACATCCATCTGTCTGTGTTACGTTACTATACATGCCTAGAGCTCGCTGTCCAGCAGAATTCTAAAGGGGATCATACAATATATACAAAGTAACTTCACACCAGGCAGTTTGGGTAGGGGCCAGGGATGATAGGGGAGAATCAGGGGAAGCTTCCTGCCCAAGGTGCTGCCTGAACCACATTTTAAAGGAAGAAGTGAGGGTGGGGCGCATTGTTGGCCCTGGAACAGTCATCACAATGGCCTAGAGACAGGAGTTGGAGGGACAAGCATGAGGAACCCATGAAAAGCATCTGGCAAACTGTGCAGGATAGAATTAGTTACAAATAATCACTATGAATACCCTCTTAATTTGGAAGAAAAATGCATTCTACAATCATCAGCCAACAAGCATTTATTAAGCGCCTACTATGTGTGGGCACTGTGTTAAGTTCTAATGAGACAAGAAAGGCAAGAACCAGGTTCCTGCCCTCAAGGAGTTCCCAGTCTAGTGGGGGAAACAAGGTGCACAGAACCACGAGCAAACAAGATCATACAGGAGGATAGAGGGGATCTTGAGGGGACGCTGGAAGGGGTAGGAGAGATAAAAGGGGACAATTGAAGGGAGGTCTCTGAGGCTAGGAGGGGCTGTCATGGGCTCCAGATACTTTTCTGAAGAGTGACAGAGGGCAGCCTCAGCCCCAGAAGTCTTGTTTGTGTGACCTAGACTTGTTACCATTTCCCTGGGTCACCTTGGGTAGGTCCCATCCTCCCAAGCTTCACTTCCCCAGGCTTCCCTAATGGAAAAATGATCCGGAATAATGACTATATTGAGAAGGGCCTGCCTCTTTCTCCTACAATGACACACCAACAATAAACATAAATACAATAATAGCACTGTAAAGCAACGTGCTTTGCAAATGTTATCTCTTTTTCCTCACAACAGCTCTGGGAAGTAGGTACCATTATCTTTCCCATTTTTTAGATAAGGAAACTGAGACAGAGAGATGACTTGTGACTTGTCAGGCTCACACAGCTCCTGAGTATGTATATACAACGTAATTTTGAAGTGATAGAATACAAATAATAAAAGCATATAATTGTGCGTAAAATACAAACATATACAAGGTGATTTTGGTGAGACTTCAGAGCAGCATTTGAAGTCAAGTCTTTTTGACTCAGACTAAAGCTCTGACCACTGGAGCATTGAGCTGCCTCACTATTGAACTTAATGTTTGAGGAAGATAAAATTCTCCTGATGATGCCTAACCATTAGCTTGCTCCACCTTTGAGGCACATAATCAGTGTCTAATCCAGGGCCTCTGAGTCTTCCCAAGTGTCAGGGATCCTTTGGCAGGCTGGTGAAGGTGTTGGGCTCTTTCTCACAATCATGTTTTGAAATGCATAAAACACAACATGTAACGTTTCAAAGGAAATGAAAGGTGAGCCCAAATCAAGATGAAAGGCTTTTCTTCACCCAAGTTTACAGATACCCTGAGTTTTAGTTACTTTTTAACTTTACATTGCTGTTACTACCCACAAACGTCCCCCCTCCAAACAATCCTCATCACTGCCACTGTCATTCTCTTCACCCAGAAGGAGGCCCCCTTTGTCACAAGTGGTTGGAGTACAAACCAAATTGACACATTGGCTGTGTTTAGAAATGCCTGCCTCATTCTAAATTTGGAACTCATTCTTTGAGTTTTCCTATTGTGTGTAAAACCTGTCATTTCCAGGAAAGGTATATTTCAAGAACTGACCTGGAAAGCCCAGGTACTTCAGGGAAGGTTTTAGAACCACCATTTTCTTTCCATTATTTCAGTGTTTTGTTGTTCTGGAACTCAAGGAAGACTTGCTGGTTTCTCCTGCTACCATCTTTCATACCAAGTCTAGTTTCCTAGCTCCATGTAGTGTTGCGAGGTCTTGGCTCTGACTCAGCACTCCTTGTCACTGGCCTCTGTTCCCTCAGCTATCCTTGTGTGGCCTCCTGAATTGTTCACTGGCTTCTTCCACCTCTACCTCCAAAAGGTGTTGACCTAGTCTCCCAAGCACTTCCTTCCCCAGGGCTAGACCTGTCTGCATGTGATTGTCCCTACCTTGGCATATTTGGAACCCAGCCTCTGAACAAGGAACATGGCCTTCCATCATCTCCCCAACATGAGCTGAAACTTCATCACCAGACATTCACTCTTGAAAAGTGAATGAATCATCATGTGTCTTTAACACCTTTGTGTCAATGTTTCATCAGTCGTTTTTCTTCTTGTGACAAGCTGACTGTAAGTCTGGAGTGGTTATGAAAGGAAGCAACAGGGAATGGTGGGAAGGGGACTAGATTGGAGCCAGAGGGTCTGGATTGGAATCCTGGATTGCCTTCCATGTCCTACCTGTGAGACCTTGGATAAGTCTCCTCTCCTCCTGAGTTGTAGTTTCCTTTTCCTAAGCAAGGGTGTTGGATGGGATGACCTCTGGGATCCTTTCCAGGTCTAAATTGACTTTCCTCTTAAGGGGTAATCTGAGGGGAGAGGCAGGCCTTGAGGGACATGCTTCTCTGTCAGAAGAAGAGGCAGGGGTTCTGAAGACCTAGGAGAGGGGCCTTGGGCAGCAGGAGAAACCCATGGCCTCCAAACCAAGCCATCTGTGCTGGGCCATGGGAGCCTCTCCCACTCTCTTTATGAAGAGCTGATGATCTAGATCATTTTCTTCCTCCTGCCAGTCTTGAATTGATTGCTGACTTCTGATCTAATAAGTTTCACCTTATTGAATTTATTGGATTCTGGGATGGGCAGCAAGGATGTTCGCAATCCATTCCTTGTGGTTTTGTGTCTTTGGCAAATTACAGACAGATGCCAACTGTCCCTTTGTCCGAGTCAGTGAAACAAAGCTCAAGCAGCCCAGAGCCCAGCACAGACTTCTGGTCCACTCCATTAGTGACCTCTTTCCAGGAGGTCACTTTCCACATTACTTTAGCCTCTCCTCTGGCTTCAGTCACTCAGCCAGCTCTAGATCTAGTTCTCTTCTCCTCTAGTCCACGTTTCACCATCTTTCCCACAAGGGAAACATGAGAATCTCTGTCAAAAACTCTACCAAAATGTAGGTAATCTGTATTCATAGCAATCTGACAAAAAGGGGAAATGGAGTTGGCATGGTATAGTCGGTCCTTGATAAAGCCACTTTGCTTCTTACTGGACACTGCCTTTTCCCAAAATTCCTTTTGTACTCCTTTCAATAATAGAATTTTACTAGGAATCAGCATTGAGATCACCAGCTTATGATTTCCAGACCACACAAGCTCCCCTTTCTTCAAGATCAGGACTTTTGTCCTTCTCCAATCTGAGGATGTCTCTCCTATCCTCTCCCATCCTTCAGCAGCCACACATGCCACAGCTGAAGTTGGATTGGGCCTGGTGACTGGCCTGAGTTGGGGAATTTGGGTGTTCTGCTCTTGCTTTGAGCTTCCTATGAGCCAGTTTTCTTCTGTCCTCTCCAATTCAGAGACCATTCTCCCGCAAAGAGAAAACAGGATCAAAACTGAACTGACAGCTCTGCCTTCTTTCTGTCCTCAAGGGCCATCGATTATACCATCCACTCTTGGAGCCTACCCTTTCCCCCAATACGTTTCCTATAGATACTTTCTTTGTTGGTGGTGTTAGTTTTCCTCACTTGCCTTAGTTTATCTCAGTGTTGGGATGCCTAACACCGTGATAGGACTGTCCTATGTTTTTGTATTCAGCCTCCATGAAATTTACTTTCAGGCAGAATTAGTCACTGAACTCCCTACTATTCACATCAGATTCTTTTGATGACTCCTTTTTCTCTTTATATGAATTCTTTTCTTTGTCTATCCTCAGATTGTCACTCTTCTGAACTTTTTATCCTTCCCATGAAAAATTTGAGGTCATTGTATCCAACCTATATTTTCTCTTAACCCTTTAGAATCCGTTCCCCTCAGGTGTGCATCAGACTCTGCTTTTTTTCTCTTTCACAAATTCTAAGAACATTTATCTAAGTTAGAGCATTTATTTCCACCCAAGGTTACTAGCATTTTTATCTCAGCAAACCATTTGTCCTTGTGGGAGAACACAAGATATTTTTAAAAAAATCCCTTTATTGATTCCTCCATCTTTTGAAGGATGTAATTATCACCGGAAAATATCAAGAAATTATTAAATGCTTTGTTTTGGTCATAGTGAGTAGTCTCAAAAGATACCTGGATAATTCAGAGTAACTTATTGTTGTCTTACTCTGAACCATGCTGTTGGGCTTTACAGAGGAAATCATGGGAAATGAATAGATATCCATTTCCTCTTTCCATTCAGGTGGTCTATAGTCTAACGTGATGATCATCACCCTTCTTCTTACCTCTGTTCTTTATCCCATTGCTTTCTAACATGCTTCCCTTCTGTTCTGCCTCCTGGATTATTTTACATGAATTATCTTCTTAATGTACAATGCTCTTCTAGTTTATCTTGCATTTGAATAAAGTATGCTCTTTCAGAAAAAAAATATCATCCATGAGTCCCGTTCTATTGATACTGAGATGTGATATCTCTGAGATCATTTGCCATATGTGTTCAGAATTGCCAGTTTTGACCTATTATTTACAGCATTTGCATTGTTGTAGATACCAAGGATTGTAACCTTATAGACTTAGAGTCTGATGAAATCTCAGAGATCTTAGACCAATTTTCTCAGTTTACAGCTGAAGAAACTGAGGCCTATGAAGGTCAGTGACCTTCTGTGCACCAGTGGAAAGAGATCAGAGGGCCTAGATTTGAAATTAAGATCTATTATTTCCTACATCGGCAATTCATTTCCCTTCTCTGGGCCATAGCTTCCATATTTGTCCAATGAGAATGTGGGATGGGTGATATATACATCTCCATTATTTGTAAAAGTTTTGTGAGGCAGAAGGTCAACTCCTTCCTCCTCTTTTCCATCTCTGTTCCCCTCCCTGACCCCTCCTCCTAACACATGACAATCAGGAGGAAAAATGACTATAGAAGAAAGTGACCTAATTCTCAGTGCTTGTGGCATCAGCTCTCATTCCTACACTTTGGGTATTTTTAGAGTCACCCTCTTGGTCAATGGCAGAATCAACTCTTTCCTTCAACCTATGTGAAAAAATAAAGAAAATGTTCATTTTTCTTTAACTTAAGTGCCTATGATGGTTTTTCCCTACCTGAGGCTGATTTTCTTCTCTTTTAGTTCAGAGATTAAATACACTGGTAAATGCTATTTCTTTGGGGAAAAAAATGGTGAGCAGAGCGTTGGGGTGACTTATGTGACTACCACTCAATGGACAGCAGGGAAGATGCTTACCACCCTCTTGTGCACCATCATTAAGCAGATACCACACACAGAAAAGGGAGCTGGGTAGGGGTGGGGGAAGATGAGACCATGAGGGATATGCCAGGCTCCCAGGCATCAGTTTGCAGTGAAAGTTCCCCCCTCCCCACCCCCAAGACTGTTGCGTGCAAACCTGGGAGCGTATGGCCCCAAAGCCTCTGACGTCTGCATCTGAGCGGAGGCAGTTGACAAGGAATGTCAGCTTGGGGTGTTTCATATCACCAATGATTCAAATTAATTTTTCCTCTCCTTCCCCTTGCTTCTTTTCTAATTCTACAAGCTTGAGTTCCTATCCAGTGAAACTTACATTTATTTGTAATCTCACTGCTTCCACTCCACTGAACAATAAAAGAACAATAAACTTAATAAAAAGCCCAAGTGATTGGAAATTGCTCTGGGAATGGCGGTCCAGTATGAAAGCCATAAATTTACTTGTAGACTCGTGACAATGTCAGCTAATTTTTATGAAAAGCCCATCACGCGGCATTGCACCAAAACACCATGATCAGCCGCATGTCACCCATCATACTTCCCCTGATAACAAAATGGAAAATGCATCATAAAATGATGTTTCGAACCACAAATTCATCTGGAAATGCTCATAGTATCCAGTAACATTTCTTTCCTGACCCTGTCTTGCACCTGAACTTTGAATTAATCATTCCTTTTCTATACAGCCATAGAATACCCGCTGGTACCATTGTGAAAAGAAAAACAAAGCTAGAAAAAAAACCACCAGAAATATCTCCCACCATGATGTTCTTGATTGGCCAACATTACCAAAGTCAACTATAGACGTAATTAGTCTGTGGCGGGGATAAAGACTAAAAACTTAATCTGAACCCCATTATAGCCAACAATACATTTTTAAATAAATCATCTGAGACCCGTTTATCAGCTCACATAACCTTATGGGAGAACTCAGTTGTTGCTTTCTCCCAAAAGATTATGGAGAATGAGAAATTGGGCCTTCTTTCTTACTGTGGTTAGAAATACCTGACCTGATCAGTCATACTGCCTGCTCATTCACTCTTTGCATCTACAAAATATTTCTCATGGACTCTAGAAAGTGAAATTGGTTAAAAACAAAGTTTAGTCTGAATGTGACTGCTGGGAAAATCGCCAACTTTAGACAAATAAATAGTGTAAATGCTCAAGACATGAGAAATACTAACTTAGTTTTCTTTTATGGAGAGTTTTATATGCAAAATCTAGCTATGAATTGAGGAACAAGGGTATCTTGTATGAATAGACATTCCCAGAGATCTTTTGTTTCCTTACCAATCAATCTCAAATAGGCAGAGATGGGGACTTGAGATTACAAGACTGAGATGGGAATGCATGGACAGAAGCAGAGTTTGATGCGTGAGGGAGGAAACTGGAGACACAGGGATGGGGCCAGGGGCAGGACAGCATGGCTTTGGGGAGCCAGCAGCAGAAGCGGGGTATCTCTGGTACACCACAAAGGGCCATCTACTCCAAAACTCTTATGTTATAGGGAAGGAAACTGGATTGTTTTAGGTTACACAGAGAGTAAACCACAAAGCTGGGATGAGAGCCCAGGACCTCAGAGGCTGAAGGGGACTCTACTGGGGAATTCAGAAAGGTGTCAGGTCAGAAGTCATCTTTGAGGGACTAGAGGGTTTTTAATAGGCAAGAGGAGGAGGTAATGTGTTCCAGGTATGGGGTTCAGCCAGGGCAAAGGAACAGAGAAGGGAGATGATTGTTGTGGGTGAAGAACTGGAGGGAGAGGAGTTTAGCTTAGCTGGAATGAAGAAACAAGCATTTACTAAGCACCTACCATGTATCAGGCTCTGTGCTAAGTACTTTGCACACACTATCTCACTTGATCCTCACTACAACCTGGGAGGTAGGTGCTGTAATTATCCCTATTTTGCTGTTGAGGAAACAGAGGCAAATGGAGGTTAAGTGACTCACCCAAAGTCACACAGCTAGTTAAATGTCTGAGGCAGGATGATTCAAACTCAAGTCCGATTTTCTTTCCACTGTCTCAACAGAAGAGAGCTTAGGTTAGGACCTGGTTGTAAACAGTTTTAAATACCAAAGAGCAGAACTTGTATTTGTTCCTAGAAGTACTGGTGGAGGTTACTGCTGAGCAGGGGGAATGACCAGAGGAATAGAGAGCAGGTGCTGGGTGATTCAAATGCATTTCTGTTTGGATTTTGCTTGCTACAGGAGGGGAACTACCCCTGGGTGACCAATTATCAAGCTGGAATAAATGAAACTTCCATTTATGGTCAGGATCTGGCCCCAGAGATATTCTCTGCCATTCACTACCTTTGTTAAGCACCTTCCTTAGGCAAGGTCTCATTGGAGACACAAAGACAAAAGCAAGACTGTCCTTGTCTTCAAGGGGCTGATGTTCTATTGAGGGAAAACAACATATTTGTGTAAATGAATGAATGAAAAATGAATGAATGAATGAATGAATGGAGGAATGAATGAATGATTATGAAATGAAAGCAATTTCTGAGGGAATTTCTGGCGCTGTTGGTACTCATGAAAATCTTGACAATGTCTGCCTTGTTTATCCTCCCACCAGAACAGAAGATTATTTCAATCAACTTTCCCATGTTGCCTGTTCCTTGTTACCAATAGCAGAACTTACAGCACATTTAATTTTCCCCAGGAAGTGCTCCTTTGATGCTTTTTGCACACAACAATGGGTTTTTAGCTGTAATTGTTGAAAATCAACATATATTTAAAAAAAAAAGTAAGACTGGATTTAAAATCCATTCATGTGAAATTAAGAGACAGCATTCAATTTCAACGAAATGACAAGTGCATAATGAATTTTAATGCAAGATGAATGCTGAGATGAAGCTAAACATTTCCAAAGTATAAATGAAGGGAAGCTGAGAGATTTATTTTTCAAGTGATAAAACATCATCCAGTCCTGACATTGGCTTTTATGATGGTATTATGACAAATCATCTCAAATTGGAGTAATTAAATAAAAAAGGAGTGGACTGGCCAAAGGTATGGAGGCAGGTGATGATGTCTTTCTTCTCCTAGTAGTGAAGTAGCCGGTGGAGTGGCATGGGGAAGATTAGCCCAAAGGACACTGGCAGACTCTGACAAGTGGCATGCCACAAGGATTGGAGGATCAGCCAAATGCTTTTCTCCATTGCACCAGTTATTAAAACTTGATTTATAAGAGCTCATCAAAATATTTGAGCTGTCCTGTGTTAAAGTTTCATGTTCTCAGTATTTGATTTCCAGAGGCTGAAGCAAAAGGAGATGAAGCAATAAGCCTGCGCTATGGCTGGCCGAGGTTAGGGAACCGCTCTGGCCCCTTCTCCAGGCTTAGTTCACATTTTTTAAATTAAGGGTTTTTATCTTACCCACCAAAAGTGTGAGGGTAAGGATGGGAATGGAGCCGTCCCCTCTGGCCCCAGGCCAACCCAATCTGGAGAAGAAACAAGTTTCCCATAATTTGAAGACCAGCAGTAAAAAATGAAGCTATTGTTTCTCTAGCTTTTATTTAGTTGTTTGCAATAAAAATAAAATAAAATAAATCTGTTTCTATATTGCTTTCCAGAAAACCAGTCTTATAACTTTGTCTCCCACAAGACAGAATGGCTCCTGAGAAAAGTTAGTCAAGGCCAGCCCAGACTGGGTCCCCATCTGACAGCTGGCTGTAGACAGACTCACTGAACAATGAGAATGCCTTATGGATCAGGCTTTCCATATTCCCAATTTTGCAGTATTAGGTAGATAAAGTGGAAGAGAATGCACACTTACAGGGCACTGTGCTAAACATTTCTTACAAATATTATCTTGTTTGATCCTCACAACAACCCTGTATGGGCAGTATGGAGCAACCTGAAGCAAATAGGGTTAAGTGACTTAAATCAGAGTCATCCAGTAAATGGCTGAGCCTGGATTTGAACTCTGGACTTTCTGACTCTTTCTGGTACTCTACCCACTGAGTCACCTGGCTGCCTCTTAGAGGAGGTTGTGACTGCTTCTAGAGTCTTGTATAAACATTGAGAAGACAAGAACTCGACTACACCAAAGGATGGTAGGAAAGCTAAGTCTGGGTTTCAGGACAGACATTGCCACTCCCATTTCTGTGGTGCTGTACAGTTTACTAAACCGTCTCCATCACTGCTCTTGACTCATTCAATAACCCTGCAAGGTTAGGCTGCAGAAGGAGCCATCTTCATTTTCAGATGAAGAAAGTGAGGCTTAGATAGCCAAGATCATCTGGCTCCTGTGGCCCATTCCCCTCCTTCCAAGTCCAAGTCCATGGGGCCAGCTGGAGTGTGCCTTGTCTTCTTTACTAGGACTTCCAATCTTAAATAGACTGGAGTTGGAAGGATTCCCTCATTGGATAGAGGAGGAAACTGAGGTTTCAAGCAGCTATGATCATCTAGGTTAGTCCCTCCTATGTTAGGTCATAGGTTGAAGGTTGGAGAGGGCACTTGGGGTGACCAAAGTCAGAAAGTGCCAACAATCATCTCTGGCATTCAAACTCAGACTCTCTGAACCTAAAAGAAATGTTTTCTTCTTATATCAGGCTGCTTTGCATCAGCTAACACTTCTAAAATTGGAGGGGAAAAGGGCTTATTTCTGACATGTTGGGAAGGTTTTTCTCTAAAGAATGTAACTCTTTACTCTAAAGTTCTACGCATGTGCGTGCATGAGTGAGTGCATGCATGCATGTGTGTGTGTGTGTGTGTGTATATGAGTATGTTCCAGGCCATTTTCAGGGGCAAATGTATGTCTTTAAACCATCTTTTGGAAATTGATACTATAGTATGCAATTTGAGTCAACCAAGCAGAGCTATGACAGATTTTTGCTCAAGTGGTTTCAGAAGTACTTGTGTGCCACTCCTCCCCCCTCTCCCACTGCATATATCTACCTGAGAGTTCACACATACATTTGTAAGGAGAGGGTGGAGGATTGGGAGGAGGGACATGCTCAGCTGGAGTCTGGCTATCTTCAATTGGACCAGTGCTGCCAAATGTTCCCATGGGACTAAAGCCATGAGTCAATGATCACCCCCTCTTGAAATTGCTTTGTAAATATTTCACACTAACTCACCAGGGTGTGTGTGTGTGTTCCATTGACCTCCTAGAGAATGGAAGATCCTTGAGGACTTGCCTTTTTTCCCTCAGCATCTAGCACTGTATCTAACTCACAGTAGGGACTTAGTAAATGCTTCTTGAGTTGAATGAATTTTTGTCCTTAAGAAATCAGTTAAACATTATTTAAACAGTCCCTTGAAAAACATAGGCTTTTTTATTTTGAGGGGTCAACAATCATTTTAATCAAGTTCATGTATCATTCACTTAGTTCAGGGGAAAAAGTGAGCACTCTTTACTTTAGAGAAACTACAGAGAAATAAAGATCAATAGACAGTGCTTTTCACTGCGTGGAATAAGCAATACGTACATCATAGATCAACAGACAGATCCAACTGTCTGACCATTACATATATACATAGTTATCACAGAGACAAGCACCAACATCTGGGTTTTTCAAAGCTGGAGGGCTCCTTAATGGCTGACCGGAGTTCCTTCTGGCCAAACAAAAACTTCCAATGAGTAATTCCCAAAGTAACATCTCACCTCTGAGTACTTGTACATTTTTCAGAGCCAGAGGGCATCACAACCCATTGCCTCCTTTTTTCCCCCACAATTTATTTGTTTATTTTTAGTTTTCAACATTCATTTCCACAAAATTTTGACTTCCATATTTTCTCCCCGTCTCTCTCCTCCCCCCATCCAAAAACACTGTGCATTCTGATTACCCCTTCCCCCAATCCTTCCTCTCTTCTATCACACCCCTCCCTTCCCTTATCCTCATCTTTTCTATTTTCTTGTAGGGCAAGATAGATTTTTATACCTCATTACCTATATTTCTTATTTCCCAGTTACGTGCAAAAACAAATCTCAATATTCGTTCCTAAAATTTTGAGTTCCAACTTCTCTCCCTTCCTCCCTCCCTACTCATCCCCACTGAGAAGGCAAGCAATTCAATATAGGCTATGTATGTGTAGTTTTGCTAAAGACTTCCGTAATAGTCATGTTGTGAAAGACTACCTATATTTCCCTCCATCTTATCCTGTCTGCCCATTTATTCTCTTCTCTCTTTTGATCTTAGCCCTCCCCAAAAGTGTTTACTTCTAATTATCACCTCCTCTCATTTGTCCTCCATTCTATCATCCCACCCACACCCCACTTATCCCTTTTTCCTCTACTTTCCTGTAGTGTAAGAGAGATTTCCATACCAAACTGAGTGTTCATGTTACTCCCTCTTTAAGCCAAATGTGATGAGAGTAAGTTTCATTTTTTCCCTCTCACTTTCCCCTTTTCCCTTCCATTGAAAACACTTTTCCTTGCCTTTTGTATCAGAGACAATTTGTCCCATTCCATTTCTCCCTTTCACCTCCCAATATATTCCTCTCTCACATTTTAGTTTTATTTATTTACATATCATCCCTTCCTATTCAACTCACTCTGTGCCCTCTGTCTGTCTGTCTGTCTGTCTATCTATCTATCTATCTATCTATATGTGTGGTGTGTGTGTGTGTGTGTGTGTGTGTGTGTGTATAATTCCTCCAACTACCTAAATACTGAGAAAAGTTTCAAGAGTTACAAATATTATCTTTCCATGTAGGAATGCAAACAGTTCAGTTTTAGTAAGTCCCTTATGATTTCTCTTTCCTGTTTACCTTTTCATGTTTTTCTTGATTCTTGTGTTTGAAAGTCAAATTTTCTATTCAGCTCTGGTCTTTTCATCAAGAATGCTTAAAAGTCTTCTATTTCATTGAATGACCATTTTTTCCCTTGAAATATTATACTCAGATTTGCTGGGTAAGTGATTCTTGGTCTTAGTCCTAGTTTCTTTGACTTCTGGAATATCATATTCCAAGCCCTTGTTCCCCTTAATGTAGAAGCTGCCAGATTCTGTGTTATCCTGATTGTATTTCCATAGTACTCAAATTGTTTCTTTCTGGCTGCTTGCAATATTTTGTCCTTGACCTGGGAACTCTGGAATTTGGCTATAATATTCCTAGGAGTTTCTCTTTTCGGATCTCTTTCAGGAGGTGATCGATGAATTCTTTCAATATTTATTTTGGCCTCTGGTTCTAGAATCTCAGGGCAGTTTTCTTTGATAATTTCATGAAAGATGATGTCTAGGCTCTTTTTTTGATCATGGCTTTCAGGTAGTCCCATAATTTTTAAATTGTCTCTCCTGGATCTATTTTCCAGGTCAGTTGTTTTTCCAATGAGATATTTCACATTGTCTTCTATTTTTTCATCCCTTTGGTTTTGTTTTGTAGCTTCTTCGTTTCTTATAAAGTCATTAATTTCCATCTGCTCCACTGTAATTTTTAAAGCACTAGTTTCTTCAGTTTCTTCCATTTGGCTAATTCTGCTCTTTAAAGCATTCTTCTCCTCATTGGCTTTTTGGACCTGTTTTGTCATTTGAGTTAGTCTATTGTTACAGGTGTTAATTTCTTCAGCATTTTTTGGGTCTCCTTTAGCAAACTTTTGCAAAAAAAAAAAAAAAAGCAAAAGATTTGCTTTTCATGATTTTCTTGCATTACTCTCATTTCTATTCCCATTTTTTCCTCCACCTCTCTTACTTGATTTTCAAAATCCTTTTTGAGCTCTTCCATGGCCTGATATCATTGCATAATTATTTTGGAGGTTTTGCATGCAGAAGCCTCGACTTTTAGGTCTTCCTCTGAAGATCTAAACTGTTCCTCCTCATCTGAAGGGATGGAAGAAAATATTGCTCACCATGAAAGTAACCTTCTATTGTCTTATTTTTTCCCTTTTTTGGGGCATTTTCCCAGCCAGTTACTTGACTTTTGAGTTCTTTGTCAAGGGGAGGGTATACTCTTGGATGTGTAAGTTTTCAGTTCCTCCAGGGTGGCACAATCAAGGGAGAGGAGTTTATTCCTCTCCTGGCCTGCACTCTAGTCTGTGAGTGGGATTCCCTCTCTAGAGACTCCACCAGCTCCACCATGCCATCCAGCTCTGCTCCTCACCCCAGGACCACCACTCAAGGTTGAGATTCAGATCAGCTGCTCAATTCCCCCAGGGGTTTTAGGCCAGGGCTCCAACAATGTAAGCTGCAGCTGCCTGGGGCCATGGCTAGACCTCTGCATTCCCTTCTCACTGAGGTGAAAGAGCTTTTTCACTGATCTTTGAAGCTTTCTTTGGCATTTATGAGTTGAGGAATCTGGGACCCACAGCTGGTGGCATGGCTCCTTGAAGCCCACTCCAGTCTGTCCTTGTTGTGGCCTGGCACCTGCGCTTGGCTGCACTTCAAAAAGCATAGGCTTTTTAAATCACATTTGTGATTTGAATCAGAGGCTTATAAGTCCCAAGGACTCTGCAACACCAATAATCATGGTAGTCAATGTTTATAGTATGTATCCTTTCCAAATTTGCCTTTGACATAAATGGACATAATCTTGAGCCTGTTTGAGAGGTCATGTGATGTATTTGAAAATATCATTACCCTTGGTGTTCACTAGGAGACCTGATTTTGAATCCTGGACTTACATGCACCTTACTATTGGCATAGTAGTTATTTGTTCCTGAATAAGTGACTCCTCTGCTCTGAGCCTCAGTTTTCTCCTCTGTACAATGGGAGTCCCTGAACCTGTGCTATTCCCTCATGGGATTAAAGTGCAGTGTAGACTGTGTCAATCTAAAAGTTCGTCTTAAAGTGAGTTCCTTACACAAAGTAGGGCTTCTAATGGCGCCCCTAGTTCCCCATGCAAAAATAGCCTAAATTCTGTCTCCATTTGTCATTATTGCATCCAGATGATTCTGAACGCTCTGGTCTGACTCTTGGGAGAACAGATTTATTTCATTTCAACTCTGACCATAAGTTGTATTGTTTTCAGTTCCATCTTAATGTGGTTTGGGTGGGTAGTGCTCTCAACCATTCCTAATCCATTACTTGGAACATTCTTCACTTGGGGGACCTGAAGAAATTGGGGAATGTCAGATTATTTTTTTTCTTAACACATCTATGGTAGCAGCACAGTCCTGGAGAGTGTATCAGCTAGTGAGAAACAAATGGATAATACACATAGGAATTCACACATGTACATACTGGAGAGATTTCTTGGCAAAAACAAACCTTTTCCTGGGAGTTGATGAGGAATTCTGGAATTGAGTGATATCCCACTTCTATTTACTTGGGGAGTTCTCCTCAAGATGAAATAAAAAAAAAATACTGATATATATTGTGTTGATACAACAGATGCCCTCAACAAATATCCCCAAAGTCCTCCCCCTAAAAAGTAAGTTCCATAAAGACATTTAGTTTATTGAACAGAAATACAGGTGGTAATCTTGAGTTTTGACAGGATAGTATTGACATTTTAAAAATTAATTAGTTTATTTTTAGTTTTCAACATTCAGTTTTATAAGATTTTGAATTCTAAATATTTTCCCTCCTTCCATTTACCCCTCCCCAACATGGCATGCCATTTGATTTGGGCTATACATGTACAATCATATTAAACATATTTCCACATTAGTCATGTTGTAAAGAAGAATCAGAGCAAAAGGGAAAAACCATGAGAAAGAAAAAAACAAAAGGAAAGAAAGGAGAAAATAGTCTGCTTCAATCTGTATTCAGACTCCATAGTTCTTTCTCTAGATATGGACAGCATTTTCTATCAGGAGTCTTTTGGAGTTGTCTTAGATCCTTGCATTGTTGAGAAGAGCTAAGTCCATCAAAGTCTGTCATTACACAATGTGGCTGTTACTGTGTACAATATTTTGGTTTTGCTCACTTCACTCAGCATCAGTTCACGTAAATATTTCTAGGGTTTTCTGAAATCCTCCTGCTCATCATTTCTTATGGGCCAATAGTGTTCCATTACATTCATATGCCACAACTTGTTCATCCATTCCCTGATTGATGAACATCCCCTCAGTTTACAATTCTCTGCCACCACAAAAAGAGCTACTCTAAATATTTTTGTCCATGTGTGTCCTTTCCCCATTTTTATGATCTCTTTGGTATACAGACCTAGTGGTGGCATTGCTGGATTAAAGTTTTATAGCTCTTTGGACAGAGCTCCAAATTGTTCTCCAGAATGGCTGGATCAGTTCACAACTCCACCAGTAATACACTAGTATTCCAATTTTTCCACGTTTTCCAACATGTATCATTTTCCTTTTCTGTAATATTAATCAATCTGATAGGTGTGAGGTGGTATCTCAGAGTTGTTTAATTTGCATTTCTCTAATCAATGGTGATTTAGAAAGGATGGTATTGATATTGACCACTGTATTTGACTGTGGTATTTGTAAGTACTTCTCCATGCTGACCTTATTAACTATGTTGTCAGTATCATGTATATATTTCCTCACTAGGATTTTGAAGTCAGACTTCAATTTGAGGAATTAAGATCCAGCATTATTCAGATGATTCATCTACAAACTTTCCATGCAAACTTTGGTTTTTCTTGTTTCTTTTCATTCTTTCTTTTTGATTCTTCCTTTCTATTTCTTTCTTTTTTTTTCCTTTCCTCCCTCCCTCCATTTCTTCCTTCGTTCCTTTCTTTGTTTCTTTGTTTCTTTCTTTCTTTCTTTCTTTCTTTCTTTCTTTCTTTCTTTCTTTCTTTCTTTCTTTCTTTCTTTCTTTCTTTCTTTCTTTCTTCCTTCCTTCCTTCCTTCCTTCCTTCCTTCCTTCCTTCCTTCTTTCCTTCTTTCCTTCTTTCCTTCTTTCTTTCTTTCTCCCTTTCTTTCTTTCTTTCTTTCTTTCTTTCTTTCTTTTCTTTCTTCCTTCCTTCCTTCCTTCCTTCCTTCCTTCCTTCCTTCCTTCCTTCCTTCCTTCCTTCCTTCTTTCTTTCTTTCTTTCTTTCTTTCTTTCTTTCTTTCTTTCTTTCTTTCTTTCTTTCTTTCTTTCTTTCTCTTTTACCAATCTTTATTTTGTGCCAGGTGAGAGAAGCTCATATTTTTACCAGGAAGAAGTCCATGCCAAGGTGATGAGGCTTTTTAGTGAGGGAGCAAGTGAGCTTTCTGGCAGTTACTTGACAATCAACATCTCCAACATGATGGCCCAGTGACAGATTGGGCTTTCTTTCAGAACCTGGGACACATCAGACTCAGTTCTGATACCCAAAGAGTACATTAACTATTGCTTGAGAAATATCATGCCTTTGTTATTGAGCAAAATACTGACAACAAAGTCATTTCCCCCTTAGATTCAATCAACCCGTGTTCATATAGCAGAAGGTCAATCAATCAATTGATCAATCAACAAACATCAATTAAGTCCTGACTATACACTGGGAGTCTGCTAAGAGCTCATGACTTAAAAAAAAAAAGCAAAAACAATCTCTGCCCAGAGGGAACTTACATTTCAGTGGGAAAGGTAGCATGCACAGAAATAGGTACATATGGACACATGCAGAGTAGGTGAGAGGAAATCTTAGAGGGAAAACATCTAGTATGTAGGGGACTGGGAAAGGCCTCCTTCAGAAGGTGGAGATTAAGCTGAGTCTTGCAGGAATCTACAGATTCTAACTGGTTAGGGTGAGGATGGAGAGCATTCCAGGAACCAGAGACAGAAACAAGAGATGGCATGTTATGTTTGAAGAACAGAAAATAGGTCAATATGGCTGAATTGTAGTTAATGGAGTTGAATAATGTGTAGAAACACTAGGAGCTGTGACAAATAAAAAGTTTGAGAGACTTAGTGTCTGAGTAATTAGTAATTTTATTAATTATGGTAGTGGATAATTAGTTAAAAGGGTCAGTGGCATTCTCAAATGCCGAAGAACCATCATGGAATCCACTCAAAACTTATATGCCCTTGAAAGAGTGAGTGTTCCTGTAGGTGGAAACCAACTCTAACTGGTTAAAATGTAGAGAGAATGAATATTATAAGGAGATTGGACTTATTCTAATAAGGGGCTAGGAAGAGTGACTTTGATCATTCTTGCTCTCTCACCACCCTCAGCCTGGGCAATCTAGACAAAAGATCTATCTCCTTCTCCCTCCCCCAGGTCTCAGTAGAAGTGGACGTACCCCCTTGGGTGGGGTCTGAACAAGATTGAGGAGAAAGTTAAGATCTCCTTATCAGCAATGTCCTTCAGATACTACTTGACCTACTAAACAATGAGGATATAAGAAGGGAAAAAATCCTGGGTCACCCCAGTAATTGGTTACTTAATAACCGTTTGTCTCAAAGAACTGGGTGGGTTCATGTTGTGAAGAGCTATAAATATCAAAGCTATTCAACTTGCTCTTGGAAGTAATAGGGAACCACTGGAGCTTATTGAATCATTTGAGATGGAGAGAATGGGTGACACACTGAAACCTGAGATTTGAGGATGGGAAAACAATGGGAGGTCTGCTGACAATAGGGGTTGGGGGGGGGGCCCAAGCTAGAGTGGTGACTGTGTAAGGAGTAAGAAGAAAAGTATTGTGAGAGATTACAGAGTAGGAAATGACAAAATTTGAACATGGGTTACATTCAAGGACTGAGTGTGAATGAGGAGTTGAGGGTGATTCCTAGGTTGGGATCTGCATGCCTCAGATGGTGGTTGTGACCTCCACAACAGTAGGCAAATTCAGGAGAGGGGTTGGCTTGGAGAAAATAGAATGAATTCAGCTTGGGGCATGTTGAATTTGAGATGCCAACCTGGAATCTAGGTCAATAGATGATGGTGATGAGAAACTGGAGGTCAGAAGAGAGAATAGGGCTGGGTGCTAAGATTTGGAAGTCTTTTGTATGGAGATGAAAGTTTTTAACCCATGGGAGCTAATGAGATCATCAAGGTAGAGAATATCCAGAGCAAAGAGATGAGAACTCAGGACAGAGCCCTGGTTAGTGGGAATGACATAGAAGAAAATCCAGCAACAAAGACTGAGAGAAGAACAGTCAGGCAGAAGAAGAACCAGGAGAGAGCAAGGTCCTGAGACCCTACACAGAAAGAGAAGGGACCAATGATATTGAATTCTGAACAGAAGTCAAGAACCATGAAGACTGGAGAAAATGCCATTAGAGTTAGAAATTAAGAGATCATTGGTAACTTTGAAGAGACCAGTTTCAGTTGAATGATGACTAGATTGTAGAGGGTTTAGAAGAAAGTCAGGAAATGGAAATGCTGATTATAGATGACTTCCTTAAGGAGTTTAGCTGAGAAGAGGAAAAGAAAGGTAGGCAAATAGACGGTGAGTGGGGGAAGATCTGGTAAAGGATTTGAGGGATGGGGAAGACATTGAGATGCTTGGAGGCTTGAGCAAGTACAGAGTAGACAGGGAAAGGTGGGAATGAGAAAGAGCGAGAATGATAGATGGGAAATCTAGAGAAAATGAGACAAGGTGCAATCAGGGTGGATATGGGGGACTTGCCTTGGCCAAGAGAAAGGGTCACCTTTTTGAGGGAAAAAGAGAAGAAAGTGGGAAAATATAGTGGGAGAAGACTTCTGAGTGCTATGACGGAGCCAAAGAAGAAGCTCTTGATGAATGTCCTAATTTGCTTTGTATGTGAAGGATGGGAAGTGGTTTGCTGCCCACCCCCAATCATTCTCTAGTTTATCAGGGCCCTTCCTATAATGTGATGAATTCAAGTGCATTCATTACAACAAGCATTCCTTAAGTTAGTCTACTATAGACAAGGTGCTGGGGTTGTCCATGAGGAGTAAGGACAGAAATGGCAGTGCTGCTCTCAAGAGGATCACCATCTCCATTAGAATGGGTAGACTGAAAAATAAAAAACAAGACCATGAGGGATTGTTTGGGAGAAGTCAGGCTGGGTGGACACATGATGGAAGGAGGCCAGCTCAGAGGAGGGGAGAAGTTCCCTTCTTTCAGCCCTACACGCTTTAAAGGCTCATATGATGTATCAAGATAGACATCAGGTAGGCAGAGACCTTACAAGAGTGGGCTCGGGCAGATGTAGGTGCAATCCAAGGACAATAGGAAAGACTTACCAAGTGGCAGGCACTGTGCTAAACACCTTACAAATATTATCTCCTACAAATATTATTACAAATATGTGATGAAATTCATCACAGCAACTCTGGGAGGTGGATACAATAATTATCTCATTTTACAATTAAGGAAGCTGAAGCAGATAGAATTTAAGTGACTTGTCTATGGTCACACATCTGCTAAGGGTCTGAGGCAGGATTTGAACTCAGATCTTCTAGACTTTCACCCCAGTGTTCTGTCCACTAAACTACATCTAAACGTAGTGAATGAAAAGAGTAGAAGGCTTTGGTATCAAAGAGAAAGGAGGGTTCAGTAGACTTGGGCCAATGGATATTGAAATGCAGATGACCGAAATGCATTTCCAAAAGCTCATTACAATTTTTCAATATAGGCCACTAGACTTTGGTTGGAGCCAATGGACTGTCTCCCATAATACTCAGGGGGCCATTTCATTGCATCCACTGACTGTGGCTGAGATGATTGTAAATACTCTGATGATGTAATGGCCTTCTCTCCAGCTTCGGAGAACACTGAGTAAACACACAATCCCACCCTGGTTCCATTTTTGGTGATTGCAGAGTTTCTAACATCCCCACACATTCAGGGGTTTCCAATTCCCATTCCCCAGCTATTCTGTTTAAATCTACTTTCCGGGAGGCAGCACATGCTAATGGTTTCATGGTGAGGGCCTGCTTTATGGGACCATTCAGAGAGGAAAAAAAATCAATGTTTTTCATGCACTTTGGAAATGTCAACTATGATTTGGACGCTAAAAACCAGACTCTTGCATGTCATTTATTTTGGGGGGGGGATTTTCCCAGTTTTCTTGTCACTCTTAACCCTTCCTTTTGGGTCTCTCCACATGTAATCTTAATTTCATCTTTGGCTTCTCTTACCTTTCCTTCCACTTGTATAGACAAATTAACGAGAACAGAGATGGTTTCATTTTTTGTGTTTGTCTCTGCCAGAGTGACAAGAGAGAATCTTAGAATCTCTCAACTACAAAACTGAGTTGAAAAGAACTTCAGTCTAAGCCATGCTTCTAAAAGAATGTCCTTTATGCAGTAGACACTTCATAAATGCTTGCTGGAGTAAACTGAACAAAAATAATGTATTCTACATAAACTAGTCATTGAAAATGACCCATCTCTGAGGTGTGGGTGGGAGGAGTGTTTCATTGTAATTGATATCCCCACCTCCTCTGTGCAAGACAAGTTCTGGTATACCCATTTTACTGAGACAGTATTAAGGCCTACAGAGGTTAAGTTATTTGCCCAAAGTTACCAAGTTCATACTAGGGAAAGCCACTTAGGAGAATCTACATTTCTTTCCTGACCGAGAGGCCAGTGTTCTCCTGCTGCGCCCCACTGTCTAATCATAGCAAGGACAGGATAATTCCAGGTAATCCGAGTATTTGAGCTCTCAGGATTTAGAAGAAACACAAGAGCACTTACCTTTAAATGCCTGTGTGTATGACCCAAGGCTCAAAAGCTGATGTCTGAGCAGGGTCTGCTTTCCTGAGCAAGCAGGTAAGTACTCTGGCATCTCCTCAATGTGTGTGAGCACACACCAACATGCAAACACCTCTCCTACCCACATGCCAGAGCTGTGGAAGTAAAGGGTGAGGGGCATTTGAACAGATTGTCATAGATGACATCTGCAAGCAAGGGAAAGTACAACTGTATAGTTGTCATTGAAAAACGAAGGACTCATGGTGGGAGGAAAGGGAGCTGACCAAAAGCAAGGTAGACCTTTCTTCTGTTGGCTGGACTTTGCTCTCAGTGAGGGATTATTCTCTGTGACATTCCCATTGGGAAGTATGTGGGAAGGAGCTTCTGTCTATTCGGAGATTCATGCCAGGAAGTGCCTTGTGATTTTTAAGGTGATTTCCCTGTCTTTGGGGTGGAGGTGAGCCTTCTTTTCTTCTTTCCCTTTGTTCTGGGAACACACACACACACACACACACACACACACACACACACACACACACACACACACACGTTGTTGTTCTTTGTTCTCGAAGAGGAAGATGACATCAAGAAAGTGATGCCCTGACTTGCAAGTGGATTGAGTTTGAGGGAGGGAGGACTGTGCAAAGTCTCCAGCTTCACTCTCTCCTCTGGAGCCATCTGGGTCCAGGGGTGAGCTATAGGTCAGGATGACTGGAGATTCAGTGAGAGACCTTGGCCTTTTTTAAGCTAAAGTCTTTCCCAGGTATTATTTTGACTGAGGCAACGTCCGTTCAATGATTAAGGCTAGGTAAGAAACAAGTCAAGGAATGACCCCTTTTTCCTTGTAAAAAAAAATCAATCTGGGATGGGAAGACCCTCAGGGTTTCTGGTCCAATCAGAAGTAAAGCTGTTTACACTCCCTCTGAGCCATGGGAGCCCACACAATGATTAGGTGGGGCTTGAGCTGGGACCTACTGTTGGCCAATCAATGAGAGCCAGAGTGACATATGAGTGCTCAGCAGTGTGCTAAGCACTAGGGGAGCTTCAATAGATGATGTCTGTGGCCTCATTGACCTGATGGTTTAGTCACCCACTCAGGTTTACTGAGGTCAAGCTTCTTCAGGCAGAATTCCTTCAGTTTTCTCCCCCTCTCCTCATTTCCCTGGGCCACAGTTTCCTTCTATGGGTCATCTTTTAAAATTCCACTGTCTCAGATGGTGGGGAAGCCCTCATGGCTGTAGATGCTTCTTTAGGCAGAATTCATGTGCAAGATCTGGTCAGATGGATGCACTTGACATTTCTGACCTGGGGTAGGGGCAACATTCTGTTGGGCTGGGTCAGATGCTTATGCAATCACACACATGGCCTCTGATGTAGACACGAACAGCTTTGAGGCACTGTACAGGGCTCTAGGAGACCTGGGCTGCTGTCCTGACTCAGTTGCTTAGAGTTTGTGTGACCTGGGGCAGTATCTCCGAGGTCTCTAGGTCTTAGATTCCTTCTCATCTCTCCCTGCTGGCCAGTAAGCCTTGAATTTAGAGGCACCAAGGACAGGGCCCAGCACAGAGTGGGTGCATAGTATAAATACTTGTTGAATTGACTGTCTTGCTTTGGATTGGTCCAGTCATGTCTAAACTCATGTCCAGCTCTAATATTCTGGGATCTACAGGGGCAGATCCTGGTTCATTCATTCCAGTGTATTTGTGTGTGTGTGTGTGTGTGTGTGTGTGTGTGTGTGTGTGTGTGTGTGATGGGGTGAGCTCTGGGCTTGATGGTAGCCTTTGGTACTCCCTAACCATAGGGCAACCGGCCACTCACCACTACCTAGAGCTGGCTTCCTTGAACTAGTTCCCCTAACTCCCTAAAGAGCAGATAGGCATTTTGCCTTTATTATATTTACTTTTATTGTGTAGAGAATTATATACACATGTTGTCTTCCCTGATAGAAAGTAAACTCCATGAGGCAAAGACAGCTGTGTTTCCAGGACCTAATATAGCACCTGATAATAATGAGTGAGAGCATGCATTTATAAAGTGCTTTGAAGTTTGCAAAGCACTTAACTAATATTATCACATTTGATCCTCATGACAACTCTGAGAAATAGCTGCTATTATCCTCATTTACAGAGGAAGAGTTTGAGACGGGTGGGGGTGACTTCTCTAGGGTCACACAGCTAGTATGTGCCTGAGGCTAGATTTGAACTGAGATCTTTCTGGCTCCAGGTCCAGTTTTTTATCCACTGTGCCACCAGCTGCCTCAGCCCAGAGCAGGTGCCTAATAAATGCTTATTGACTGAGTGATTGATTGATCTGTCCAATGGGAAAAATAATAATGATACCTCATACGCAAGATTGTTGTGTGAAAAACATTGGGAGCCATAAAAAGCTCTGAAAATTCCAGTTCTTACCCTTATTACCCATTCTGACCATCAAAGACCTATCGGCATCGAATCTGCATAGAGGTGATTGACCTCCCCACCGAGTTCTCTCAAGATGACTGGGAGCATCAATTACTTTAACATACCTGAAGAACTTCACAAGCAGTAATGCACTACGTCCATGGTCAGGGATGTTTTAGTCTTACTTTGCTCACGCTTTTCCTCCCCTTCCCTTTAAGCTCTAAGAAGATCCATGATGAAGGTGAGAGGCAACCTGGCCCCGATAGAGACAGACTTGGAACCAAGAAGACCTGGTTTCCAGAACTGTTCACCTCTTGGTGCTCTGGGAAGCCTTCTGATGACATCTTCAGAGAAGACACTGGCCTGCTTTGGTGAAGGGAGTTTTCTTATGTGGGAATTCCCTATCCTGCCCCTGTCTCCCACCTCTGGGACCAAGGTTCCCCTGAGCAGAGATCCTGGGAAGACCAGGGCACCTCAGTCAAATTGGGACAGGGAAGACTTGATGATGGACCATGTGGCCAGTGTCCACTGAGAGCCCAGAGGGCTTACTTTGCTCCCTCTCTCCACCCCTCCATTTCTCCTCTCCTAGTGGGCTGGCTCGCAGCAATGAAGGCTCTTTGGTCCCAGTGGAGCTCCATTGGAGGGACCATGATTCTTTGCCTAATTTGAGCAGAGCCTCCTCATCCAGTTCTGCTCTACTTGATGATTTGTGGGACTTAATTCAATTATTGTTTGCATTTTCCTGCAGATGAAGAGGACTTCTTCCAGCACTTGAATTGTGCATTTAATAAAAGTCGTCACGAGGTAAGGCGCCACTTGCTTGGGTTGAGGCTGCTGGGGTGGGGGTCCCCCCAGCTAGGCACTTTCCAGAGCTTTTGCAGAGCTGCGCTGAGCTGGGCCTAATCATTCCCACTGACTGTAATTCACAGGCAAGCTTCTCTCTCCCTCCCCTTCATTTTCCTCTTGTATTCCACAGAGCACCCTTATCTCCACCTATCAATTACTAGGGTATTCATTTATTTCCCTGTATCTCTCCCCCCCACCCCCCACTTCTTGGGGGTAGCACGCTCACTTCGATTCTTTCCCCTGGCTGGAGGAAGGCCCCTGGGGGACCTGGCAAAGGCTCCCCTCCAGGGACCCACCAGGTTTCCCAAAGTTTTTGAT
Source organism: Notamacropus eugenii (assembly GCF_028372415.1). Lineage (NCBI taxonomy): Eukaryota > Metazoa > Chordata > Mammalia > Diprotodontia > Macropodidae > Notamacropus > Notamacropus eugenii. The sequence goes on along the minus strand of NC_092872.1, from coordinate 286,308,019 downwards.
GCATTCATGCTGAAAAATAAGGCTGGAAAAAGGAGCAGCCCCAGGAATCCTGCAAGCAGGAAGTCGTTTGATTATGTGCACGGGGCAAAATGAGTCAACGAACACGAAATTGTCTTATGCCCAGACGTTCTATTGTTTTCCAAGGGCCCCTTCATCTATTTTAACCTTTGCAGCAGAATTCCATCGGTCCCAGCTCTTCCTTTGATTGTGAGCTGCTTGATTGAGAGGTGTGGCCCCCTGTCTGTTTTGGGCGTTCGGCTGATGCCTTTTGTTTCCCCAACTCCAAGTGTCGGCTTTCCTGTCCAGCCTTCCTTAGCGTTTTCTGTTTTGGGGATGTGATGACAGACTTACAGTGTGTTTCCTTGGGTGTATGGTAACAGATGTTTATGGGAATAACAGACTTTTTTATGAAGGCATACACTTTATAGCCAAATACTAATTAAAAATAATTGCATGTAAGCATTTTTGTTTATTCCCTGTTGTGCGTCTTTAATCATTCGAAATCACCTGCAGTTGAAAATCGAGGCAAAGATTTGATACTGCAATTATCAGAGGCCATCTGACTGTATATTAGAGAAGAATGGAGGAGGATTTGGAGAAATTATCAACTCCTTTCTGGGTGCCAAGTTGATCTAGATTCGCTTGTATTTTGGGTCAAAATACTAATATGTTACTTTGTTTAACTAATAGGATTTTAAGATATTTGCTTCATTTACCCAAACCCTGCTTCATGAATAATATCCTATACATGCCATATTTTGTGCACTAACAAGCTTGTTACAAGGATGTTTTAATTAGAGGTGTAACAGATGGTTCCTAATAAATATGGCCAGTGGTTACTAGTTGGGTTTTTTTGTTTAAAAGATAAAAAAAAAATGCAGGTAATTTCGAGGCTCAGCATCTTAGTTTGGGTTTCCTAGTATGCAGGCAATTAAAATGGAGCACCAGGAATGTGACTGAGATTGGGGAACCTGGAGAAAAGAAAACAGTTATAAGTAGCTTTCCGGTTTGAATGTGAGCTTAGTTGTGTCCGTTACACAACTGAAGCCTGGGAGAACCACCTTGATTTTCTGCAATTCAATGGAATAAACATTTCTAAACATTTTAAAAACAAATGTTTTTAAGGCCCTACTAAGTTCCAAAGTCTGTATTGGGCATTGGGAACATAGAAGCAAAACACAAACAATCTCTGCTCTCAAGGAGATTACATTCTACTAAGGTGTGTGGTGGACAATATATAATATACATGGAAAGATGATATATATGTATTATACATATATATACACACACACATACTTATACATATACGTAGACACAGTATATACTATGCATATATTGTATACATATACATACATAGCATATATACACAAAGTATATGATATAAATACTATATACATATACTTATACATATTTTATGTGCGTGTATGAATTTAGTAGTTTTAATTTTGTTTTTGAGAGTTGTTAAGAGTTAATGAAGAATTTAAATTAAATTAGGATTAGGACTAATTTAGAGTTAAATATATTCAAATCAAAGAAGAATCATTCAGATAATTCTGGCCCCAGTGGGCTGCCCAACCAAACAACCTCATTGGGACATTTAACATAAAAAACATTTAACCAGAAAGTAGCAGTGCTAGTGTCAGGATAAAACACACACACAGTGCACACACATGCACAGGTGAGTGCACACACACAAACCAAACTGTGTGCTTCACACCTCTCAGCGTTGTTCAGGTGATTTGGGGTTTGGGAAGGAATGACTAGGTCATCAACTCCACTCTGGGAGTTTCCATGTGAAGAGAGCCAACATCTGGATTTTCAGAGGCTCAGTACTTGGGGAACCTTGGGAAGAACATGGTGGGGGGAGCAGGGAGTTGGTGGTTCAGTTTCGTTCTTCCCTTAATTGTCTTGGATGAGGAGAAAGATATCATTTGAAAAAGCTGGCAATTCCCACAACAAAATAAAGACAACTTAGAGGAAGCACCATCAAGAATGATGGGGGGGTGGGGGGGGGCAGTGATGGCTATGGGCTGGAGGCTGGATCTTTGAGAAGTAGCCTAATGCGGTGGAAAGAACACGGTTTGGGTTCCGAGGACCTGTGTTCACATCTTGCCTCTTTTACTTACTCTCTGTGCCACTTTGAGTGGGTAGTTAGATCTTTCTGGGCTAAAGCTTTGTCATTGATAAAATGAAGAGGTCGGTCGAGGTGGGCTCCGAGGTCCCTTCCAACTCCAAGTTAGCTATGCCAAGATCTGGGAGCACTGTTGATGCTTGTGACCTTTCATCTCTACCTGGAAACCACATTTCCTCTTCTTTTTTTAAAAGTTTTATTTGATTTTACTTTTCATTGAATAAATATTTATTTTCCCCTTCCCTCTTACCCATTGAGAAAAAGAAAACAAAGCACTTGCCACAAATAGGGACGGCCAAGCCAAGCACTCATACACAAAGTATAGACAATGTAGATATCGTGTAAGTATACATCTATATTGTATGCAAACATGACTGAAGAGGTCATGTCTGAAGCAACATGTCTCCTTCTGCTCCCTGAATGCCCCACCCCTGTCTCTGTCCACTACTGCTTCATCAGCTGTCCTCAGGAATGAGGGATGCTCATTGCTTTCATTAGAGTATTTCAGTGTTTCACAGTTGTCTTTGTTTTTACGTTAACTGGTCCTCCAGACTGGAGCATCTGCCTAAGATTATCCTCATTGGAGATGCTGATGACTTTGCCTTCTTAAAGGGGGCGTTGGTGAAAACCGTGGAGAGGAGAAATCATCTTCCTTTCTGTTTCCAGACAGACACACCTGGTTGTAGACTCTTTGAGCAGAGATGTGGAAAGAGAGAGAACAGACTTTGGAAGACATATATGTAGGGACAAGCTGGATCCTCAACAAATCAGTGATTTCCTGAGTGCCTTCTTAGAGACTCTAAAGAATTTTCTCCTGGGTGAAATTGGGGATCTTTTCTCTTGGATGAACTTTCTTGCTCTCAGTGGAAGGGGCAGAGTAAAGGGAATAAACATTTACAAAGCACCTACTGTGTGCCAAGCAATTTTTTAAAACAATTATCACATTTAATTCTCACTACACCTTTGCAAGGTAAATGCTATTATTATCCCTATTTTACAGTTGAAGAAACTAAGGCAAACAGACATTAAGTGATTTGCCCAAAGCCACACAGCCAGTAAATGCCTGAGGTTGAATTTAAATTCACATCTACCTGTCTACAGGTCAAGTGATCTATACACTGTGCCCCCACCTGCCTGGGAGAACTCATTCATTCTATGTGTTTTCTAACCAATATAAATTTTTGGATTTCTGTTTGCTATCAACTTGGTTTAATAGTTTTACTCATTCATTATTTGTGATTTTTTTTGTGTGTGTGACTTAACATTTGGTGAAAAGTCAAGTTGTCAAACTAAATGTGGAGTATCTCTTCTTCAAGGGATAGGGACTAGAAAGTAATTTGAAACTAAAAACAAACCCCTTAGATCAGCAATATTTGGACAGTAGACAGATATCATTGTAGGCCAGTGTCCCTCTCTTTCAAAGGAGAAGACCCCAGCCAGCCTGTAGCACTTTCTGCTCCACTCTGGCAAGAATCAAAGTCAAAGAAGAATAAGAAAGATTCCAGAGACACCTGTTCATGCCTCATTCTGAGCCACATTTGGACAGCTTATATGGGATATGGGGCGGAGACCAAGCCTACACAGGCAATGCACAGATTCAACATAGAGAATGTCGTTCTTGTAGAAATTGTTCTCTGGTTCTTCTCATTCCACTTTCCATAAGTCCACATTCATCTTAGGTTCTTAGAACACTGTAAAATCTTGTGATCTCTTTGAAGGTTTAGAGTCTAAACTAAACTTTTAGGTCCTTGAGTACAGTTTTTTGATTGAGTCCAAATTTTACTGAGTCCAAGTCCTTCTATTAAGGGGATTTGTTCTGTGAAATTTGGATTCAGATAAAGGGCCACTTTTGAGGACCTAGAGTGCCACATGTGGACTTGAGACGGCAGGTTCCCCACCCTCGGTGTAGATCTACTGGGTCAGAAGGGAGAGGATGAACAGGAGAAACAACAGAGTCTCACAAAACGACTTTCTTTAAAGGTTTGGAATGGCACTGAATCTTCATTTGAGTAGAGGATTACTTGGATGTATCCTGGGCATCTTGGAAGTCATTGGCTGGTTGCATGACAGGTGCCTCCCTTGTATATATACTGTGAGATATGCAGATTTAGAGAATCCATCCCAAATATTCACACAGACCATTTGTGCCTGAACTGTGGTAGAGCATGCTGAGCTCATATTGGTCTAATCGGCCACAGTCAGATACACTTGACACTAAGCTTGGCTCTAGCTTAGTGATGTCACTATGATTCTCTTTGAGAAAGAAGAACAACAACCAAGCATATTGCACAAAAATGGCAGAGCCATGCATACCAGTGAGGTGACTGTCAACTGTGCTGATGGAGACCTGGAGGATGGCACAAGTGGGGAGGCATTGTGCCACAGCCTGCTCAGCCACTCCCCAATATGAGGGTATTTTTCAGTAGTAAGAAAATAACTAAGGATTTTCTTTAAGATGGAATAAGAGGCCTATTTTCATTGTATCCATTCATTAATCACTCAACCAGTAAGCTTTTATTAAATGCCTACTGTATGCCAGACCCTCTTCGAGGTGCTAGGGACACATCAAATCTCAAGTGACCTTCTTTGCTCACTCTCTCTACTACAACTTTAGGGCATCAGTGAAGTCCCATTGCCTGGCCTGTAGCCTGTGACCAGACCACCCTGCTAAGACTCAGCTATGGCTGCATCCCCCAGGGATCTGGGCTGTTACCTTCCATGCTTAGCTTGCTCCTGAGGCCAGGAGTCAAGATTAATAGATGCCCTGGCCTTCCTTCCATGAGTGCAGAGATGAAGCCAAGCTATCCATGTGATGTGTGTAATGGTCCGGTGAAGAAGGGGCTCCATCGGGAAGCCGAGGAGACATCCAGCCCAGCCCAGGATAGTTGTCAGCTGGCTGACCTTGGAAGAGCTGGCAACAAGCCACCCCCAATTCCAGTCCAACTTTTAAAGTGGGCGTATTGCATATCAGATGCCCCTTCAGCTGGGGAAAGCTAGAAACCCTGAAAACCAATGAAGACTCTGACTGGGAGTCCTGTGCTCCTGGGGTCTTCTTCCTATTGTCTGTTATAGCAGGTAAGGTTCTGCAAGTGGGGCCACATCACAGAATCTTGACCTGACATCCTGTACTGTATACAAGTTCCATGTCTTAGGAATTCCCCAATGTCTTGGGAAGCTCAGCTTCCTCACATCTTCTGCTCAACTAAGGCATGGCCCTATGAAATCCAGCACTGCTCTCAGCATCTCCATGTTCAGCTTTTGCCCTTTCTCAAATACAAGCTTTTCTGGATTGGAAATCTTCAATTGGGAGCCAAACTTTCTTTTAAGCTAAGATAACTGACATATGGTCTTTATGTTCATCCATAACCAGACTTTCATTCATTCAATCACTTATTCATTTGTTCATTCAGTCATCAGACTTTTACTGTTCACCCACATTATCCTGAGTCCCTGACCTCATAAAGCTTATCTCTAGATTTATCTGTTACTCAGATATTAGTGCTAGCATGCAAACCATTCAGAACTGTATATGAATCTCTGAGAAAGTGTCTCAGAGAGAGCTAGAATCACAGAATTTCAGAGGCAGAAAGTCTTAATTTTATTTAACTCAATGCCCACAGAAGTATTCTCTCTCATAATATAGGGTTAATTTATACAATATAAGGAATATTGGATTTGGAGTTCAAAGAACTGAGTTCTAATTCTGCCTTGCAAGCCTCTTCAGCTTTCAGGTACTGTTTCTTGTGCTTTAAGATTTGACAGCTGGGTTATACACTTAATGTCATTGCATGTTAATTTATGTTGTCATTTTCCAGTCATGTTTGACAGTCTGTGACCCCATTTGGGTTTTTCTTGGCAAAGACAGTGGAGTGGTTTGCCATTTCCTTCTCCATACAGATGGGGCACTGAGGCAAATGGGGTAAGTGACTTGCCCAGGGTCACACAGCTAGGAAATGCCTGAAGTTGGATTTGAACTCAGCTCTCTCTGACTCCAAACCCCAGAGCCTCTTAGCTGCCTCTACCAGCACTAAACCTTATGATCTCATGATTGGACCTAATTTTCTTACAAGGGAATAAAGTTGATATAGTGCCTACTATGTGTGAGGGACTGTGCTAAGCACTTTACAATTTTTGTTTCATTTGAGTGTCATGACCACCCTGGCAGGCAGGTGCTGTTATTGTCCCCATTTTACAGTTGAGGAAACTATGGCTACTAGAGGTAAATGACTTTCCCAAGATCACTCAGCTAGAAAGTATCTGAGGCCATATTTGATCTAGGTTCTCTAGGCCATGGCTTCTAAATAACCATTTAAGTCAATTACCAAATTATCTCAAGGACCAAGGTGGTGAATAATGCATTCTAACTCTATCTACGAAGGCATACTCTGGTAAAGGTGCTGGCCTGGACCCTGTGGGGGGCGAAAAGATGAAGAATCTGACTAGTCCCTGCCCTCAGTGAGCTGAAGGTCCAGAACAACTGAATCAATCGTTCTAGAACAGAGCGAGGGACACAAAGGACTTCTTTGTCTCAACCCATATTGCCCTCAGTTGACTCCCCTTCACAATGTGCTATCCTCAGGCTTCAGTCTGCTCAAATAATAAACTAAGGTCAGAGGTCAGACTCAAAGCCATGTCTGCTAGACTCTATCCACTGACCATGCTGCCTCTCTTTACTTCTTTATAATTTTTTATTGATGACTTTTTTTTGAATCACAGTGATTCTTTAATAATTCCTGCTGTGACCTTCCTTTTAACAAAGAAAACCATTAGGCAAAATGAGCAGTCAGTCAACAAGCATTTGTTAAGCACTATTGACTATGCTGGCAACATCACTAGCATTCTGCCCTTGTGGCTCCCTTCAGCCCTCCTCTCTACCTGGGGAGTGAGCTGGATTTCCTGATCTGCTCTTGAGACCAACATGGGTTATTACCATTAGGGTGAACTTGGTTAACTTTTAGCATTTCTTTCATTTGAATCATTGAAGTCACTGCATATATTATTCTTTAGGGGCTGATGTGACTTTACAACAGTCCATGTAAATCTTCTTGTGGTCCTTGGAATCCGCCATATTTGTTACCTCTTACGGCACAAGCATATTTAGGTACATTCCATTCTGAGATCTACCCAGGCACTCCCCAATCAATGGACGCTCTATGGAATTTTTAGCTTCCACAAACAGTCCTCTGTGTTACTTTAAATTCACTGGATTCCATTCCTTGATGGAGGTACCTGATGAAGCCAGGTGTTTTTCATTAATTATTAACTAATTAATTCAACAGACACTGATGCAGTGCTTACCATCTGCAAGGCCTCCATAAAGTTCCTGAGAAGGAGATTGCCATTGATCTGTAATTGACCAGAGGTTTTCTTGATCTCCAGTAGATTGTGAACTGTTGAAGATCCTCTCCTCCTGGACCACAATCCTCCTCTGGTGACTCATCATGATGAGAAAGTGACCCTGGGTTCCCCAAGACCATAAATCCAATGTCACTGGTCCAGGAGAAGAAGGAGCAAGTATGCTTCTTGGTCCCCTTTGCCCCTTCCAGACATCCCATTGCCACCATCAGCAATTTCTCCTTTGAGATTTGTGCTGAGGTGTGTTTATTACCACGGGGTATTTGGAGTATTTAGGAGGATTAGCTCCTCTGGTGTGAGGGCTTACTGAGACCTTCCCAGGGCTGTGCATACCCCTTTGGTGTCCACCCTTCATCCAATTTTCACCTGAGGCTCCAAGAAGATGTAAGTAACTGATGGGCCTCAGACCCATTGGCGAGTTAGGGGGATGTCTGTCTTAAGCATGTAAAGCCTTTCCATGGCAGAATGGGCAAAGGAGAGCAATATGTTCCACTGGCTATAAAGGTGACTGCAGCAGATGCTCTGGAGCACTTACTTGGTCACGCATTGAAGATGCCAAGGTCATCCTCTGCATCCTGGGCCATTGTTCCTTGTCTTGACTTCTGTTTTGTCACTGGACTTTAATGACTCAGGAAGAGAGAGTGAGGTGGACAACTTTGAATAATGCCACCTCACTTAAATTCAATTCATGCCCAAGTCAAGACATCATCTGTGATATCCTTCATTGAAAATGAAGGATGCACAATGACTTATCACTACATCTAATCCTTATGGCAATTCTACCTCAGTCCCCAACCTAACCTTCCTTCTTGCTGCCCTTGGTATTTTAATGTATACATTGATGTCTCCTCCAACACTTTGACCTCCCAATGCATCAACGTTTTCAATTTCATTCTAACTCCCCCTTTAGTCATACATGGGGATGGTCATAGCCTTGATCCACCATTGTCCACATGTCCCATTCCCACAATTAAGATCTCTTAAATGCCACCATTCAACATAGCTTAGCATCCTTCCCTTTCTCCTTGTGTTTCATTCCTCCTACATCTATTTTTTTTTTCTCATCATAACTTCAAGTCCCTACATCTGCCAGTGCTATGCTAGACTGTCATTTGCTTACTTTTCCTCTCTTCTCCATTTTAACTACATACTTTACGACTTCAAACATATGCTGCTTTCCCCTCACCTCACCAAATCCCATCTTTGGCTTAATCTCACCATCAGACTTTCTCATGCTTATCCACTGGCTACTGAATGATGCTGGAGGAAGACATGGCCATGCTGACTGGATTGCTACTGATCTATAGGCTCTAGTCTCCAAGGTGCCCTTCTGTCTGCCTGGAAGTACCTGTATTCTTTCTTAACTAACTCACCTGTTTCAAATCTTGGATTCTCTCCTCAAATCATGTACAGCACCCTTTTCCACTGTCTTTCAGTGGAAGATGTTGCCTTATCATTTAAAAGAAAAATAGAGGCCAACACCTCAACATCCCTCCTGTTCATCCCCCATTCTCTAGAGGTGGTCTTTCAACTAACCAAAGTCAAGCCCTTTACTTGCACCCCTGACCTATCCCCCCTCATCTCAGTTAATCAGTCAGTCAATAAGCATTTATTAAACACTCCACACTGTACTAAGTGCTGGTGATACAAAACAGGTAAAAGCTAGTCCTTTCACTCTGGGAGCTCACAGTGAAATGGAGGAGACAACTGTGTATAACCATTTTCTATACACAATGGCAGATTCTACCTCCTCCTGCCTCCATGTTTCCCATTCTGTGGGGTCATTTCCCTTTGTCTACAAACATTCCCAGGGCCCTGCCATCTTAAAAAGCCACCCCCTGGTACTGCTCTCCCCTCATGCTATTCTATGTCTCTTTCCTTCCTATCCTAGTCAAACTCCTAGAAGCTTGTGACTCAGTTTCTCATCAGTTTATCATGAAGGTGAAACAACATTCTCCAAACTTCCCGACGTTCTCTAATTGCCCAAGCTAGCCCTAGCTCCATCCCTATGTCTTTGATTTCCTATAGTCTGTGACACCACTGGCAATCCTCTCCTCCAGGAGTCTCTCCTCCTGAGTTTTCATGACTTCTTCTGTTTCCTTCTACATTATGTCTCTTGTGTGTGGGTGTGTCCCAGGCTGTCTGTCCTGCGCCCTCCTCTCTTTCTTGGTTACTTCCTTGGCTCTGTTATCTAGGAGGGTTACTCCAACATTCCCATGGCCAGTTCTAGCCCTACATCTACACACTGGCCATTTTGAGCTGAACCAGTTGTTCATGACTCCCTCCCCCACTCCACCTTACATGTGGATGTATACATGTATATGTATATATGTGTGGGTGTGTGTGCGTAGTTTTTATCTATATGTCTGTCTACAGCTCTTATTATTGTTCTTGCCTGTTTACACATGTTGTAAGTGGCTTGAGTGCCTAGACTGTCTGTATTTTTATAACTGTACAGTAATTGGCCCATAGTAGGTGATTAAGAGGGCAGCTAGGTGGTACAGTAGATAGATCCCTGGATCTTAAGTCAGGAAAACCTGAGGTCAAAGCTATGCAAGTCACTTAACCATGTTTGGCTCAGTTTCCTTATCTGTAAGTGACTAGAGAAGGAAATGGCAGACCGCTCCAATATCTTTGCCAAGAAAACTCCAAATGGGGTTAGGAAGAGTTAGAGATGACTAAAACATCTGAACAATAACTACAACAAAATATGTTGAAGAAATACTTGTTGATTGATTAATTTGGCCCATTTAAACAACTGCACAGAGAGTCACAATTCATGTGGACATTTCCCAAAGAGATGTATCTGACAGGTTCAAAGTTCATTGCTCTTTGAGGTCTGAAGTGGCAAGACCCTGGATTAGGATGGGTTCAGGGAGAATGGGGAGGAAGGAGACCGGCTCAGAGGCAAGTGAAGGGAATAAACACCACCAGTCACCACCCGGGCTAGACTGAAGAGAAGGGTGAGGAGATGGCGGAGGCGTGTCAATGCCCTTGAAGAGAGTGCTGAGCTTTGAGTTAGTGGACAATCCTGGCTCTGCTCCTGCTTACCTGGGTCACTAAAATAAAGGTGTTGGGCTGAGGGGCCTCTATGGTCCCCTCCACTTCTATCTCTATGATCCTTTAGTCTTCCAACACCAAGGTTTTTAGCTTGTCACACTGGGAGGGTTCCACTATATGAAGGTTTTTCCTGGAAAAGAGGGATCCAACTTCAGCCTGTGCCCAGGGACCAGAAACAGGACAAAGGGTGGAAGTGGCAAAGAGACCAATTTAGGTTCATGCTAAGACAAAAGAGCTGTTCCTGACATTGAGAGCTGTCCCTCCATGGCACAGGTGTCCCTGGAAGGAGAAGGCTCTCTGCTCCCTGCTCCTGGCTCCCTCCTCCCCTGCATCAAGGGCTTCCTTTGAAGATTGGGCCACCCTTTGTCATGGGTGGAGCAGAGAGGACTCCTGTTTGAGGAGGGGCCCGGCTGGATGGCTGTGGAAGGAGGGCCTCTCTGGTCTTTCTAGTCCAGAGATGATGAGATTGTCAGTTGTCAAATGACCAAAAACTTAAGTAAAGTCATGCTTGCAATCAGAGACATGGACCTGGAGACCTGGTCAGAGGTTAGAGCTGTAGTTTGGGTTTGGCCTAAATGGCCTCATTTTCTCTACTTTCTACAGTTATTCTTTCCCACTGAAAACCTCATCCCCATTTGGATTCCTTCCCTAGACCTTACTCAGAAGGCCTATTTCCAGCTCCTAGAAACATGGGAGAAGGATTTCTCTGAGTGTTGACAGTAACCGCTGACCTAGGTGCTGGGCCTTATTGATGCTGCAACATGGTGTGGAACTGACCTTGGACTCTCGTAAGTCTTACCAGGCTGCCAAGCTTCTAAAGCTGGGAGGGGTAACAGATTATATTCTGTCAACTGTGGATGATCCTAACCAGTGCAGGGAAGGTTCTGACTGTGGGTCTTCTGCCTGTCTGTGCAGGGAGGACCCATTGCTCAGATCCAGAGGATAAGAAAGCTCAGGGATGCAAAGTTCTTCCACCATATGCTAGGTAAGTCAGTCAATAAGCACTGATTAAGTACCTGTTGTGTGACAATCAATCCACATTTATTAAACATCTACTGTGCGCCAGGTATTGTGTACAGTACTGGGGATAGAAAAAGAGGCAAAAGATAATCCCTGCCCTTATGGAGCTCTTAATCTAATAGGAGAGACAAGTAAGCACATACACATAAACACACACACGCATATACATGTATGCACATGTGTATATATGTACACACACATATAATTACATGTAGTATAAGTAGGAAATAGTTTACAGAGAGAAGGCAGTATCATTAAGGCAATTAAGAGGCTTTTGTGGTAAGCTGCCTGAGGGCAGGGATCTGGTCTAATACATACCTATGTCTAGCATAAGACATGGCACATAGTAGGTATGAAGTTAATGTTGGTTGAAAGCAAATATTTCATTCATTTATCTTATATTTAACCACTATGTGTATATGAGTATATCTTTATATACATATATGTATATCCACCTTACACAGCTATATGGAGGGAAAGCAGATGGGAGGAGGGGATGCCTTTCCCTCTATAGGGGAGAGGTGAGGAGGGCTTGGACCAAGGTGGTGACAGGGTCAGGGAACAGAAGGAACATGGGCAGGAGGCTGGAATGCTGGCCCTTCTAAACCATTGAGATTTTCACGATTTTTCTGAGTTATCAGACGACCACTGAGATTTAAGTTCTGCTCTAGCAGATGAGAAATAAGAGATTGCAAATGTAAGCATTGGGGTTCTTAGGGCAGCACCTACCTTCTTGTGTCCTTTCTCCCAAGGGTGTCACCTCCAGGGCTGGAGGTGGGGGAGTTGGTGCTTAAGCAGATAGTCAAGTTTCCAAGGGCTTTCCTGCAATGTAATTGGTTGGGTCTCAAGTGCCCTCCCACCACCAGTGGGGCCAAATAAGGATGTGAGAGTGAGTAGAGACTCTTTGGGCTGAGAGTTGCCCCCCTTCTCCTCCCCCCAATCTAGCACTGTGCTCACAAACCAGAGCCCCTCCTAGTCTACAGATGCTCATTACAGTATTCATTTCTAGTTCCATATTTGCATGCAAATATCAGCCTGTATAAATCTGGCATTAAGAGCCCCCAAGGATCCAGCCTGGCAGATGTGGATTGGATCACGATGAAACTTAACAGTACCTGGGAGCTTTGGGGCCAACTGTGGGCCCCCAAGCAACAGGATGGCGGAAAGCATCTTCCATCCACAGGAATGATATGGCTGCTTTCCGTACATTTCTTGGTCCTGAAAATACTGAAGAAATTATTTAGAAACAAATAAACAAACATTTGGACCAATTGCTAATAGTCCTTAATGTGTGGCAGACTGGCCACAGACCTCAGGAAGCAAGACACCTTAAATAGTTTGATTTTGTTTTATTACTTTTTAAATTGTGGAATATTGTCACATACTGGGAGGATGCTTTAACCCACTTGAAAGCTTCCTAGGGACTCAAGTTGAAGACAGGAGGCAGATGCTGAAGGGCTGCTACATAAACCCATGGATCAGTTTTCCCCTTTTTCCATGTAGAGTATTGTCAATTTTTCTAGACCTTATTTTCCTACACTCTGAAAAAGAAAAACATTTATTGGAGGAGAAATTAGAAATATTAAAAGAGTGGAAACCTCACAGGACAAACAACATTTCTCCTGGCTAGCCTTGGGGGTCATGAGCTGGTCCTAATGATGTTCACCAATGGGACTATGCCACCCAAAGTCTCCATGTCCCAGAATGTGCTGGGTTTGAGGCATTTCTGTTCACTCAGGCCAAGATGCCTTTTGTCTCTAGGGAGCTTGGAGGCTTTGCGGTATTTTTACACAGTTATTTTGTTATTGTTTGACTGTATTAGATATGTGGATGTACATATGGACATATTTAAAATAAAATGCCAATATTTGTAAAAGAAGACTGAGTAAAAAGCTTGAAAAAAGAGAGCATTCTGGTATTTGAAAAGGCATTTCTAATATGGGGCATTAGACAATGCTGCTCGCAAAAGAATGCCTTTAGAAAGGGAGGCCATGTTTTTTGCAGTGCTAATTTATACTACCACATTTTTGGAAAGATTTCAAGTATTTCCCCCACATGAAGTGGCTTAAAGAGTTCTCCGAACCATGAGCATAGTCTGGCTGGGCTTCTGGATTGTCATCTTTTAGGGGGAAAAATGAATTTAGGAAAATGATACACAACAGATTTTTTGTTTTCTCAGCAAGTAATCTTTTTGGTTCTGTATTGTTTCTTTGAAAAGCTTCTTTGCCTTAAACTTGGCAAAAAACAAACATACCTTTGATTGCTCCAAAGACCCATGCATATTGACTAATTCTTGGCTAAATGTCAAGTATAGCATGTGTGTGTATGTGTATGGGCACATATATACGTGCATGTATTGGAAATAGTTTAAAAATAAAAAAAAATTCCCTTTTCTGTACGAGGTGAGCCAAATCCAACCAAATGGCCCCATATTTAGAGGGGCTTTTGCAAAGTCACATAACCACAATTTAATTTCAATGGACAGAGAATTGGCGCAATAATGGTTGTGTCACTCCAGGCAGATGATTGCTGTAGCATGTCTCTAAGATTACAAATAACAGAAAAAGGGTCAACTTGCATTGGTAGAAGGAACGTCCACATCTGAGAGTTTCCTACAGATTAATGAGAACACAAAACTTTTGCTGTACATTACAATACAGAGAGAACAGAGAGAGACTTGGCTGTGATTTGGTCCTGGGAGGAAGCAGCATAAACACCACCAGTCTTTTCCACATTCTTCAACCAGTTGTGCCCTTCCAGGTTCCATGTACCATGGAATAAAGATGGATAAGGATGAAGTCAGTTTCTTTAACACAGTTTCACTTAGCTTTTTTTTTCTTCTCTGTGAGGAAATAGAGCCCTTGGACTATTTTCTTAATTTGGGTGGGGCATGATGATGGAAAAACTAACATGGCATTCTAAATCTAAATGAGGGTTGAACTTCAGGAGTCAGAAGAGGCAGGAGAGGAGAGAAGACATTATCAAATGATAAGACATTATCGTAACCTCTACAAACTTCCAGGTTAAGAGAAAGACATTTAGCTTTAAAAGATGATTGAGGAAAGATGTAGACTTCTGCTGGCAGTAGAGATGGTGGAGGTGAATGGTAGAGGTTCTGAAAGAACTAGATGACAGAGGCATGACTCTGCCCTGCAGAGAATAGGCTTACCAATTACTGCTTTTCCAGGGGTTGGTAGATAGTGTCTTAGGTGACCCTGAAGAGAGTAGGACAACTAAAGGTCAGTTGGAAAAAAATGTGACTTCTTTGCAAAAAGCAGTCCGGTGAACTCTCCAGAAGATCTCAATAATGCTGCATTATCAGAAGTGTGTATGTATGCCCTTATCCCCATGTGTGTCCTTGTCACATGTATTCTCCATATGTTTATTCCACAGTCACAGTTCCTAGGCATGCCCACTAGATGGTATGTGTATGAGAGAGTGATCTTAAGGATTACGGAAATGATGTTTTTATTCATTTCATTACTATTATATTATTTGTTTAAATGCTTTTGCTTTGAATTTTGTGTTTTCTGCCTGACTAATGGGAATACACCACACACACACACACACACACACACACACACACACACTAAATTTTATTACTTATTTATGCCATTTAAAAAAACCCCTTAATTTATGGAATAAAACAAGCATTTCCATAACATCGTACAATAAAAAGATAATTGTATATGAAACTGCAAATCTATTATGCACGATTTCCTATTACTTTCAAATATACAAATATTATGTAAATTTCTTTTTTCTTTTTTTCCCTTCCCTCCCCCGACCCTAGAAAAGGCTACCATTAGACACAAATAGGTGTATATGTACATGTGAAATTGTTCTATACATGCTTAAATTTGTTAGTTCTTTCTTTGGATGCAGATAATGTCTTTCTTCATAAGTTCTTTATAGTTAATTTGGGTATTTATAATAGTAAAAATAACTTATTTGCTCATAATGTTCTTAAAACAATATTACTGTATATAATGTCCTCCTCCTTCTGTTCACTTCGCTGTTTTTTATTTTGTATGTCTTTCCATGTTTTTTTCATTATTGAGCACATCATTTTTGATGAGTTTGGTGATGAACACAGTAGTGTTCCATCACAACCATATACTACAACTCATTCAGCCATTCCCCAATAGATAAGCATCCCTACAATTTCCATTTCTTTGGCACCACAAAGAGAGTTGCTATAAACATTTTAGAAAATGGAGATTCTTTTCCTTTTTCCCTATTCATTTTTGGAAATAGACCAAATAGTGATATTGCTGGGTCAAGGGATTAAGGTAGTTTAATAACTCTTTGGGCATAATTCTAGATCACTTTCCAAAATAGTTAGCTCAGTTTACAATTGCACCAACAATGAATTAGTGTCCCAATTTTCCATATTCCTTTCAGCATTTGTCACTATCTCCTTCCATCATTTTAGGCAATATAGTAGGTGTAAAACAATATCTCAAGGTTGTTTGAATTTGCATTTCTCCAGTCCATAATGATTTAGAGCATTTTTTAATATGATTACAAATTGTTTTGATGTCTTTGTTCAAAAACTGCCTATTCATATCCTTTGACAATTTATCAATTGGGAAATGATTCATATTCTTGTAGATTAGACAGTTCTTTATATACTTTGATATGAGACTTTTATCTGACAAACTACCTATAAAATATTTTCCTCAATTTTCTACTTTTCTTCTGATCTTGGCTATGTTTGTTTTATTTGTACAAAGCCTTTTTAACTTAATGTAATCAAAATTATCTCTCACTTATTCATAAATTATTCATATCTTCATAAGTTTGATAAGTAATATGTTCCATGTTCTTCTAATTTTCTTGTACAATATCTCTTTTTATCTAGGGCATGTATCCATTTTGCCCTCATCTTGGTAAATTGTGTAAGATATTTGTTTATGCCCAGTTTCTGCCATACTGCATTTCAGTTTTCCCAACAATTTTTACCAAATATTGAATTCTTATTCCAAAAACTTGAATCTTTAAACTCATCAAACACAAGGTTATTATGTTTATTTGTTGCTGTAGATTGTATGTCTACTCTGTTCCACTGATCTGCCTTTCTATTTCTTATCCAATTCCAGATAATTTTGATAATTACTGCCCTATAATATAAATTAAAAAGACCAGAGGTCTTGAAACATTATGTTTTCAAGAACAAAGGAGCTAGACTGCATAGCAGAATAGCTTACCCAGCAAAGTTAAATATAATCCTGAATGAAAAATAAATGGATAGTTGATAAACTGAAAGACTTTCAGGTATTTGTAACAAAAGACCAGATCTCAATGGAAAATTCAATATAAAAGATTCAGAAGAAATGTCACATTCTTTTCTTTTAAAATTTTGAGTTCCAAATTCTCTCCCTTCCTTCAACACCTGCCTGAATCACTGAGAAAGCAAGCAAATGATACCAGTAATGTATATGAAATCATGCAAAACAAATTTCCATATTAGCCATATTGCAAAAAAGTGAAAACAGATAAAGAAAGTGAGAAAATCATACTTCAATTTGGACTCAGAATTCATCAGTCCTCTCTCTGGAGAAGGATAACATTTTTCCATCCCAAGACTTTTGGAATTATCTTGGATTATTGCACTGATTAGAGTAGACCAAGTCTTTCACAGTTGATCATCATTATAATATTGTTATTACTGTGCACAATGACATCCTGGTTCTTCTCATTTCACTTTGCATTAGTTTGTATGTGTCTTGCCATGTTTTCTTTTAAACCAACCCTTCCCTCCTCCCCCAATCATTTCTTATAGCACAGTAGTACTCCATTATAATCATATACCACAACTTGTCTGACCATTCCCTATTGATGACCATTCCCTCATTTTCCAATTCTGTTACTAAAAAAAGTGCACCTAAAATATTTTTGTACATGTAAGTCCTTTTCCTTTGATCTCTTTGGGTTATAGACTTAAAAGTGATATTACTGGATCACAGATATACAAAGTTTCATCTTCCTTTGGGCATACTGTTCTCTAGAATGTTTGAACCAGTTCACAACCCCACAAATAGTTTATTAATGTATTTTTCCCTCATCCCCTTTCGCATTGTCTGAATAGACATATCTGATATCTTTTCTGATAGATGTGAGATGGTACCTCAGGGTTTTTTAATTTTCATTTTTCTAATCAATAGTGATTTAGAGCATTCTTATATTACTGCAGGTAGCTTTGATTTCTTCTTCTGAAAACTGTGTGTTTGTATTCTCTCACCATTTTATCCATTAGGGAATGGCTCTTATTTTTATAAATTTGACTCAGTTCCCTCTGTATTTGAGAAATGAAGCCTTTATCAGAAAAATTTGCTGTAAAAATGTTTTATATTGCTTCATTGTCTATAGCACCTTTTAACAAAATGTAGTTTCTCTGATTATCTTTTTTATTGAGATTGATTATTGTTTTTGCTTTATCTGAGTTCATAATTACTATCCCTGCCTTTTTTTTTTATAAAGCTTCAGCGGAGAGTAGTACAATTTCCTTCAGCCTTTTATTTTAACTTTGTGTGTGTTTCTGTTTGAATTGTGTCTATTGTAAACAGTATATTGTTAGATTCTGGTTTCTAAGCCATTCTGCTATCTGCTTCCATTTTATGGATGAGCTCAATCCATTCATATTTACAATTATGATGTCCATGTATTTGTCAATCCTATTTTCTTCTGTTTATTCTTCTTTCTCTTTTTATCCTGTTCTTCTTCAAAAGTTTGTTTTGCTTCTGGCCACCACTTCCCTTAATCCACTTTCCCTTTCATTCCTCCCTCCTCATTCCCATATCACTTGTCCCTTCCCCTCCTATTTCTCTATTGGGTAAGATAGATTTCTATACCCAACTGAATGAATACATACATACATACATACATACATACATACATACATATATATATATATATTCTTCTCTGAACCAATTCTCATGAAAGTAAGGTTCATGCATTGCCTGCCAACCCTTCATTTCCCTCTCTATTATAAAAGCTCTTCCTTTCATGCTTCTTTTATGTGAGAAAAGTTTCCCCATTCTGCCACTCTCTTTCCTTTTCCCTAAGTTCATATCTGCTTCTTTTTTTTTGTTTTTTTGAGATCATCCAAACATAATGGACTCACGTTCATTTTCTCTGCCTATGTAGACTCCTTGTTATTGTCCTAATAATGATAGTTCTTAGGGGTTACATGTATCATTTTCCCATAAAGAAATATAAACAGTTCAACTGTATTGAGTCTTTTATTACTTTTTCATTTTTACCTTTTATGCTTCTTTTGAGTCTTGCATTTGTCAAAATTTCTATTCAACTCTGATCTTTTCATCAGGAATGCTTAAAGCCCTCTCATTAAATACCCATTTCCAGTAGCTTAGTCTTGGTTGTAATCCTAGAACTCTTAGCCTTCAAGAATATTGTATTCCAAGTTCTGGGCTCCTTTAATATGGAAGTTGTTAAATCTTATGTGATCCTTACTATGGCTACATGACATATGAATTGTTTCCTTTTGGTTGCTTGCAATATTTTTCCTTGACCTGGGAGCTCTAGAATTTGGCTATAGTATTTCCAGAGTTTTCATTTTGGGATCTCTTTCAGGAGGTAAGCAGTGGATTCTTTCAATTTCTATTTTGCCCTCTGGATCTAAGACATCAAGGCTGTTTTCCTTGATAATTTCCTGAAAGATGTTATCTAGGTTATTTTTTCAATCATGCTTTCAGGTAGTCTAATGATTCTTTAATTATCTCTCTTCAATTTTTTTTTTTTGATGCAGTGTTTCACGTTTTCTATTTTTTCATTCTTTTGACTTTGTTTTATTTTTTTCTTGTTGTCTTGTGTAGTCCTTAGCTTCCACTTGCACAATTTTAATTTTTAAGGTATTATTTTCTTTACTGAGCTTTTGTACTTCCCTCCCACTCAAACCCCAATTTGACCTATCCTGCTTCATAAGGCATTCCTTTCATCAGTGAATTATTTTTTGAACCTCCTTTTTCATTTGGTCTATTCTGTTTTTGAGTTCTTTTCTTTATTGAATATTTGTGCCTTTTTTTTTTTTTTACCATTAGACCAATTCTGTTTTTTTTAAGGTGTTATTTTCTTCAGTATTTTTGTGTATGTGTCTTTTGTCAAACTGTTAATTCTCTTTTCATAATTTCTTGCATCACTTTCATTTCTTTTCTCAAATTTTCCTTTACCACAGTTATCTCTTTCTTTAGCTCTTCCAGGAGGTTTTCCTGCCTTGGGTTAAATTAGTATGTTTTTGAGGCTGTGATTGTAGCTATTTCCATATTGTTGTCTTCTTCTGAGTTTATATCTTGGTCTTCCCTGCCACCATAGTGACTTGTCATGACTCAGTCCTTTTCATAGCAGCTGCTGCTGCTGTTTGTTTATTTTCTCAGCCTATTTCTTGACTTTGAATTTTATTTTAAAGTTGGGATCTGCACTCCTGGTGATGGGGAGGCTCTGTCCCAAACTTCAGGCTTCGTGTCGCTGTTTTCTGAACTAGTTTTGGGGTCTGCAGGTTCTCAGTGCTTCTAGGGTGATAGGACCCTGGAATAGGTGTAGTCACTGCTCTGCTGGTCTGTGCTCTGATCTTTACCCATGAAGGTATCTGCTCCCATGAGCCTGAAAGTGCTAGCGTTTCTCTTAGTCCTGGACCTGTGTGCTAGTCCCCTGGTTTCCTGCAGCCACAAGTGCTAGTACCTCACCGTGCCTTGGGACTGTGAGCAAGGGTCTTCCTTCCTTCTGACTGATGAAAAGAGCTTCTCTCCACCCTGGATCTGCTATAGAAAAATTGCTTATGCCAATACAGTTGCCAGTTAGTGCCAGTGAAGGATCTCCGTAAATCTCTTTCTGAACAGTTGTCTGGCCCCCTTTCTATCTCTGGGCTAGGATCTCCTAAAGCTGCTGCTGCTGTGGTAGAGGCCTCCAAGCCCCACAGCTGGTGCTAAAGCACTGTGCTCTGGGCCAGCACTCACTCCCGTGTTCCAAAGCTCTCTTGCAGACCTCCTAAATTGTTTTAGGCTCAAAAAATATCTCACTCTGACCTCTTGTTGGCTCTACCACTCCAAAATCTGTTTTGAGAAGCTATTTTAAAAGTTGTTTAGAGAGGAATATTAAGAGTTCCACTGGGCTGCTGCCAGTACTTCACCATCTTGGCTCTGCCCTAGGAATAAATATGTTGATGAAGACACTGTAGCTTTGTTTTGGGCAGGGTTATGACAACCTAAGTAAATAAAATCTGGTATAATTTTCTGGGGTTCCGTGAGAGAACGGGAGACCCCAGATCTTTGTAAAATACAAGTTAGGGAAGGTGCTGAGAAAGTACAACATCCATTTATCCTGAGACTATCTTTCCTATAATCCCAGGTTTCTGAAATGGAGACTAACCAGAAGAAAGAAAAAGAGAATCAGGGATGAAAATAGTTGCCAGAAAATATCTTCTGGCATGTTTCTCACTCCCAGTCATGTATCTCATTCTCAGTACCCTATCTCAGTCTTATTGATGGTTAAATAACATATTCTTCTAAACACACTTGTATCCTGAGGACCTGGATTCAAATCCTGGATGATCCACTTATTAACCAAGTGACCTTGGGTGAGTCATTTCAAATCTCAGGGCCTTAGTTCCTCTAAGGCAGGGGTTCTTAATCTTCTTTGTGTGTGTCATGACTGTCTTATGAACCCTATGGACCCTTTCTAAGAAGAATGTTTTAAAATACATAAAAAGAAAATATCTAGGATTAGTAAAGAAACCAATTAACTTGAAATATATTTTTAAAAATACAGTTTAAAACAAGCTTGGGGACCTTTGGCTTAAGAACTCCTGCCTAAGGTTTCCTTCTAACCCTAAATCTAAAATCCTATGATCCTGATTTCTCAGCCTACAACAATTTATAAATAGTAGACAAGAAGAAAGGCCTTTATTCTGTCAGAGGCAGACAAGTATCAGTGAGAAGAGAGAGCTGGCAGCCAGAGACTGAGGGAATTAATAGAAAGTTTTACCAGAACTCAAAGAACTATATTACTCTTAAATACAATAATGGTTATATGTGTGTGTATCTATATCTATATAAATGCATATTTAATATAAACATATAAATATATAATATATACACATGTATATACATACACATATTCTGAGTCTTCTAGAAAAAGTAAAATTATATTCAGTAACCCCTTTTTAAGAAGGCAAAGGTATAATAAAGTTTCCATTCAAAAATTATAAATAAAAATTTCATCTGTTCTTGAAAGGATGAGCATCATTTGCGTGTGTGTATGTGTGTGTGTGTGTGTGTGTGTGTGTGTGTGTGTGTGCATGTGTGTGTGCAAGTTGACTTAAAGCTAGATGGCACAGTGGATAGGGGATCCCAGCCTGGAGTCAGGAAGATCTGAGTTCAAATCTGGTCTCAGACACTTACCAGTTGTGTGACCTCGGGCAAGTCATTTAACCCTGTTTGCCTCAGTTTTCTCATCTGTAAAATGAACTGGAGAAGGAAATGGAGAACCACTCTAATATCTTTGTTAAGAAAACCCCAAGTCTTCATGACTTGGACATGACTGAAAACAACTGAATAATAACAACAAAAGGAGATTATGACAAAGCCATGTGCTTTGAGCATCAATACAGTTGCACCCAAAATGACATAAGCTTTTTTTTTTTTTTTGGTGTTGATAATATTAAAACCATGCTGACAGATCAAACCATTTGGCTTTGATTTATTGGACAAGTATTGTTGCTCTGGGCTAGGGATTCCTGCTGTAGTGTAAGGAAAGGACATGCACAATGGGAGGAAAACCATTGGGGGACTGTTGCTGGCTTTCCTATTTTAATGTTTTCTTCTTGGAAGAAAGAGACTGGAAGAGCTTTGGATGTTAATTTAGTTTCTGCTAAGTATTGGGAGTTGCCTTGTCATAGTGATGACATACTTGTGTTTCCCAGCCTATGTCTATGTGGGTGGTGATTGCTTCCCTTGAGTCAGGCATTCAATTGCTCATCTGTCGGCCTCCAGCCACCATATTCCCCACTCAAACGACTCATCTTCTGGACTGGAGTGTCTTCTTCTAAGCAACTCACTCAAAATGGAAGTCATTGATTTTGCCATTAACCTTCATTCCCATTCCAGGGGGGCTGCTCAGTGTCTTCAGGGTTTCATTTGGTTCTGATGACAATGAGGTGAGTCATTCTGTTCTGCAGTGATTAAGGCAGCAGCCACTCATATTCTTTCATGAAACATTCCTTCATGAAATTCAGTGAGGATGAAGTAGAGTCTATTTAACATTTACATCTCCTCTTGGTATCAAGTCCACACAGAATTGGTCTTAGCCTGGCTTATCATTTGCATCCATCTTTCTGTCTTTTCAGAAATCCCTCTTCTTTAGTCCATCACAAAGGGTTTTGGGCTCCTCCCTTACCAACATGGCTCTCAGCCTGGTCCATTCTATTCCATGAGATTTGCCTCTATTAATGCCTACAATGTGCCAGGTACTCTTCTACATGCTGAAGAGACTAAGATAGAAAAAGCAAGTGCTCTGACTTCAGGACCTTCCATTATATGGGGACTGGAGGAGACACATTACATTTATCTATAAGAATCTTCAAGATACCTAGACTTTTTTTTTTTTTAAGTAGTGTTGTGTGATAGTTGGACTTGGAGCCAGGCAGTCCTGTGTTTGAATCCCATCTCTGTAACACTAGCTGTGACTCTGGGAAAGCCCTTAAACATCTCTCAGCCTCCTTCTCCTCAACTGTGTGTGGAAGTTAAGAATTACTGTGAGCATCACCTTATACAGTTGTTGGGAGGCTCAAATAAGATGCCCAACGGGCAGCATTTTATAAAAGTGTGGCTCTCATGCTCCCATGGAGGGAGCTATCTGAGTTGCTACATCACTTATGAATCCTGTTCAGTTTGTAGCCTGTTCTTTTCCACCAGACCCTCTTCTAAGGTCGTATTGTCCGTCCCATAGTTGCACAGGGAGACCCATAAGGTGGGTATGAAAAATGGATCAGGTGGGAGGGAATGAAGGCCTGAGTTGGGGTGGGGGTATAACAGCCGGGATCTAATGGACAGGCTGGATAAGAAAGTTATGGCTGAAGAAGTTGGGTGATTGGCTGGCTGGTGGTGTCATGTAGGAAAGTGAAGTGGGAAGGAGAGCAGGTAGACATGAGTATGAAGGTAAGATGGTTTTATACACATTAAGTCTACATTTAGTGGAAATGTCCTCCAGAGAGCTGGAAAGATGACACTGGAGCTCAGGGGGGAGGCCAGATTGGCCAGGAATGACAGCCTGAGGTCACTAACCTCTGAGCCACACACAGGCAAGAAAAGACATGGGACTGAAAGGGGTGGAGTGGAGCATACTTGCTCTTAGCTCTTAAGCTAATGATCAAAAATCATCACTGCTCCCCCCCCTCCCCCCCCCCCCCCCCCCCCCCCCCCCCCGTTTGAGGTGCTCCGGGACCAAGACCTCAGGCAGGTCACAGCACAGCCTTTCCATAGGAACTCAGTGAACATGGGATACAAGTGCACACCCCCAGAGGAAACCAAGTTGCATTGACCTTAGAGGAAGTGGTTTCACCTGATGCTCTTTCTCTCGTCCTCTCAGGAGCACAAAGGCCATTTTAGATGATTCTCTCTCAGAGGCCTGGGATCTCTCCTGTTTCCCTACCTTGTCCATGTGGATGCCGGATGGCAGGGGGCTGATGCTCTCATTCATATTGTTGGGAGCAGTTCTGTCTTTCTGACCTAACAACTCTCCAACCCATGTCTCTGTGGTCACCTTTCCCCTCACCCCCAAAGTCATTATAGTGAAATTGAATGGGGGAGGGGCACACCCTAAACTTGCTTGCTTCTTCCTTCTGCCAATCAGAACCCTCCAGGGTCAGCTCAGGGCCCATCTCCTCTGTCAGGCTGACCAAACACTCCCAGGTGAAAGACTTTTCTCTCTCATCCAATTTTTCTAGGCGCTTCATCTGTATCTCTCCTTGGCCCCCATTGCTTCTGACCCTGGGTTCTATAGATCTGTTAGGTGGTGTATTAGCTACATGAAGGCAGGGTTACTTTGTGGCCCTCCATCTCAACCCAGCATTGCCCACAGAGCAGAGTCAGAAAGACTTTGTCATTGAATTGTGGATCAAGGAGATCACAGAACAAGTGGAGTATGGGATTGAATTACTGAGTGAACCATGTAAATAGCAAGTCCCATTTCCCTGGTGATTCAATCAGTGCCTGAGGAGCAAGACCTAAAGATGCTCATGCTTTGTTTTCTTCAATCACAGCCCTGGGCTGTGGGATGGATTTTCGGATTCAGGTTCTTAAGAAATTGGCTGTTGTTTTCAGGATTCATTTCTACGCCCGTTGCCTCATAGGCGATTCGAAGCTGTGGTCTCTTGGGGAATTCACATCAAACCCTGGTTCATAATTTATGGAATGACACATACTTGGACACTGATTAGCCACCTTATCAGCTCTGTAATAAGGGCAGCACAGCTTCTAGTTTATCATGCATTTATCTGAAGTCATTCTGAATAATATCACAAGATTGTAATGTAATCATTAGGTGGCTCGACATGTGAGGCCGCTGTGCCCACCCATTAGTGTCATAGGCTTGGTGGGGTTCAGATGGCTTCATCTGCTCACTTGTTACACGTTTACAAAATTGGAGTCAACATGAGGCTGGAGAAGAAGGGTCCTGGAGGGGAGGCTTCTCAAATTCTTCTTGTGACAGTGAATGAAAAATGCAGAGGGCTGACTCCTTAGGACAACATCCGCTATCCATGTGGAGCCTGGGTGGGGCTGGGATTGCAGGTCTAGGAAATGCTGTGTGTGTGTGCGTGTGTGTCTGCAGAGGATTTGGACCTGTCTCCAAGGGAATATTGAATATTACATTTGAAGACCTATACCTTGAAGGTTGTGTGATAAGTATAGCATTAATTGTGCTTTAAGGTTTGGAAAACTTTGCATCTTATCTCCTTTGGTCCTCAGAACAATTTTGTGAGGTAGGTGCTCACAATCTTATAGATTTTTTTACAGATGAGGAAACCGGGGCAGCAGTGGTCAAGTGACTTGTCCATGGCTAAACAGCTAGGAAGCTTCCCAGGCTGTATTTGAATGCAGGTCTTCCCAATTCCAAGGTCACTCTTCTGTTGTACCTTTTAGCTGCCTCATGAGATGACAAGCTTGGCCACTGTTGTACAGAAAGTCAGTTCTTCAGCGAGAATGATTGCTTAGTACCGTATCCACAGCAGGAAGTGTCTAAACAAGCCCCCAAAGGGTAAGGAACTGGGTGCAGAAGGGGGAGGGAACAAACTCAAGAGAATTCAGAGAGGTCCAAGTGTTGGGTCAGTGGATAGGCCTGCACCTGGACCTCCTCTTGGGTGGTGAGTGCTTGAGACAACCTGAATTTAGTAGTAACAAAATCACCCTGTTTATTTGCATCCTTCTCTTGCTCTTTTTCCTTTTGTGAATTAAAAAAAAAAAACACCTCTTTGAGAAGTGGAAGGATTCTGCAGCAAGAGACAGAAAATGAACAAGGTTTGGGCCTTTTCAGAGAGCCTGGGGCCTCACACTAAAGCAGGGTGACCCTGGACTGAGATGGCTCAGGCTTCCTCTGGTGAAGCCAGAGGAACCGTGTACACAAAGGGCACTGGCTGAGGACTGACTGGTTAACAATTACCTTCATCATGGCTGACCCAAAGCCTTCTTTGTGCCAGTAAATGTGATTAGATACTTATTTGGGTTTTGTTTTCCTCGCTTTCCATCATCTAAAATCTTCACACCAAAAACCCCAAACCTTTTCCCATCATCACTGCAATATTTTTCTTCTGTATGTCAATTTCCTGCCCCTCCCTAAGAGGGGATCAGCCAAGTCAGTGGGATCATTATAGACAGAGGAACTGGGAACCAGCTCACCACACCCAAGTTCTTATATCCTGGACACTTTGTTTAAGGTCTTTTTTTTTTTTTTTTGCTTGGTAAAGCAGAGGATGTTAGTTATCCCATGATAATGGAATGCGTGTAATTATGCTTACTTCTTTTGATCATTGAGGCATGTTACTGTAGTCACAAGAAACTTTCATGCCAAAATGTGCAAAGAGCAAAGTGCAAGATTGTTCTACCACAGATGTACTGTGGTAGCTTCCTAAAAGATTTGGATGCAAGCTTTATGAATTGTAGTACTTTTAACTCAAGAACCAAAGGTTAAGAACACAAGTCTTTATTGGAGTGCCACAGGAATCTTTATTTGGTCATGTTAGTCTGTCCAAGAATTAAGTGAATGCTTACTAGGAGGGAACCATTGTGTTAAGCACTAGAGATACAAATAAAAAGCTGTGATTTAATTGCTTTTTATCAAGGACTGAGTTAAAAGAACAGCTGATAAGCTCATCAGATTTCTAGGTGACATAGTGGTATAATATATAGAGATAGGATAACAATATTCCTAGCAGTTGCTAGTACTTATGTGATGCTTTAAGATTGGTGAAAAACTGCCAATTTCTCATTAGAGCCTTATAACAACTTGGGAAAGAGATACTTTTATTATTTTCATTTTATAGTAGGGAAAACGGAGGCAAACAGAGGTTAAGTGACTTGTTCAGGATCACACAGCTAGTAAATACCTGAGACTGGATACCACAGGAAAGATTCAAAAAGATCTCAGCAAGTTAAAAGTTTGGGCTGGCTCTAAGAAGATGAATTTTAACATATAGTCTTGCAGTTGGGTTCTAAAAGCCAACTTCATAAGCATCAGCTAGGAAAACTGTGGTGAGAGAGCAGTCCGTCTGATCACAATTGGGGAGTTTCAGCATTAGGGAGTGCTGGGGATAGAGCACTGAGCCTGGAATCAGAAGGACTACTCAGCTTCCTGAGTTCAAACCTGGCTGTGTATATTTACTAGCTGCATGACCCTAAGCAAGTCACTTAACCCTGTTTACCTCAATTTCCTCATCTGTAAAATGATCTAGAGAAGGCAATGGCAAACTGCTATAGTATCTTTGCCAAGAAAACCCCAAACAAGGTCATGAAGAGTTCAGATAGGACTGAACCACAACAAAGTTTCACTTATATCAATAGTGTGATATGTCTGTGGGGAAAGCCAATGTGACCTTTGGGTGCACTGTAGGATCAGGAATAAGGTGGTAAGGGGCCTTTTGGCTGTGCCTTGGTCAGATCATACCTGGAAAATTGTGTTCATTTCTGGCTAACTCAGTTTAAGGACTACATTGATAAACTGGAGGAGGCCAAGCAGGACATTTCCATAGGAAGGACAGGTGAAAGAACTGGTGAAGGTTAAGCAGAGAAGACTCCAGGGAGATGGTAAGTGTCTTCAAGTATTTGAAGGGATTTGAAGATCCTGTCATCTGGAGGGGAGATTACATCCATTCAGTTTGGCCCCAAAGGGGAGAGCCAGGAGCAGAGGGTGAACACTGCTGAGGGGCTAATGTGGTAGGATGCCATGAAAAAGTTTTCTCTCTGTGAGAGCTTCTGAAGCCAAATGGGCTAATTTCAGAGGCCTGGAAATGAACAATCAAGGACTTGATGAACACTCTCCATTGTCCGGCCCCGTAAGTGCCTTCTGACTGAGCTAGTTGTAGGGAGACAAGTGCACACAAGGGCAGAGGCTGGGATTTGCATGGAATGCCGTGACTCTCTCCTATCAGACCCTCTCACGAATTATTTTACCCCTCCCTGAGGCTACAAGTAAGCATGGAGATATTTTTATATATGCATGCATGTACATACATACAAGTATACATATCCATAAACATGCACATATATACCCATATATGTAGGGTTGTACTAGGTTTATTTCCACATATCTGTTTCTGTGATGGTGGGTAGCTTCTTTATAAGTCCAAGCCTTTCCACATTTTTCTAACTCCACCAGCTTATCACTTCCTACACCACTACAGTACTCCTGACCCAATCACATTCTATCTGAGAGATTGCTTATGAGAGTTCCCCTGCTCCTCTCCCCCCAAATA
Source organism: Notamacropus eugenii (assembly GCF_028372415.1). Taxonomy (NCBI): domain Eukaryota; kingdom Metazoa; phylum Chordata; class Mammalia; order Diprotodontia; family Macropodidae; genus Notamacropus; species Notamacropus eugenii. Next base: position 286,279,472 of record NC_092872.1, on the reverse strand, counting down.
TTTTTTTCTCTCTATTCTTGGCTGCATAGGTTTTATTTATCCAGGAAATTTTTAGTTTAAAATCATCAAAATTATCCATTTTACACTTCAACACCTCTCCCCTTATAGTATGGTGTGAGCTCTGATATGCTGAATCTAGTTCTTTCCCATCTTTTTCCCCCTGGTTTCCTTGAAGTTTCTGACCCTTTGCTCTTCCAGAGGAACTCTGTTATTATTATTTTTTTCTGACTTCGTAAGATAATTTTTAGTAACTGAGAAGATATTACATAAATAGATTAGTTAGGTTAAATTGTCATTTAAAAATTTTACCTAATGTAAATAAACCCTTGCACAATAAATATGTCTTTAATTATTTAGATCAAACTTTGTATAAAAGGTGTTTTGTGTTGCATAGCTCTTGTGTCTGTTTTGGCAGGACATGGAGCAGGAATATGCTCCTATTTTTCATACTGTTGTGTTATTTTATATGGTCTAAAACTATTGATGATCAGACATTCTCCATCATCTGAGATGGTGGGAGGCAAGGTTTGGCCTCCCCTTTTTATACACCAGAAAATTGTGCCTGGAGGTGGGAAGGGAGTCAGGGGCAATCATGTACCTTGTCCAAGGACATATGGGCAGTGGTTTGACCACGTCATATACCAGATGACCCTCCATGTCTTGTAGCTTAAATGGCCAACTCTTCACCTGGCTTGGCATTGAAAGCCCTTTGCTTTCTGACCCCTGCTGATACCTCCAGGCTTGTTGTAAACGACTTTTCTTCACCCACTCTACAGCCTAGCCCAACTAATTCATATTCTTTTTCCTACATCTACTGTTCCCTTTCCTATTTCCCTGCTTCCTCCAGACCAGGAAGGTTCTCACTCCCCACCTGCCTTGGAGAACATGCCTGGGGTGAGCATCACCTCTCAACACTGGTGCCTCTATTGATCCTCCCAATTGTCACTGCTCTCCTTCTCAGAAGTGAGTTAGCATTCACTTGGTATCTAGTTCAACTTACCGTTATGGGTTCATGTTGTTTCCTTGAAGAAGGGAGTGCTTTGTTTTTGTGTTTGTGTACCCAGGGCCTAGACCAGAGCTTGGCACTCAGTAGGTACTTAATAAATGCTTGTCCAATGAATGAATGAACTCTACTTGAAAAAAAACACACCATCAGCAATATAAAAATTTAAAAATGCAAAAAATAATTTCTTTTTAAAAAAATTAATTTATTTGTTTTCAGTTTTCAACAATCACTTCCACAAGTCTTAAATTGTCTCCCCCTCCCTTTCTCTTCCCTCCCTGAGATGGCATATAATCTTATATATGTTCTACAATACATTCTTATTAAACATATTTTCACATTAGTCATGTTGCATAGGAGCATCAAAACAAATAAGAGAAACCATGAGAAAAATCAAAACTGAACCAAACAGAACACAAGAGAAAATATTCTGTTTCATTCTGCGTTCCAATTCCACAGTTCTTTCTCTGGATGTGGATGGCGTTTTGCTTCAGGAGTCCTTTGGGAATGTTTTAGCTCCTTTCATTGCTGTGAAGTGATAAGCCTATCAGAAACAGTCCTTGCACGCTGTGGCTGTTACTGTGTACAATGTTCTCCTGGTTCTGCTCCTTTCACTCAGCATCAGTTCATATAAGTCCTTCCAGGCCTCTCTGAAGTCTTCCTGTTCATCATTTCTTATAGCACAATAGTATTCCATTACATTCATATACCACAACTTGTTCAGCCATTCCCTGATTGATGAGCATCCCCTATATTTCCAGTGCTTGGCCACCACAAAAAGAGCTGCTATAAATATCTTTGTACATGTGGGTCCTTTCCCCATTTTTATGATCTCTCTAGGATACAGTCCTGGAAGCGATATTGTTGGGTCAAAGGGTATGCACATTTTTGTAGCCCTTTGGGCATAGTTCCAAATTGCCCTCTAGAATAGTTGGACCAACTCATAGCTCCACAAACAATGAAATAGTGTTCCAACTCTCCCATATCTTCTCCAACATTTATCATCTTCCTGTTTTGTCATAAAAATAATTGCTTAAGGAAGGGTTTTTATCATCTATATTCTTGAATTTTTTATCTTTATTTTAAAACTTTTCAAAAATGATCTTCCCATGCCTGTGTAAAGATCAGTAAACTAAAAAAAATAAACAAATAAAAAACCCAAAGCACTTCAATACACACAATTTCCTGCCATATAATAATAATCACTAGCAATCATAAAGCGCTTTAAGGTTTGTAAAGTTGTTTACAAATGTTGCTTCATTTTATTTTTACAACAACCCTAAGCGGTAGGTACTGTTAGTATTCCAATTTTACAGAAGAAGAAACTGAGGTAGACACATATTCAAGTGTCTTGGCCAGGGTCATAGAGAGAGTTAGTATGTGAGGTAGGGTTATAACCCAGAGATTCCAGATTTTAGGGTCAGTATGAATCTACTGTTCCACCTCACCACTCACCAAAGCCTTTAGGACCTGACTTGTGTTTTTGTCCTACAGCTAGAGTACTTGGGGGCAGCTAGATGGCACAGTGGACAAAGTATCTGGACTGTAGTCAGGAAGACTCATCTTCCTGAATTCAAAATTGGCCTGAGACAGTTACTAGCTGTATGACCCTGGGCAAGTCACTAAACCCCATTTGCCTCAGTTCCCTCATTTGTAAAATGAACTAGGAAAGGAAATGACAACCTATTTCAGTGCCTTTGCCAAGAAAACCCCAAATGGGCTCACAAAGAGTCAGTCACGACTGGAAAGACTGAACAAGAGTACTTGATGCCAAGATCCAGGTCCAGATTCTCTATTTAGGAGAGAATTTCCAATTCAGGCAATGAGTGTCATGGCCTGCACAGATTGCGTGTGCCACTTGTGATGTGGACTTGATAGGACCTGAAAAGTATGAACCATTTATTAATGAAACTATGAGAAAGCCAATCACTCTTTTGCTTCTTCCATCATCCAAAGGCAAATGGTGTCTTTTGTGCTATATTTCTAGCTGTAGTTAACAAATGAGTATTGAAGTGGAGTGCTAGCCCCTTCAGATGGGGGAAAATGAATTGTGCCCCAAGTCCTTGATTTAGAATAGGGAATAACCTTTTATGAAGTACTGACTATATGCCTGGCACTGTGCTCAGCATTTGACACATCTTATCTCATTTGATCCTTACAGCAGCCCTGGGAGAGGTGCTGTTATTACTTCCATTTTGGAGGTAAGAAAACAGAAGCAGATGGCCATGAAGTGTCTTGGCCAGGATCTCATGGCTAATAAGTCTGATGCTGCATTTGGACTCAGGTCTTCTTGACTCCAGGTCCACTTCTATAGTACCACCTCATCTAATAAGATATCAACTAGTTTGTCAAAGCTCTTAAAAAAGAAAAAGAAGAAAAAAAAAATCATGTGTCATTCCCTTTGGAGAATACAACCTCCCCACCAACTAGCCCCTAAAGCCCAATCCAATAGAGTTTGTCTTATCGAAATCTGAGCTAGGACTTTACTTTTCCAAAGTTGAAATAATCTCCACTGAATAAAGATTTGGTACTTTCAATTAAATTTATTTCAACAATTACTTATTGAGTGCTTACTATGTCCAAGGTACCATTCTAGGTCTTGGGGATACAAAGAAAAACCAAGTACTGCCCCCAAAGAACTTAAGTCTATGCGGGGGGGGGCATCACATGGGCACCAAATTTCAAAAGGGAGAGAGAATATCAGTTCTTGGGGGTGGGCAGAGGCTGAAAGTCAAGAAGGCTTAGGCAGATCAGATCACATTAGATCAATTTCTACTGGTATTAGGATGGCTGTATATGGGTGTGCATTGGGATGTATTTTGGTATTTTTGGCTTTTCCTTTGTTGTTGGTAATTATCAAACTGGCTTTTCTGGCTCCAAAGGTAAAGTCTGCATGGCGCCAGGAGTATAACGGGTTTATAGCTGCTTAGGGGGTGGGGAGCAGATTAAGGCTGTGTAGACATGCAATTTGAATAATACAGGAAAAAAAATGAAAGGTTAATAAAAGCTAGTGGACTTTATCCTTGTAAGTTAAGGATAATTACATAATGAATATGTCCCTTCAAAAATAAAAGACATTTTCTTTATCTTGGAAATAAATTTATATTGCCAATGAAAAATGAACCTCTAGACTCTCGCAATGACTGTGAGCCTGAAAATAAGGATGTTTTAAGAGATGTTGGACAGTGGAAGGACTGCTCACGGGACTGCCTGCTAGTTGTTCTCCCTTTGGAATGCCAAAAACCCTTCCCATTTTCCTGTGTAAACAGGGTGCTTTTACAGAGACAGCCTGCGATTCAAACTGGGGTGTTCAACCTTTGTTAAGGTCTGTCCCAGGTGGAATGTGTGATAAAGCCAAGGGTGCAGAGACATGGCTAAGAAATCCTCCATAACCAGAGCTGTCTCTGTCAACTCTCTGCTTCCCTGGCCATCCATTATGTAGATTGCCAGAAGACATCCTTATATGAGATCTGATGGGGGGCTCAGAGTCCTGGGAAAATCACGTTTGGATATTTGTTTCTGCATTTTCCATGCTCCATTGGTGAATGGAATGGTAAATAGTTAAAGCTCGAAGCTCTTTTCATGTCCTCTTCAAAGACCTACCCAAAGTCTCTCTGGTCGACATGGTATCCCAGCTTCGAAAGTCATTAATCACTCTTTCTTGGGGTCATATTTCATTGTTTGGGACTGTCCGGCTGCTCCCACTTTCCATGGAAGAGCATTGAGGCATTTGGTTCTTTGTTTTCCACCCAACTCCCTGGTCACAAACTTAAGTCGATGTAGAATACTGTGTAACAAGGCTCCTTATTTTCATTTTCACATGCTCAAGTCAGATTCCAAATCAATGTAGGTAACATTCAAAAGTCAAGGACAGAAATGAAAATGCCCATCTTTTTTTCTTTTTTTAGAAGAAGCTTGGTTGGAGGCAGCATCACAGATGGAATTGTGTTGGTGTTGTTTCGAATCAGAATTAAACTCTCAATACAAAATGCCTCTCTCTCTCTCTCTCTCTCTCTCTCTCTCTCTCTCTCTCTCTCTCTCTCTCTCTCTCTCTCTCTCTCTTTCTGTCTCTGTCTCTGTCTCACTTGGTCCTTTATCACTTCCCTCCAAGGAGTAGACAGTAGTATATAGGAGCTGTTAAAAAAAGACCTTATTTACTAACAAGCATTTGTTTTCTTTCTCTGTTCTCCACACACTCTCATTAAGAAAAGAAAGACAAAATCCTTGTAATTAATTGAGGTACTCAAGCAAAGCAACTTCTGGCATTAACCCTGGCTAAAACTGTGTCATTCAGGGAACAAGAAAACATCATGTTGCAAACATCACTAGCTAAGAGGTAAGCATTACCTAGAGTAGATAAGCCAGTGTTTTCACTTGCGACTTTGAACGTCATTAAACATCAGGTCTTGGCTATTCCCTAATAGAAGTCATGGCTAAATCTCCTTTTGGATCATTAGAACTCCCAACACTGGATGTGGTTGACAGACTTGAGAACTGTCATCAGGGCATGAAGCTGGTCTGAAAAACAAATCTCTCCCGGACCCTTTTGTCGCCGCACACCCCAGAACACCTTTGTTACCTCACGATTTCCACACAATGTGTGTGTATCTTCGTATTTATCCAGATACTGCCTCACACATGGATAGCTGTTCCCTCCCTGATCTGAGGCTTTGGGATTTTCTCTTTGGGTATTTTTATCTTGTTTCCCACTCTGCCCAGCTCTAAAGGGGGCTTCATTCAAAGAACACCCTCCCAATGTTCTGCCTCCCCGTCTTTCAGCCAAACAAATGCCCGCCCTGTCTCCACACCCAGGACAAATCTGCCAGGAAAGGACTCATTGATATGCCTTTTTTATTACTGCAGCTGCCTTGTTTTTTTCTACTCAAAATAAAAGAAAATCACAGGATCCTTAAAATAATGGTTGACAGCAGGTAGTTACAGAGAAATGCATGTCCCCGGCTCAGCACTTTGTAGCACCCAGTCTGATGGCACATTAGAGGCTGGGATGTGCAGGTTGGTGACAAATACACGGGTAATAGCATTCAGCTTGCCTCCCTGTAAAAGGGAATTCTCTCTTTCTCTTTGTTTGATTGTAGACCTGACATGTCAGATGAGTAGAGGCCCTGGGATAACCTGCCAAAGCAGCAGCCCCAGTAAACGGCATGAGCAGGGAGAGCTTGATGTGGAATTACAAACACTGTACCCATCATCGACTCTAGTGGCGCTGATATAGGAAGATGTGTATACGTGTGTGTGTGTGTGTGTGTGTGTGTGTGTGTGCGTGTATGTGTGTGGAGAGAGGGCAGGGTACCTCGCAGGGAGCTGGCTGCCTGGCTGGGGAGGGGGAGCTGTGGCAGGCATCTACCTCCTCCAACAGGGATCCACGCACTTTCCAAAGGCTGGGGCAGGATGCTCTGGCTTCCTTCCTATTGCTCAAATAGTGCAGGCAATTCTAAATATTCATGGATTTCCAGATAAAAGTTGTGTGATAGGCTCTGGCCTGAGGAGAAGGGAGTTAAAATGGCCTCCTTTAGGGTTGTGGAATTCAGGAGCGAGGCTGCTTTCTGGAGTCCCAAAGCACACCTTGACATGTGCCAGCATACTTTCGCCCTCTGCATTTTTGCACTGAAGGACTGAGGGATTTGTCCATTAGCTCTTTGAAAGAGCCCAAGATGGCCCTGCTGAGATGTCTCAAAAACCCTGCCAGGCAGTGACTCCCAGACCTCTTTGTATGAGGGTCTGATTATTGTTGGCAGTGAGCTATTGCACATTAAGAGGCATACTCTTACCCACACCCTAAAATTAGCCTGAAAAATTTTTTATTTTAGGTAATCCTAATGAAAATGGACTAACAAAGCATAATCATTAATGTCACATTTCCCCAAATGGAAAATTTAAAAACTTTCTTGAACTCAGACAGCATGAGCCAAATCCTTAGCAGGGACACTCTGGGAGGCAAGCAGAGGTTGTCCTGTGCTTTAGCTGAATAGAGGGCTATCTAATCATTTCCATCCTTGTGTGGGTGAATCTCCCTGGCCCTCTGACCATTCCCAAACCTGGCTCAGTGGAGGTGTTCCAGAGTTGGTACAGTCTCTTTCTGGGGGTTCATGTGCTTGCTTTTAGCGAGGCCTTTGTAACAGGCTCAAAGGTATATTTTTAGGGTTGTGGGGTGGATAATATAAACATGCAGAAGGTCATCATGACATGTTACACAGGGATTGACATCATGCCAGCATCTCTGCTTTAGGTTTGGTAGTGTTTGGTGTGTGTGGCAAATTTGAAGCCCTTATTATGAGTTTCAGCTCAAAGTTTGGCACCCCTTAAACTTACAAGGGTTCCCTAATTCAGAGAAGAGTTTTGTAGGTGATATAAGATGATGGGTTCATCTTCACTGTGACTCCTGACTCCTGTTCTTGCCCTGGTGGCAGATGACCAGTCACACCTCCAAAGAGGCTCACTTTTCCCTTCTTTAGAGGGAATCCTGCCATGAGAAAGCCTACCAGGCCTGAAGGTCGCCTGCAGCACCGGGGGTTTTTCTCCATCAGCCAACAGGCTCCCAAGTCAGAAAAGGAAATGGAGTGTGGGAAAACATCTGAGATACTAATTTTTTTCTTGTTGGTAATATTGATGATTAAATCATCATAATTTACAGTTGTCTTGCTAATCACCTGGTGATTTATTCACCTGCTCATGCTTATATTAAGGAGATAGCAACGATTAACTCAATTTTCCCCGATAGTTGTTGGAGTAGAAGGGAGTGTCTGCCAGGAGCAAACAAACATATTAGCAGGAAATGTTTAAATGGTCTGGATTACCCTCTGCGCCCGCCTGGCAGGTGGCAATATCCTGTTTTTAAATTACATTTCAGCAAGTGAGCATAATAAATCCTCTTGGTTGTACATTTCGCTGGTAGCTACAGCGCAGGCCCGCATTAGTCGCTTTGACCTCATTACTGCTAATCGTGAACGCAGTTTTAATAGCTGCCACCGAAAGTGAAATGGTTAATCCAGCAGTCCCACCGAAAGAGGGCCTATCAGGTTATTGATGACAAATTAAAATTAATAAAGAAGATCTGGGTGGAATTTGAAGGAATGGAATAACCGAACATCCAGATGATCGCCACAGCCTCTGGGGGGCCCAGGGAAGAATAATGTTTTTGGTGTACATGGATTGTCTTGAAAGGAACGCTAAAACTGCCAAATCTCAGCTTTTGCCTAGAAGACTTCCTGAAATAGGAACTGTATTCTTTTGGCCCTTATCACATGTAATTTATCCCTTGGAGAGTTATTTCTTCTTTGGCACACCTTAGCACTTGACTGTAATAATAGCATGTTTTTAAGGTTCGGCAATTTTATTTACCTTGAGAAGAAAGAACCTTTACAAGAGTGTGCACGCACACACACACACACACATGCATGTGAGTCCAAAGACTTCAGCAGTGAAGGAAAGTTCAGTCCTGCATTTCTGCTGCAGACAGCTGCCTGATTCTGAAGTCAATCTAGCCTTTCCATAAAAGAGCCAAGGCCCCTCCCTGCTCCTTCAGAGCCCACCTGCCCTTTTCAGAAGCATTGCCATTTCTACAGTATAAGAAGAGCAATATACATCCAAAGGGCCAAAAGTGAAAAAGCAAATGACTGGAATATTAGACTGCCTTGATCAAAGGAAATGTGTTTAGGTATGTTTTATGTTGACTTACAAATAGCATGTTTATTAAAGAGGGAAGGTCCATTGGGAAATGAGGGGCTTAGTGAAAGGAGCTGTTCACCATCTGGGACTGTGGTGGAGGCCATTTGGAGGGGGAATGAAGTGAATGGAGCTGAGTCGCAGCAGGTCCCTCTGAGTAACTGGTCAGCTACATCACGCAAGCATCAAGAGGAATTTTGACTACACCCGTGAGGCCCACTGTGACGAACTGCTCCATCTCTCTCCAAAGAGAAGGCAGTTCTGTAAGGTCAACATGGAAGTTACTAGTAATCAGCTCTAAAGAGTTCGTGTGTGTGTGTGTGTGTGTGTGTGTGTGTGAGAGAGAGAGAGAGAGAGAGAGAGAGAGAGAGAGAGAGAGAGAGAGAGAGAGAGAGAGAGAGAGAGAGAGAAATAGAGATAGAGACAGAGATAGATAAGGATATGGAAAGAGATGGAGAAAAAGGTAGAGGGAGAAGGAGAATGGGGGGGGGGAGAGAAACACAGGAGTATTTTAGAAGCATATTTAAGTAATATTTCCGGAAAAGAAAGAAGTCAGCTGTGCCAATGTCACAAAATCTGAGTTTCTTAAATTTAGGAATGGTTCATTGGGTATAATGAAAAGAGCCCTAAATTGAGAGTCAGGGAACTGGGTTTTAGTCCTTGCTCTTCAATGGCCTGTTGTGTGCAGGAAGAAGACAGTGGATAAAACTCCTGGCCTAGAGTCAGGAAGACTCATCTTAATGAGTTCAAACCTGCACTCAGATACTTACTGACCCTGTGTGATCCTGGGCAAGTCACTTCACCCTTTCCCCTCAGTTTCCTCATCTGTAAAATGAACTGGAAAAGAAGTGGCAAACCACTCTGGTATCTTTACCAAGAAAACCTCAAATGGGATCAAAAAGAGTCAGACATAATCAAAATGCCTGACCAACAACGTGTAGGAAAAGCATAAGTTTAAGTATGGTTATAGTAATAATACAGGAAAAATGTCACCAGAAACACTCTGCCCATTTCTCTTCTGGCTAAAGTGAAATTCTAAGTTAAACTGTATGACCTAATGCCAGTGACCAGAGGCATATGAGTGTTGAAAGCAAATCATTCACCCTAACTCAAATATCAGTGTCCTGGTGTAGCAGCAAGCATCCCAGCATACACAGCAGGACCTGTTGCACAGGTTCTTAGATCCTCTTTTCTAAAGAAAGCAACTTTTGAGGGGTCAACAATCTACTTTAATTATATTCACCAACACAGAAAATACAAGCAGAGAAATAAGACCAACAAAGAGGGCTTCTAACTGTCTAACCATAAGCAATACATACATCACAGGTCAACAGACAGATCCAACTGTCTGACCATAGTTAACATACATAGTTACCAGAGAGAGAAGCATCAACATCTGGATTTTCAAAGGGGGAGGGATGGTTACTTAGAGTCTCACCTGGCTCATGAACTTTCTTCCAAGGCCCCCAAACAAAACCTCAACTCAGAGTATACATACACACTTTTCAGAGCCAGAGGGCACAACCCTCATGACCTCATTAATTAACAAAAGGTGTGGGCCTTCCTAGAGAACAAGCCTCCCTAATCAAACTTCTCTTAATGGGCTAGAGGTAAGGCCTATTAATGAGGAAGATCTTTAACTCTAATTAACATTACACTTGACAGAGTCACCATTGAAGCAGCAGAAAAAGTATTCACAAGACAGACTTAGTCAGTGGACCTTGCTCTGCTGGCTGGGTGAAGTTGTTGGTTTAACTCAAAGGCTACTGGAACTTCTCTGGAGAGGTAGAGTTGTCGCTGACATCCTTCATGCTGTATTCCTGAAATTCTACCCAGATGACTACTCTTTCTACAATTATGTCCTTAGAAAATCACTTTGACTCCATGGTCTTGTTTTCCCATCTATAAAATGAAGGGATTGTTAATGGTGATTTCTAAAATCTCTTTAATTTCTCTAATGTTTGTTGACACTTTGCAAAAGTTGTTAGGAGATGAGTAGGTCTTGGCAAACTGTATGACACCCTAGGAATGGAATAAAAGCAGGCCTTCCAAACAAAAACTAAAAATTATATAAATAACACCTCTTCCTCAATGCCATCCCTTTAAGATATTTCAATATTATTTACAATTTAAAAATTTATTGTTTGCATGCCTTATCAAATACATGGACAATATATTAAATTATGCATAAAGACCTGCCAATAAATTCTTCTCCAAAATCTTTTCATGGTACAGAGTTGGCCTCGGGGCATCATGGGCTAAATCAGGAGAGCCCAAACTCTGGTGGTTACTACCAAGTGAAAAGGACTTTGAGGCTTGACTCAGGGGCAGAATGAGAGCATTCTCTAAGGACTTGCCTTGCTATATTGAGAGAAACTCAATATTACTAGGTTGGTTAAAGCAGGATAGAAACCCAAGAAGATATTTTACTGAGTCTTCAAGGGGAAGCCATATTGGTATGTCATAGAGGTAGAGTATGAATAAGAATATAGGCCTTATGCTAACCTCTGCACATTTTAGTTGGCAACAAAACACTCACTGGAATGCCTAGTAATGACTGTCATTTCTCACACTGGGAAAAGATTACAGTGTCTGAACTCTGGTGAGATTCCCTGCCCAGTGGAATCCTCTGTCTATCCCAGCTCTGTTCCTGATGATTGCTTCTGAGTGATTGGCATCACTGCCATTGGAGGAAATGAGACTTTGTTATCTTTGCTTTTCTAGGGGGACAGTGTCTTAGTACTTACCATATATTTCAAATAAAAAACATCTTCCTACAAAATTTCAAAAGATCTCTCTGAGCCAAAACAACAGAAATTCTGCCAAAAGAGATCTGGAGTGAAGTGTCCCTTGGGATTGCTAAGACTCTACATAGGATGCTAAAGTTACAGTGATTTCTGTGAGAGGACTGTCAGTGACTTGACCTCCAAAGGCTTTGGAAAGCTTGGATAAGAAGGACTGAAAATCCTTCACAATCTGTCTCCAACTTTTCTTTCCAAATTGATAACACATCACTACTCCCTTCCTGTGAGACTGTGGGCCTACTGGCTCTTCTAACTCCATGTTCTTTCAACTCTGGGTCATTCTGAGAGCGTTCCTCTCTCTTCCTTCTGCTGATGGGGCCACCTAACTCTTTCCAGGCTGCTTTCAGATCACCCTGCTGGTGGTGCTCCCCATACTCAATGGAACAATTTGACATGGGTTTTTGTCTTGACTGACTTTTGCACTTGGTGTTGTCCCTCCCCCCTTCTCCCCTGGCCCTGCCCATAAAGTGTGAGGTCTTTGAGGGCAGGAAGTGTTCACTTTTTTCTTTTTCTTCTTTTGATCTTTGAATCCTCAGTGTCTAGCATGGTGCTTGGTACCCAGTTGACACATACTAAATAACAAATCCTCATTGAATTAAATACTAGAATTTTGTGTTTTTTTCTGCAGACAGAAAGTTGGGGACTCCCCCCCTTTTGGTTTTAGAGATCAACAATTTCCCTGTTCCTCAGTTATTAGATTAGAAATTACCAGCAGAGAAAATGGGAGATTTTAGTAATTAAGCACTTAAGTAACAGAATCTTTTGCATTATTGGGAGCTACTTGTCTGAAATATAGGGTCAGGTTTAATGAGCAGCTCATTACTAGTTTTTGATGTCAATGAGAGAGTTGTCCACATTGCCCTGAAGCTTGATGGGAGGGCAGCATGCCTTGTGGGTGGTGGTGATGCATTTGCTCAGCCAGAAAAGCACTGCCCACTTAACAGGTGTGTGTGCTCCACACCCCACATTTATCTCCATCTCCAGCAGAAGCATTGTTTTACTGTTGGACTGGGAGGAGGCTGACACTTTGAATAATGGAGATGAAATCTTTCTCAATTCGTGTCGTTGACATATACTTGTCAAATTGCTTTGCCTATGAATTGCAAAATAAAAATACAGAAAATGAGGAATTAATTCAATTAAACATTTTCCCACCCACATTTTACCTTTCCTTCCTGCTCTAGGGAATAATTTCTGCAATGTATATCACCCGAAGCCTTATTTTTACCATTATTTTATACTTAATGAGTATCCCGTACACATCAGAGGGAAAGTACAAAGGTTACATTGTCCATTAACGGCACTGCACAACATGGTATGCAAATATCTGTATGCAAATAGTCAGTCTCTGGAAGATGAATGTGTTATATTTTTAACCAGTTAACTATGACTGTGAAGTATTGTGTGAGATATTCAGTGGTTTCATTTTTATATCTTTCTTGTAAATAATGCATAAAGTATGTAGATGTTGTCAAAACATGATGAAGCTATTAGCTTTCGAGTTTCCATAGTTAAGAATGTGTTCAGCATGGAGCCAGTAATAACTCATTTCTACGTGCAGAACCCATTAGAAAATATTTCTTGCTCAAGTCAGTGTTATCATGTGACATAATGATTTTGCTTAAAACCAAGTTAAATGAAGAGTAAAATTAAACAATATTGCATGAATTGTGTTTGACTAATTTTGTGTCACATTATATTAGCCAAGCTTTCACAATATGTGTTAATGACAAATAGTGTAAGCCCCGAACATACTTTATGTGTCTCTACAATCACCCTGAAGTCATTAGCTTTTTAAAGGTTCATTTTGTTTGCAGCTCTTATAGCCACTGGCTTTTTAGTGATTTCTTTTGTCCATAAAAGGAGACACAATTGGTGAAGAAATTTCACATAAGTCTTGAGGACTTAAGGCTGCTAACAAGGACATTATTTTTTTTTTTTGGATATAGAAACAAATGCAAATTGTTGCAGAACCTGAGAATTATAAGGGACTGAATTCTGGTCCTAAAGGAGATTGTGTCATTCTAGGTCCTCTGTCCAAGGGGATTTTGCAGAAAGATCCTGCCCTGCTCCTGTGGATCCATGGCCCTCACACGGTAAGACTGGTCAGGAATCACTGGACTCCTCCTTTTAGTAGTTCTGAGCCACTCTCTAGCATGATGCTGAGAGTAACACTGACATGAAGTATGTGAATGTTGGGATAAGGTTGTATGGAGCAGGTGAGGGACACCATGACATGAGACAAGCAGAAGGGAGCAAGCTGAATGTTGATTCATTTCCTAGAAGTATTGTTTGAACTTTACCTAGTACAGCGATAACCTCAGTGTAATTATCACTATGATCTTTGCTGATCATATAAAGGGATTCAAAATGTTAGGAAATAGAACAATTCTTAACACCACATGTGGAGTAATAAAATGGATGAAGTGGGAAACTGACATAGTGGAAATATTAAAGCCAATTTCCAAAATGTTTGTAGTATCGGAGATCTTTTGCCAACCCAAGAGATAGAGATCCCTCCCTTAGGCATACTTCAATAGCAGAGAGTGAAAAAACTATCTGATGTGCAGTGCTGCATGTGCATGTATGTGTATGCATGTGTGAGTATTAGGAGCATCCAAACATTTAATGATATGCTAGTGAGTTTGAAAGACAGTGGTATGATTCATTAACACATCAATGGTGCAGCCACCATTTTCCATTGGAGATTCATCAAACTATTACTGAGCATTAAAAATCATGTTTGGAAATTGATAGAGGGAATGAAAAAAAAATCCACCCTCCCATGGCTCAAATAATTTAAAAAGACCACCAACAAGGGGTCTTGTCTCTAAAGGAAGCAAGTGACCATGATCATGGTGCTCCAGGGGATGAATATCATCCACCTGCTATGGGTTATTCAGGTTCCAGTGAGAGTCAATCAATCAATTAGCAAGTATTTATTAAGTGCTTACTGTGTGACAGGTACAGTGCTACGTGCTGCTAAGTCACTTAGCCCAGGTCACACAGACAGGATATCAATATGAGTCAGAGGCAGGATCTGAATCCAGATTGTCACAGCCCTGAGGCCAGCTCTCTATCCTTTGTGCCAAAATGCTTCCCTTGGGCATTTGTACACACAGACATTATCTCTCCTGATAAAGTAGAAGCCCCTTGAGGTGAGGGACTGCCACCTAGTATGTGTCCGTTTATTGACTAGATGAATAGAAATCATATCATCTGAAGAGAATAGTGAGAAATGTCCTTGGAAAAGTGGGCTGCCACTAAACTGTGAGGGCTCTTGCATATTCCAGACTCCCTTATTTCTTTCGGAGGCATCATCATTTTGCTTGATCTCTCTTGGGTTCAGAACCTTGGTGTCATCTTGCTTTCCTCACTCTCCCTCACCCACATACACAGTCAATTGCCAGATTTTGTCACATCTCTCATATAAATCCCCTTCTCTCCACTCACACATACCCCACCCCAGTTCATGTTCTCATCACCCTTATTGCAACAGCCTTCTAATTGGCCTATGCCTCAAGTCTGTCTCTACTCCAATCCATCTTCCACACAGCTGCCAAAGGGATTTTCCTTAAACTTAGATCTGATTATATCAACCTCTTACTCAATAAAGTCCAGTGGTTTCCTATTGCTTCTAGAATAAAATGTAAACTCTGTTCAGCTCTTTAAACCCTTCACAGTCCAACTCCAACCCATCTTTTCAGGCTCATTACTCATATTTTCCCCTCCCATATTCTGCAGTCCAACCAAACAGGGCTTTTCTCTGATCCTCTTCCCTCAGAATTCTCTCTGCCACCTTTCTGCCTCTGCACTGACCATTCCACATGGCTGAAAGGTACTCCCTCTTCACTGAGTCCTTGTTTTCCATGGAGCCCTGACTCAGGCCCCGCTTTCCTAGGAAGCCCTTCCTGATCTCCCAGCTGCTAGTACTCCCCTCTCAAACCACCTTGGATTTACCTCCTCTGTACTTTAGAGCATAAGTGGGAATTATTTTATTTTCTATATCTGTATCCTCTTTGTCAGCACAGTCAGTAGAGGCTAAATAAATTACTGCCTGATGTGGTAATAGGGAGGCACTGAAGATTTCCAAGGTAGATCCCGGTCTAATCAGACTGGTGTTGCCATTGCCTAGGTGAGAGCTAAGGAACTAGGACGGTAGCCATAGGGCAGGAAGGATCCAAGTGATACCCTTGAGATGAAAGGGATAGCACTTGGTGCCAATTGAAGGTAAGGTGAGAGAGATGACAGACTCAAAGATGACACAAAGCTTATGAAACAGCTGGGTGGTACAGTACATAGAATGCTGGAGTCAGGAAAACGAATTCAAATCTAGCTATACAAACGCATAAACATATATACACATACGCACATATATACACCATATGTATGCATACACACATATATACTATTGTGTGACCTTGGGCAGGTCACTTGACTCTTGATACCTCAGTTTCCTCCATTGTAAAATGGTGATAATGATAAGATGTGCTTTCCATGATTGCTATGAGGATAAAATGAGAAAACTATAAAATGTGTTTAACTCAGTGGCTGGCACATAGTAGGTTTTATATGAATACTTATTTCCTTCTCCACTGAATAAGGATTCCTTTCAAGATTTGAGATACAGCTTCCTTAGGACTGCTTCTGATTTTCACCTCCCATAGGACCCTCTCCCTGGATTCTTCCTTTACCCTTGGTACCATATCAGCTGCTGCTGAGACACAATAGAAATTTCCCAGATCTAGTTGATGAAAACTTGGAGTGTCATCTTCTTTGGAATTCTTGCTCAAATGAACACAGCTTTCACCTCAAAAGTCCTTGTGAAATATGATCAGGCCAAGTTAGGTCAGTGAAAAGATCACTGTATTGGGCATCAGGTGACCAGGATTTGAATCTCGACATTAACACTTGCTACTTTTGTGATCTTTAGCAAGTCTTTTAACCTTATTGAGCCTTAATTTTCTAATCTATGTAGTGAGAGGATTGAACCAGATGAATTCTAAGGTGCCTTCCAGCCCTAAATCCCTGGTTCTCTCCTTTCATCTGATAGGGGGGATGGGCTCTCTAGACTTTCAGAAGGAAACTCCATAACTTCCTTCAGTCATTCACCTTCCTCCTAGAGAATGGGAGGAGCACCACAGAATATTCTCCTCCTTATTGTCAGGGCCTTCTGATATAGGCATGCCTCTGAGAAACTAGGGAAAAGATCAGAAGGCATTCAGCTGTCCTTGACAGAGGTCTCCTGGAGCATGCAGAGAGTACACCGGACCCAAACTTTTCACGTTCCAATGGTCACTGCCATTGGGGCACATACCCTTTGGTTCTCTTGACAAGGCATCAAAGACCTAAAGCAGTGTGCATCATAGCCCAGCACACAGGATTTCCCTAGGGACTCACACAAATGCAGAGGAACACAGAGACAAGGAAAGCCAGCCAGATAACCAGACTCCCCAGAGGCACACAGCTCTACCACAAAGAGGTCTCACCTGGCTCACTACCTCTCTCTCTCCCTCCACAACAAACACCTCTGCAAGCAGCAGAATAATGGGCCAACCAAAAATACCAGCCCAGAGGGTCTCCTTCTGCCTGATTTTATCTACTGCCTGCAGGCAGCCTCTGAGTGGGAGAGAGGCTGATGCAGTCCTCAGGGCTATTGCCTGCAGCTGCTGCTTGCTGGCCTCGCAACTCAGCTGTCCTGGCTTCTGGATAGTGTGAGAGTAGTGAGGCCTTTTAAAATGGGATAAATTCTCAGTTCTCAGAGAGGGCAGGAGAATTACTCCATTATTTCTTGAGGTCACCTCCTGTACTATGGTTTTATGGAGCAAATGATTCTGAGTTACTTGTAGAAAAGATCTCCTGCTCTGGGAAATGCATTGTCCTAGGTGCTGGAAACATGGAGAATGCACATTTCTAGAGACCTTTAAAATTTTCCAAATCTTTTACTTATAGTGTCTCATTTAAGAGTCACAGTCTTGTGATATAGGTCCTTTAAGTATTAGGATCATCCTCATTTCACAGATGAGGAAAAGTTAAGTGACTTGGTCATTGTCCCAATATCAATCAGTCAATCAAATAAACAACAATAATTTATTACTTACCTACATGTTCCCCTAAGCCAGATGTTGAGGCTAAAAAGGTAGAGAAACAGTCCTTGCCACCAAAGATCTTCTATTCTCATCGGGGAGACAACCGGTGCATAGATAGGCATATCAAAATTATTGGGAAGGGGATGTCCTGCATCTGGGAGGACCAGGAAAACCTTTCTGGGGAGGATGCTGGCTGAGGCTGGAAGGAAACTAGGTATTTTTAGAGGCAGGAGGAAGGAGGGAGAATATTCCCATGCAAAGGCATGGAGACTAGAGGTAGAACATGATGGGTGAGGAAGAGCAGCTAGACCAGGATACTTAGAATGCAGAGTTTGTAAAGGGGAATAATATGGAAAATCACTGGAAATGGAGGAAGGAGCAAAGTTGCGAGGACCTTGAATGCCAAACAGAGGACTTTAGATTTCATTCTAGAGGGGTTAGGGAGCCACTGATGGTTCATTAGTGAGGGACAAGGTGAGTCAAAGGTGGGATTTAAACCCAGGTCTTCCTAACTCCACATGCTGGACACTATTTACTCTACCACACTGCTTACAATGGCATACCTCTCCTCAAGAGGCAGACAATGAGGATGGCAGTCAGGACTGGAAATTGAGAAGATCTAGATTCAAATCTTGCCTCAGACATTTACAGGCTATGTGACCCTAGGCAAGTCACTTAGCCTCTAAAAGCCCCAGTTTCCTCATCTGTAAAATGGACATGTCAATAACATCTACTTCATAGGGTTATTGTGAGGCTCAAATGAAATGATACACATAGAGCACTTTGTAAACCTTAAAGATCACAAGAAGTGTTAACGATGATGATGATGATGATGATGATGATGATGATGATGATGATGATGATAAAACAGGACTGCAGATGAATTTAATATAGATGAGTATATGACTCAGGCCTAAAGGAGGTGCCTCATACAGAGCTCTCCCTGCTATACCCTTCAGAAGGACCATTAATGGCCACTGTGACTTGAGATTTTTAGATGGAATGGCCATGGAGACTCAGTAGAATCATCTCATTTTATGATTACAAGATTAGAAAACTGAGGCCCAGAATGGGGAAAGGATTTGCTCAAAGACACACAGGAAGTTGGTATCAGAGACAAAATTAGAACTCAATCCCTGCCCAGTGCTCTTGCTTCTACTGCTTTCTTTGTTATAATACTGATGAAGTCTATCAGTGTGGTATTTTGGAGAGACATTCCCAGCTCTGAGGTCAGAGGACCTGCCTTCAAGACTTGTTTCTGGTACTTTCTACTTGTGTGATCTTGGGCCAGATACTTAACTTTTCTAAGTTTGCTTCCTCATCCCTAAACTTGGATTAGACCACTTGCATCATGGTTGTTAGGAGGCATGTGTTCCGTAAACTTTAAAATGCTAGGGAAAAATTAAATATTACCAATCATTCAGGCTCCTAATGAGCCCTCCAGGAGGATTTTTTGGAACATATGTACCTAGTCCACATGTGACCCAGCTGAGTGGGAGCCAAGGGAGCAGGGCATAGAGATCTACTCTTCTTCTACTGGGAAGGGTGCAGAAGAGGAAAAGTACAGCTGGGTCAGCCTGGAATCTGATGGTCCAGTCCATCTATTAGAGCACTAGCTCCATTGCAATAGCAAACTCTGCCAAAGTTTGAAAGTCAAAGCTCTCTTCCCTCTCTCAGTCCTTACTCAGCCAGGGAGCTCTTCCATTTGGATTCAACAACTGAGGAACATCATGTTGAATGGACAGGACTGATGTCTAGAGCATTGGGAGCCCTTAATAAATGCTCATTGATGGACGGTCTGCAGATAATCAGAGAAAACTCTAGGATAATATGTAATCCAGTACTGTATTGCATATGGTGAAAAGTTGGAATACGTGGTAAAGGAAATAATCATGTCATACAGTTAGAAAGAGAAGCCCTGGATGTTAGATGCTTCTACACTTTGAAATTTTGGCTGTAGTAGAGCCATTTCCAAAAGAGGAGCCTTACTTATAGCAAAAAGGTACAGCATGTACACTATGGTTAGTACTACGGCTGCCATAGAGATCAGCACCACGGACAGGGGTAGAAGCATACAATGTCTCTAGTGGCATAGCATGACATCAAAGCTGAATTCTTTCCGTCTCTTTTACAGACATGTTCTCCTATATGTAACATTCTTGGAAGCCACATTTTTTAGGGTTCTTACATGGATTTTCAAGGTATATTTTATAGGTGGGCTTTCCTTCAGGCTCAAGAGCTTTTGAGTCCTCTCATCTTGTACTTTATTCTTTGCCCATCTTCTCACCAGCAGCCTTGCCTCCTGACCCAGAGATTATTCCCTGTGGGCATAATTAGCACTTGATAAGTACTTTTTCATTTATATCATTTTTTTTTCATGTATATGGTGGCAGTGAGACATTCTTAAAACTAATAGGATATAAGATCTTTTCCCTCAAGGCAGGTTATTTCATTAAACACACACACATGATAATTTACTTTGCATGGTACATTTTCTTCATTGATGACAAGGTCATGCATTCATCATTAAACAAGTGACTTTTTATGATCATTAAATAAAGTAACTATTTATCAAGTGCCTACTATGTGCAATGTGATGCTCAAGGTTCTGAGGGAGCTTAAAAAGCCAGACATTGTTCTTTCCTTCAAGGAATTTATAGTATTAGAGATGGAAAAGAGGTGGTACTGAAGTTCTTCTATCATACAGCCCATAAAAATATAATATATTTAATTTAATATGAAAGGATTTTGCCCTTTTGTTAAAGGACAAAAGAATTCTAAAAAAAGGAACATCAGAATTTAGAGATGATATATGATGCTTCAAAATCTATACCCTAAGTTTTAAATTTATTTTACATCAATTAAACATTGTGTATCAATCACAAAGTGCTCAAAATATTATGTGATGAATAGCCAGGGTGCCATTGGACAATGTTTCTTAGAAATGTTTCTCTCTAGTATCCAATGGACCTTCCCTGAATCTTATAACTCCTCCTTACTTGAATGTCAATACATCCCCCACAGTGGCTGTTTAAACCTCTTCCTTCTTCAAACCTCCCATTTCATCTCCTCCTCTTCCTCCTAGCTGAGGACTTTGGTCCCTACTACATTTAGAAAACTATAACCATTCTCCTTGAACTCTCTCCTCAACACTGATCTATGTGGTCCAAACCTTTAATATCATCCTCCATTCTATTTTCCTCTCCTCTGTTCTTTAATGAAGAGGTGGCCCTTTTACTTATTAATTTGATCTCCTGTACATATTTCTATGACTTCCTCTCTCCAGTCTTCTTCTCCAAATCACCTTCATCATCGTCTCTCATCCTCAGTCTCTCCCTGTTTATGGGTTCCTTCATGCCCAAGGTTACTTATCCTGAAAAAAACACTCAGCACACACATACATATATACACATTTATATTTATATGTCTCCTTTTCTTAACCAAGCTCTTTGAAAAAGCTATCCAACCAGCTGCTTTCCAAAGGTTGTTGTCCTTTGTTCTTGAAGACAACTAAAATGACATCATTATGCTAGAGTGAAGTTTCAGTGTGTCTCACTGTGGCTGGTCAGACCAATATGAGCCTGGAATGTTCCAACATAGGTTGAGCACAGTTTGTGTGAACATTTGGGGTGGATATGCTAAATTTGTGCATCCTGTGTCTCCTTTGAGTTGTTTCAATTTTGCTTTGCTAATACAGCACAGAACCTTCTCCGATGTGGGCATGCCATGCTGAGTAGTCCTGTGCCAGTGTCTCCCATGTTACATAATCAATTCCAAAGTTCTTAAGAGAGACCTTGAAAAGGTCCTTGTGTCACTTCTGATATGAATGCTTGTCCTGTGTGAGTTCTCCATAAAACAGTAAAAGAAAGACTGTTCTGAAGGTGTAAGTTTGACCATGTCACTAGTCTTCTGATTGATAAGCTCCATATGGCTTCCTATTATCCACAGGATCAAATGCAAACTTAGTATTTAAACTCATTCACAGACTCCAATCTGCCACTCAAGCTTTATTGCACATTACTCCATTTTTGTGCTCGGTACTCAGTCTAACTAGTCTTTGCATTCTTCCTCCCGCATCACATTCTATCTCTAGACTCAATGCATTTGTAATGACTGTACCCTGTGCCTAGAACGCTTTGCCTCCTCATCTTTGACTCTGGGAATCTTTGTTTCTTTCAAGACACAGTTCAAGAGCTCCCTTTCTTCTAAAGCCTTTTTGATCTCCCCACCAACTAGTGGCCTTCCTCGCAAAATTACCTTGCATCTATTTTGTATCTAGCTTTTGTGGATCTTTGTATGTACATGTTGAATTCTCTTGCTAGAATGTAAGCTCTGTCCAGGTAGAGAGTATACAACTTTTGTCTTTTTAACTCCACTGTCTGGTTCAATTAATTGTTGGACCTAGAAACAGGAAAAGCTGAACTTGAATCTTGCCTCAGTCACTCTGGGAGTCTAGGGAAGTTCCTTAACCTCTAAGTTTCCTGTATGTAAAGTAGGGGACCATCCTAGAACCTAGATCACAGGGGAATTAGGAGGATCAAATATGTAGAAGTGCTTTGTAAACCTTAAAGCACTATATGGATGTTAGCTACTCTCATCATTATTATTAAGACAGACTATTAAATGAACTGCAACAGTACATAAGGAGAAGAGAAGATTAAATAAGGTGTGTCCAAACTTTCACAGAACTCATGCTTAATGAGATGTTCTGGTAGTTGAGGACAAACTTGAGTCAATTTTTTTATTTCAAAAAGACACCTCTTGCTTGGTTTGGGCTTGGGAAATGTCAACTTCTTGTGAGATGAGTTTATTGATCTGACTAGGAGGCTAAGGATCTAAGGGTATGTTCTGGCTTACAGTGAGTGATATGAAGGTATCCTTGTGGCCCAGGTGACTGATAAGACAGCACTCCAGATGAGGGCTTATTACATCATCATTGTGTTCTGATCAGATGTGAATGATGTAGCTTTAACAGCAATTCCCCTTATAAGAGAACTGAAGCAAAGATAAATGTCTTCACATTAAATACAAACATTTCCTTTTGGTGGGCTTAGTCTTACTAAACTAAGAAATGAGAGGAATGCTGAGGAAGTAGTCTACCAAGATTTTTGCAAAGCTATGAAAAGGTAGCTCATATTAATCTGTGGAGAAGATGGAGATGAATTTGACAATCATACAATCATATAGTTTTATAAGTGGCTGAATGGCCAGACTTAAACTGGTTCAGTGTCAATGTGGCAGGAGGTCTCCAGTGGAGTACTCCAGAGATCTGTGCTTAGCTCTGTGCTGTTTGATATTTTCATCAATGAACTGTATAAATGTACAGAAGTTGTATGCTCATCAAACTTTCAGATGATAGTCACCACCACAGAACAGATCTACCCTCACGGAGTTTACATTCTAGAGCAATGAAGAATTGCTCTATTTCATTCACTCTAACTTATCTTCATATCTGGAGGAGAGACCTAAGCTGCTGACTTGGCCCAGTCCTCCCTCACTTCAATCTGGTTCACTTGTAAGTCATATCACCTTCCTGATGGTCCTCTTACAAACAAAGAACAATGATGCAAAGTGTATCCAAAATGAGTTCTTAGAATGATTGAAATGGTGGCTTATTTTCATAGACCTTTTGGTATTCCAGAACTGTAAGCTTCTTGAGGACAGATTCTGTTTATTTTCATCCTTACGTTCCTAGTCCCTGACACAGAACCTGGCACATAGTAGACATTTGATAAATGCTTAGTGATTGATTGGTTTGCCCTGTCAGATAGTAATTATCCCCGATGACTGTGCCCCCACCATCTTCCTAGAGTAGTCCACTATCCATTCTCCAATTTGATGGTCAGAGAAGCTAAGCCTCTGAGATGATGTCAACTTCTTCCTCCTCCCCCTTCCTTCCCTCTGGGTTGATGGCCATCTTCTTGCTAAACCATTCACTGGATGCTTCTATCAGGCTGCACATTTGCAGGTGGTTTCATTCTCCTATGGGTGAACTTGCTTGGCTCAACCATGTGGGTTTAACTACTTCAGTTTTCCTCATAAATCAGATCCTCTGAGGGTCTTAATCATCTCCCCTGCTCTTTGCTAAACTCCTTCCCGTTTGTCTGGAGCTCTCTGCCCTCAAAGAAATAAATTACCCCCAATTACTTAAAGTTAGTAATTGAATTTCTTTTCAGTGGGAGAGAGAGGGAGAGAGAGAGGGAATTTATCCATTTGGCCAGTGATTTGTAGCAATGTTTAGTAATTGATAGTAATTTTCTAGTAAATACTAATTAAATGTTTTACTAAGTGAAAGAAGGACAAAGTAATGAATTGACTATGTAACAGTATTTCTAATTTATCTTTATGCCAGTAAGTAATTTAGGGTGAGGAACCACTAAAATGGTTGCCTTGAACTCATTTTTCAAAAGGAGGTTGGAATAAGAGGGGCTTGGAGGACCCTGTGGTCCAACGTCCTCATTTTACAGGTTAAAAAAGTGAGGAAATGAAAGAATGATCCAGTTCATCTGCCTAGTTAACAGAGGAAGCCCAAGGACAGCCCACTTCTGTCTGCCAGCCTATTCTCCTTTCCTTTACCCTGGAGCTAGCCAGCAGCCAGGCAGGAGAAGCTGGTTTCCCAATATGGTCCTGTGTTCATCTACGTTAACTTTTGATAACGCTAATCAAAGGGTCCATGTAGCCCCACCCATACCTGAGGAATGATTCGCCCCTCCCCCCAAACATACCTGACAATAACAACAGCTGGTTGTGCTTTAAGGGCTTTATAAATGCTATCTCATGTCCTCCCAACAACCCTGGGAGGGAGGGGCTATTATCCTCATTTTACATATGAGGAAACTGAGGCAGATAGAGGTGAAGTGACTCACTCATGGTCAGTAACTAGCTAGGGAGTGAATGAAGTTGGATTTAAACTTGAGCCTTCCAGACCAGAGGCCTAGGGCTCAGAGTTTTCCATGGTGCGTTTTCTATTTATAAACACGTCCGCCTTTACAATTAAACTCCTTGAGGGCTGGGATTGAGTTTGCCCTTTCTTGGGATTCTCTAAGCCCCTCGGGCTGATTGTCTGGGAGGCTTCTTTGACTCCTCATTCTCTCTCCCCTGCCCCCCCTTTCCCATAAGTTGCAAAGTACTGACATTTCTGCCCCTGTACCATCTCTTGGAATACATCCTCTTCTCTCCTCTGCCCTGCCCCACCCCTTGTGCAGACCCTCCTCCTCTCATACCCAGACCATTGTAGTAGCTGCTGGACAGGAGAGGGGGCTCTGTCTGCATCAGGTCTTTCACCTCTCCAACCCATCTTCCATTGGGTCCCTCAGCGATCTCAAGCTTCAGCCCTAATGATGTCATGCCCACACCCCAGTTCTGAATCTGCCAGTTGATCTTGTGACATTGTGTGAATGATGTGATGTCTATAGTAGATTTGCAGTTTCATGTTCAATCATTTTTATTGTATTATGTAATGGAAATGCTTATTTTATTCCATAAATTAAAAATATAATTTAAGAAATTATCCAAAAGGTTAAGGACAAATGGGAGAAAGTGACTAAGAGATCTCTTTGGTCTCCATCCAGGAGTGAGAGCCATCCTGACATGAAAGGGCTGTCCCTCATCCTGGGAGATCTTTACTTGTTGGGGACATTATAGAGAATTCACTTTCATCAGCTTGAACTCGATTTTCAATTCAATTATTAAGTGCCTACTATGTGCTAGGCACTGTGCTAAAAACTAGGGGAGCAAATAAAGAGAAAGTTCTTGCCTATGCAAGGCTTATCATCTGGGGCCCCCTGTGGTCCTCCTCAAGTTTCAGATTCTGTAATTCTGTCATTTCAGTGTAAACCTTAGAACATTTCATTTTTTCAGTTCAAAGAAGCATTTCTATTTGGAGGGAATTGCTGTGGTGAACAAATTAATCTACCCAGATTAATTTCACTCTTTTGAGCATTAGAAGCCCAAACAGACAACTTTCCCCTTATCAGGATGCCATATGAGTATCAGTTAAAAGAAAGAGCCTGTTTACCTGAAGAAGTGAAGACCCCAGGAGGGCAAGATGGCACATTTAGGTATTTGAAGGGCTCGTCAAATGGAAGGACATCAGGAATGCTCGTCTTGGCTGCAGTGTTAGAACTGGGAGCAATGGGGCAAAGAGGCAAGTTTAGGCTCCATGTCAGAAAAACAAAACAACCTTCTAACAAATCCATCCCCACATGGATGGATGCTGAAGGATAGTGGACTCCTCCCTGGAGCCAGAGCTGAATAACTGCATCTTGGTGTGTTGTGGCATGTTGTGTTCAGCTAGGGGTTGGTCTGGAGGTTTCAGAGGTTCTTCCAACTTAGACTCTTATTCTGTGAATGTGTGTGTGTGTGTGTGTGTGTGTGTGTGTCTGCTCATCACCTGCATCTGTGACCTTTAATGCCTTTGGGTCATGGCTTCCATGTCAGGTGGATGAGTTGACAGACATACAATCTCCAGTCTCCTCAAGTTTCAGCTCCATAGGTAGAAATACTTAGGATTGATACAGTGGGAAATACATTGGCATTGGTACCAGAAGACCTGAGTTCAAATACTCTCCTTAGTGACCTTTGTATGAGTGTGCTCCATGGTCCTTGCCTGCCTCAGCTCTCTTAAGGCAGTGAGATGATCTCCCAGATCCCTTCCTATCTCTATCTTTTTCTTCTTATCTAGATTTTTTTTTCTGGTGGGGAGCATGGGAGATATCTTTTAGGGTTTAAGTTCAATAGAATTGAAAACATTTCCACCTTGAGTACCATTTTTATTCAGTGTCATTGTGATATGAGACACTTCATGGTCATAGTAGACAGAGGGTAGCTCTCAAGCCAGGAACACCCAGGTTTAAACTATGCTCTGCTTCCGGGACCAAGTCCTTTAGCCTCTTAGATCTCTAGACAATGCTCTAACATGAGAAACAAGGAGTTGCAGATCTCAGGAGAAGAACTTTTTCCAATTGGGAGCACCTCAAATCAATATAATTGAAGGTTTGACCACATTTGTATGATGCTTTAAGGTTTGCCAGCACAGGTTTGTGTTATCTCAGTGGATAATACATGCTCAACATATTTTAGATCCAAGGAGAAGCATGAATTTACTGGTGTGGTTTGGTTGGACAGGCTTTGGTCCTCTTTCTTCTCTCATGATACGTGAGTCAATGACAAACACATGATTGATTAGCAATAGCTTTTGGAAGGTAGATCTCACTGCCCTCCCCTGCAGCAGCTGACGCCTTGACAATTTTCAGCTCAGACCAACACAATGCATGAGTGTAGTGAGTGCTGTAACCTGGCTTAAAGATTTCATGTTTTCTTTCCTCTGGTTGTAATATGGATTCTCCCCATTTGTCTGGAGAGTATTTGTTGACCCCCTCTGGAAGTCCAAGCCAAAGACAGAATTGGCAAACAATCCAGTTCTTGTGTCTTTAAGTGGGAAGATAATCTTTACAAAAGCCATGGGTTTTCAGGATGTAATAAATGATTCCTTCGAAAGAGCTGAGTGAGATGTACATTTGTACTTTAACAAGCAAATGAGCGACATCCCTTCCTATCGTCAATTATCCGCCCACATCAGGCATTCCAAGTTGCATCCCAGTGAAGTGTCGCATTTTAAATTCCAGATTGCTCATCTAATACAGCGTGATGCATGTTTAAAAAGACCTTCTTCTTAGACAGATCTATTTAATTAAGAAAAACTAATATCAAAGCAGTTTTTTGCATTTAAAATTCGTGTTTAAACTTCTCCTAGATTAAGTGAGCTTAAACAGTTGCGATTCCTGCCTTTAACAGCATTATAAAATACATTAGAGATTGAGAGGATAAAATTCTGCCATGTTAGGTTATAACCTAACTGCGATTTGCAGTTGTAAGGACTACTAATGGCACAGGGACAAGATTTATTATAGGCAAGACATCCTGCTTAACATTAGCCTTGTCATTCCATTAATAATGACTGCTTAGGAGACATCTCGCTGGCATCTTTGTTGTCCGGAAAACTTAAAACTCACGGCACAATTCCACCCGATGTGCGGCATTGCCCCCTCTGGGCATTCCTGACCATTATCCCATTTGGTTATATTCAAAACTGCTGCCTCCTGAGAGAGTATTAGGGCCGACCTTTCACCTTGCAATATTCTTGGTTCAAATGGCGTAATAACATGTAGTGAATATTTACAAGCATACTTATGCTATAATGGAGCACCGCTGTGAGCACGAGCACGTATTTTCTGCTCAATCAGCCTTTGATGTAGAGCTTGGCTTGGGCCCCAGAGGAAAGGCAGTCCCCAGTAAGCTGGGCTCAGGAAACACCCTTGAACCTCAGCAGCTTACGTCACACAAACCCCGTGGATGCAGATTAGCCAGCCAATGTGGCGGGGACTCGGGATATCCTTGGTCCTAGCCTGGTCCCTAGTGATGCAAAATGTCGGGGCATCATCCCTGTAGAGGCAGAAGAGCTGGGGAAGAGAGAGGCACACAGAGGCCTCAGTATCTGCCCTTGGAAATGGATGGGGAGCCCATATCTTGGCCTTGAAAAGACAATTCCAAGTTGGCTGGGGGAGAGCTTCACTACGGCAGGAAGGCAGCTCCTCCAAACCCAGCTCAGTCCCAACATTTTGTGTTTGAAGGCATTCCCCCTTCCCTCTTAGCACACTCTGCCTCTGCAGATAGAAAGTAGAATGGCCTGGAGTCTGAGGACCTGGGTTCAAATTCCAACTCTGTCATTGACTAACATTTTAAGCCTCAATTTCCTTGTCTGCAAAATTGGACTAAATTACTGCTAATATCCCATCTGACCAAGCTCTCAGATCCTATGATCCTTGCCGTTCTGTACAATGCAGGTATGCATCAAGCCTTTATTAGGCTCTTACTATATATACGGCACCATGCTAAAGAAGAGAACAAACAGACTGGAAAGAAATAGTCATGACTGAAAATGACCTGATATTCTAGTAGGGAGAATGACACAGGAGCATCAACCACAGATCTTGGCTATAGAATGAAGATCTACCAACTAGTGAAGTGTATAGAGGCAGATCCCAAGTCATTTCTTTCTGGGGTACTGGAAGGACTGGATTCCTTCAGTTGAGAATGTTGAGACTGAGCCTAGAGGGAAGCAAGAGGCTCCAAAATGTTCCATGGTAATGGCGAGGGGGTCCCCAGGACATTCAAAGCATGTGGGCCAGCCTGGGCTGGGCCACCTTCCACGCTGATCTGTCTAGGCTTCCTTCTGCCCATGTCAGCGACTCCCAGAGGATACCTCCCTGGTCTATTTCCTTTGTGGTCATGTGTATGTAGAGTTCAAGATGGCAGCCCTGGCTAAGATCTCCAAGGCTCTCCTGAAGAGCAGGCCTTCCCGTCTACCTCTGTGACCCATGGAAGCAATTCTCTAGTATAAATGAATCCTCTGCTTCCTCTCCCTACAAATGCCATGGTAGAGGTTGGGGCGGAGGGAACAGGATGGATTCATCAGCTCGAATGAGACAAGATGACCTTTTCAACAGGTGAAACCTACTTGGGGTACAGAGCAGTGTGGACCTCTTTTCTTCAAGTCTGGGGAGTCTTTCCAGGGAGGAAAGCTGACATTGCACCAGAAAAGAGATGAAAAAAAGATTGCAATTCTATATACACAGATAATAATAGTAACATTTATATAATGCCTTGATGATAAAGTGCCATAGATATATTATATAGAATAATTATATTCTATTCTTATTAAGTGATGTGTATTACCCTCCGGTTCTTTCTAATGAGATAATATTTGTAAAGTACTTAGCACAATGCCTTAGCACAAGTAGATACTGTTTAAATGCATAATCCTTTAACTTTCCTATCTATCTATCCATCTATCTATCTATCTATCTATCTATCTGTCATCATCTATCTACCTATTCTATGACTAAATGTATTATTAAGTTTGCTCTACCTCTTTCTATTTCTTTCTTCTCTCTCCTTTCTCTTTCTCCCTCCACTTTTGCTTCTCTTTTCTTTCTTTCTGTCTCTCTCTGCCCCTTTCTCTGTGTTTCTCTCCCCACTTCTCTCTGTTTTTGTCTCCTTGTCTGTCTGTCTCTGTCCTCCTGTCTCTTTCTCTCTCCTCTCTTTTCTTTCTATCTGTCTCTATTTGTCTCTCTCCCCTCTCCTATATGTTTTGCTGTCTCTGTCCCCCTATCTCTCTCCTCTCTTTTCTCTCTCTGTCTTTTTGTCTTTGGCTGTCTGTCTCTTCCTCCCTCCTCCTGCCCTCTCCACCACCCCACCCAGCTAGCTGTGGTTCTGTCTGTACATCTCAGCAGCTCTCTATCAGTGGGGGTGGGGATGGGGGAGGTGGCATAAGTAGGAGCCTGAGGTTTTCTGGCGGCTTACCCATGGCAAATTC
This sequence comes from Notamacropus eugenii, assembly GCF_028372415.1. NCBI lineage: Eukaryota > Metazoa > Chordata > Mammalia > Diprotodontia > Macropodidae > Notamacropus > Notamacropus eugenii. Next base: position 286,249,517 of record NC_092872.1, on the reverse strand, counting down.
AAGAGGTCAGAGGCTTCTAATAAGATTCCTATAATTCAACGGTACCTCTTTGGAAGGTCTCCCATCACCAGTAATGGCCTGGCTGTCACTGCACTTGTCACGAGCCCTTCAGAGATTTACACCTGAATTTACAGACACTGTAGGGGCTGGGGGCTTGGCCAGCTGCTGGGAGGCAGAAACTTCTGTGTCCTAATCCTGTGGCTGTCACTGATTTGTTACTAAGGTGCCTTCTTCTTTCGTCTCCTCAATTTTTAGAAGCGGAGGACAATTTCCTTCTGGCTAGAGATTCATTGGTGGCAGACCCCTCTATATTCTGCACCCCCTTAGGTGAGGGTAGGGAGCATGGACACAGCAGGTGTATCCAAGATGAAATCCCAGCCCCCCAGTCCAGTGCAATGTGGGAGACCTACTAGGTCCTTAGGAAATACTTATCAACATTGTTCATCCTTTTTTGTATTGGGACACTGGGGTAGGGGTATATATATATGTGTGTGTGTGTGTGTGTGTGTGTGTGTGTGTGTATGTGTGTGTATACATACATACATATACACACATATATAGATACACACATATGCACACATACACATGCACATATATAAAATTCTCTGGCTTACTTCAAGACTCACCTAAAGTTCCTCTCTCTCTTGAAGGAGCCATTTCTCTGCTGCACCCTACCCTGAATCCCTTTCAGCATCTTCCCTCTCACACAAGGGCAGCTACAACCAGTTCTTATTGGCTATCTCAGAGCGATTGTTAAATTTTCAGTGTGAACACTTTTACCTCAGAAATCAGCAAAGGCTTAAGAAAGTCTTGGAGAAAACGTTAATAATACAAATTAAGCCTAAAAGTATGTCCTGCATACATTTTCCTTTCTAGAGAGCCGGTTGTGAAACCACTTATCTGCACACTCCTCAGATAACCTGCTCTCTCCTCTGCCTTTATCTTGTATGCATGGGGTTACTTGCACATTGTCTCCCCATTCGAATGTGAGCTTCTTGAACACAAGGACAGTGTTTTTGCCTTTCTTTGTATCTCTAGTGCTTAGCACAGTCCTTGGCACATAGTAGCTGCATAAGGAATATTTGTTGTCTGGTTGACTGATTGGTACAGTGTACAGAACACCAGGTCTGGAGCCAGGAAGAACTGCCTGAGATATTTGTTTTGATATGATTATCCTTATTATGTATACTTATGTACTTATTATTAGCTGGGGAAACCCGAGGCAGGTCACAATTTGCTCATCTGTAAAGTGGGGATAATAACAACATTGGCCTCCTAGAGCATTTTGAGGTTCAGATTAGACAACGTTTTGAAAGCCTACACGAAAGGGCTACACGAAAGTGCATTCTGACAGTGCCAAGCCTTGTGCTATGGGGGCAACAGGGGACACAGACTTTGGCCTTGTTTCTTAAGGTTCATATTCTAAGGGCTGGCCTCTCCTTGGGATGAGTGGGGACTTACCCTGAAAGAACAGGAATCCTCTTGGCACTTCCTATATTTTAGGGAAGGACCTAATCTTGTTTCTGCATCTGTGTCTCTAACAGTTGCAACTTGCATTTATAAGCTTTTAGAGACTCACAGAGGGCTTTACATACACATCTCACTGGATTCTCACAGCATCCCTGGGAGAGAGTTGCTGTTATTATCCTTATTTCATAGATGAGAAAACTGAGGTTAAATGACTTTCCCCAATGGGGATGGAGTATGGAAACACTACCTTGCACCAAACCACGGAATTAAAATTCTCAACTTCTTCAAATGTTAGGATATTGATCCAAAGATAGAGATAAACATGCTTCTGTGGCCTAGAAATTCCCCTATTTAAACCCCACTAAAAACTGCTGGGGTATAATCATGTCTAGAACTGGAAAAATGGGTTGTTCATAAGTATAAAGAACATATTTTCTTCCAAAATCTTTTGGTAGAGGATGATGAAAGACTATGACAGTGTTGCTTCGTGAAAAGGAAAAAATTAGTTGAGATTGGCATGAAATTCAATGTTACGTCCAGTCATCTTACAGACATTTGTTGATGAAATTGAAGTCACAACAAATAGGCATGAAATGGACCAGAGATGCCAGTATATTTGTAGTGTTTGATTTTCATTGACAATGTTACAGGAGAAATCATAATCTCGGTGAAATGTACAGCAATGCAAAAGAAAATGGTCTGGTCATCTACACTAGAAAAACAAACTGGGTGAAACGCATAGATTGCTCATGATGAGCTATGGTGGCTCTTCTCTGATGAAAATAAGCTGGGCCCCGAACTTTGAAAAAAAATTGAATGGATTGTCCCTGGGAAGAGGTGAGTTGTTTTCAATGATTCTTTGCTTTTTGATGGTCCAAAAGCCTGTATCTTTAATCCCTGTGTACTAGTGATTCTTTATAGCTTCAAATAAAGGAATCTCTGAAAGATCAAAATGGCTAGGAATGGGCTGGAACCTGGGGTGGTCTAGGTAGGCTGATGCAGTGCATTACCAAAAGTAGCTTTGTAATATGTGAGAAGTAGGGTAAGCCACAGTAAGCATATATGTATATATATACACATATGTTTAGGAAAGGAGGTGATCTGGTAAGGAACAAAATAAGAGTTCTCTGTTGGAGGGCCTGAGGGGCTTATTGGCACCCCATAATGTTCAAGAACCCTTGTGCATGGGGTATAAAGAGATGCTAATGGGAATCATGCAACATCAAAAGGGGTGAAGAAGACAGAAGCTTCATCAGAGCAGAAGAGCATTCTCTAGAACAAAAACATGGTTTAGCCAGTCAATAATTCTGCTTGGAAAAGTTCATTTTTATACTAAAAAAACACACATGAATTGAAGTTTAATTTTATCACTAAAGTATTTTTTGGCCAGAAAGAAATTTCATTTCTTTCCAGCTCAGTCTTCCACAAAGAAGGGTTGAATTGTTGTATGAAAGTGTATGTGGCTTTGGGGCCACTTGGACAATCCCATGATCCTAGACTCCAACTGTGTTTTTTTCCTTAAACCCCTCAAGGTGTCATTGAGAAGCCCCTCCTGGCGTTTGCTAATCACAGTCTGCCATGGCAGGTACGATCCACCTGTACAGTAGATTAAATGACTGTCCTTGGAGAGTCAGGGCAGCCTTTGTCATATTAATTGGGTTCCAAGTAATTATTAAGTTCAGATATTTTTGTTCACCAGGAGATAGAACTTTGTCCTCTCCCAATTCCCTCACAAACACAAATGTATAACAAAACTCACCTCCCTCTCCCCCCGCCCCTCCCCACCACATTGCCTGCTGGCTTCCTTATCAAAGACTGAAACACGAACATTTGTCTGGGAAGGAGACTCACCAGTGAGAGTGATGGTGGTGTGCTGGCTCTTCTCCCTTGCTTTTCTTGAGCTGGGTCAGGAGTGGTCCAGCTAGAATCAGGGACCTGGGTGACCCGGCAGGTAATTTGAATGCTTCACTTAGGTTCTGGCCCATAGGAAGCATTTAATAAATGCTTGTTAAACCACATTGATGAATTTGAGGGTCACCAGAAGGCACCTGTGTGTCCCTGAATATTTCACCTGCTTCAGCCTCTAAAAGACTTGTCATTAGGGAGCTAATGGTTATAATCCCAACGTCCCATAAAATGCAAATATGTTAAAAGAAGATTGGAGTTGGTAGGAATAATTATTCAGATAGCTGGACTTGGAGCCAGAAGGCCTCCTTTTCCCATTTATTAATTCACTTAACCTCTTTGGCCTCAATTGCCTCATCTGTAAAATGGAGATAATAAAATTGTACCATCCATAGTATCTTACATGCGAGGATCAAATGAAGTGATGCGCCTAAAGTGTTTTGGAATCTGTGAAGTGCTATGGAAACGTGTAGAATTATCTCAGCAGAATGCAGGGACCTAAAGGAAGAGGCAGTAGATAAGCATTTGTTAGCATGGGAGGAAGAAGAACATTTAGCGGGTCAGGAAGCTGCTGGGGAAGGCAGGTCCAGGTGGAATTCTGGAGCAGGTGCCCTGAACCACCAGGATGAAGTCTGAAGCACTTTGGACACTTGGGATGGAGGAGCAGTAGAGGAGAAGGGAACACTGAGATGTCTGTTGGAGAGGGTAGTTTTCCCCAAGGTCAGCTTTGATGGGCATCTCCCCAAGACCCTTCCTCTGTGGTTTGGAATTATCTTGACTGTGCCCTTGGTTTTCCATGCTGCTCATGAAACCCAATCCTGCTCTTCTCTCACTTTGAGGTTAGTGGTGATATTGTGAGATCCTCCTCAAATTAATTCAGGCTAGCAGAAGAGCCAGGCAGCTGTCCTTGACAGAATCATAGATCGTTGGGGCTGAAAGGGACTCGAGAGATCATGTAGCTCCACTAATTCCCAAACAATATTCCAACAAGTCATCATCCAAGATTTTCTTGTTCACCTCCACTGAGGAAGAACTCATTTCATGCCTCCTAGGGCAGCTTTTCCCCCTTAGAACATATTTTTCCTTATGTAAAGCTAAAATCTTCATCTCTTCTACTCCCCACCCTACAAACCCTCTTGCATCTTAGTTCTGTCCTCTGGGAACCGAGAAGGGTGGCACTTCTCATCCCCTGTCAGGAGGAGAGCCAGCCATGTTTCTCATGGATCCAGTTCTTGGGAGGAGTTGATCTCATTTGGGGGTCCTGTTCATGAGAGACTGCTTTGTGTTAAGAGCAAAATTTGTGGCTAGAAAATGAAGGGTTTTGTTTTTGTTTTGTTTTCTTTGCAAAACGAAGTGGTCTTTATGGGGATTGAACCTGTGACCCTGGCCTCATTAGTTCCCCTGCTTTACCCAGACCCAGCAGAAATAACACTTTTGGATCTTATTTAATCTGACCCTGGAAGTGGGAAGACTCCTTGGTCCTTTATGCTAATTGGCTCCATGTAAAATGCTCAGTGCTCAGTAGGGGTTCAAAAAAGGAATTGAATAAATGTACCACTCAATCAACCTCCAGCTTTTAAAAATATTTGAAAGACTAGTTGGAATTGATTTTCTTAAGGGCATCTCCTAACTTGTACTCACAAATACTCTCCAGTAGTTGTCCTGTAAACAGTAACCTCCAGCTCCTTGTGCCCTAGGTGACTTCATATGGCTCCCACAATGAGCATTTGTTAATTCTGTCCACTCCTCTTACCCTTTCTTAGGTCCTCCTGTGGGCCAGAGTAATGAGGGCTCTTTAAAGTGCAAGGATTTGGGGAGCCCCATTCACTGATCAGTGGAAACACTGAGGATGGGGACTGGGGGAGACTCTAGTGGATTGTGCCTTTGGGCTGTCAGCACAAATGGCCAAATTCCCCCCCATGCCAGGGGAGGACTTGCTATGAAAAGAAGCAGGCATTTTACAAGGTGACCTTGGGCCAATCAGTTCCCACTTTGGGAATGCTTGTCAATGCCTCTTTACCCATCTTTGGGGTGAAGATAAAATGGTGATGGCCAAAATCAGTCCCTCCTTGTGAATTATCCCATGCCTGATAGCAGCACTGCAGTCTTTTGAAATGTATAGTACCATGTGAGCCTCTGGGCACAACTGTCTAAAGACAGATGTACGGAGATGTGTCCATGAAAATACTTAGATTTGAGAGACCCAGAGCTAGATTACATGCAGCCCCAAGGGGATCTTTTTAAAATATGGAGAGAAAAAGAATTGAACTTCCTAGAGTTGATAAATAGGAAGGATGTGGAATGAGCTGACAAGCCCCTTGGAATGCAGAATTAGTGCGGTAAACTTGCCATCCTTTGGGTGATCAATATGGACAGAAAACTCCCCTGGACTTTGACTGGAGGGGAAGCACCCAGGCGCTCACTGCCAGGTCTCTGGGCACCTGGATCTGACATCACCCCTAGGGGCAGGGAGAGGCATTTATCCCATCAAGAACCAACGCCTAATGATAAGAGGAGTCACGTGGGAAAAATTGTTCCCCAACTCCTTCTTGATTGGTTCCTTCTATCTCAGTGGGCCATGATGGCTGCTTTTTCAGAGGATAATGATGGGGCTGGAACTTGGCCTCTCAGGATTTGTGCCTCAGTCAGGATGGAAGACATTTGTGGCCAACTGCTGGTGCCTTCTGGAGGCATGCTGCCTGGTCTAGTGATGACATTAAACCTTCCTTCAAAGCAAAGAGCAAGGGGAGGTGATTCACACCCCATCAGCCACCTGGACCACTTCGATCTAGCCTCTAATTCATCATAAAAGGTTAAGAGCATTTAGTTCGCTCACTTTATTATTAATCAGGCGGCTTTGCCCGTTTAGCTTTTGTCACTTATAAATATTTATAGTAATTTTGGGATCATTTGGCAAGCAAGAGAATCTTTAAAAAAATAAGGGGAGTTTGTATTGTTTTATACGTCTGAAATATTCCAAATTCTGAATGTGGAGCAAAATCGGCAGTGGTGAGGTGGAAGGAGTACTAGGAGTGAAGTCCAAGGAGCTGAGTTCAAATTCCAGATCGGTTACTTACTAATTGGGTGCCCTTGGGAAAGTCAATTAATTAACTGAGGCAGCAGCACGGAGGAAATAGGTGGAGAGCTAAAGGCCATCTAGTTTGATGTCCTCCTTTGACAGATGAGAAAACTGAGGCAAAGAGAGGGCAAATGGCTTGCCTTGGTCCTTTTCCGATATCAGTCAAGAATTATGTATTGCTGTCACTAAGAACAATTGTTGTCTGGCATAGCGAGGGCAAAATGCTTGTATGAGTGACTAGGCTGAGCGACAGATGGGCTCATCAAATCTTGCAATAAAGATGCCTGAGCTGTGGAAAAAGGCTAAGAAATGAAGAATGAGTCTTCTCCTGTCTGTCCAGGACATCAGTGTCCTTCTCATGCCTTCAGGTCATCCTCAGCTCCTCATGCCCTCTGATCCCACACACCCCATCAGAAAACTGGCATGCTGTCTTTGTGCCTTTAACATGGGAGGCCAGTACCTGATGGTCAGTAAGATCTCAATAAATAAATGCTTGTTGGATTATATTGGCAGATAGTCATTCTACCAACGCACTCAAAAGCATGAGTCCTGATCCCAAGCAGGACCCCCTGGTTTGATGCTTCAATATGGCTGGCTCCCAGCCCCCAGCTTCCAACCTTTAGCCCCAGGTCCCAATACCTGACCCGGAGCCCTGACTCTCCCCCTCAACTTCCAACTCCTAATTCCTGACCCTAGTACCCAGCCTCCAATTCTTTGCCTCTAGTCCCATGTCCTGCCTCTGTCCTATGCATTTGGACTGTGGCAGTTCTTACAAAACCTGACCTGACCTGATTTATGACTTCTTGGCTCTGGATTTGAACTCAAATCTCCTTTCCCTGGAAAAGGGTGTGGTGCCTCTTAGGCTTGATGTTTGCCCTAATCTCTGGCATGTGGCATCCTATTCCCTCTGTAGAGGATACAGAAATACAGCATCTGACTCTCCTGGTGAAAATTTTCTTTGTATGTCTTCAGATGACTTAATGTTTGTATATATATATGTTTTCATGGGCACAGTACAGTACACTACACTACCTCTTTATAAATGTGCATGATAATAATTTTGTAGTTGGTTGAATCCTTTTTCAGCTGTGTCCAACTCTTCCTGACCCCATTGGGGCTTTCTTAGCAGAGGTCCTAGAGGAGTTTGCCATCTGTTTCTTGAGCTCATTTTACAGATGAGGAAACTGGGGCAAATAAGTTTCAGTGACTTATCTAGGGTCACACAACTGTTAAGTGTCTAAGGTCACATTTGAACTCAGGTCTTTCTAACTCCAAACCTGATACTCTATCTACTGTGCCATTTAGCTGCTAATAATAATAACCATAATAATAATCCTAACAATAACTGATATGTTTGTAGCACTTTAAGGTTGGAAAAGCATTAAACATATGAAATCTAATTCAATGCTCACACCAACCTGGTGGTATTGTCACCCTTATTTTGCAGATAAGGAAACTGAGGCAAAGAGAGGTTAAGTAATCTTCAAAGGGCCATGCAACTAGTCATTATGAAAGGGAATGTTTGAAATTCATTTTTCATGACCCCTAGTCTGGGACTAGGCCCTTATCTATCTAGATATGGCTATTACCGTCTCTTTCTGTGTTGTCTTTGCCTCTGTTTATCTCTCTGTCTCTGTCTCTCTCTCTTTCTTTCTCTCCCTATCCATTCATCTATCCATCTATCTATCTATCTATCTATCTATCTATCTATCTATCTATCTATCTATCTATCTATCTATCAATCATCTATCTGTTATAGATGTATGTTTTGTGCGTGTATAGACACACAGGTATCAGCATGTTACGTATACTGGCTCTATGAACTTAAGAAAGTCACTTCATCTTTCCCTGTCCAAGGTGCCTTGCTCAGTCTACAGGTGGCAGAGCAGCTGCCAGTCTTCCTGGGTAGCGGCAGGCTTCCCTTTAGAGTCCCATCTCTGGTCTAACCCGAGTATATCTGTATACATAAGAGATCTCATCAGAGAGATACTAAACACAGTTGACTAGCCATCTGAGTGGAATGAAGGAAAACTGAGGGATGCTCTATGGGTTTGTGACTTGACAGTCATGGACCATTGATGGAGCTCAAGGAAGGGCCTCCTTCCTGCCTTCCTTCTCCCTCTCTTCATTTCTTTCCTCCCTCTCTATCTCCCTCATTCTCTCTCCACTTCATTCCTTCTTCCAGACCCCTCTCATTCCTCTGTTCTGTCTCTCTGTACATATATATGCATATAAATATCTGTATGTATATGTACATATTGGGTACTTTGATTGAATGTTGCTCCCAGAAATGTGTAACAGCCTCTAAGATCCTGTGCTTTCATTTGTAAAATGGGAAAATGAGTCCAAGACTGCTTACCTACCAAGATTGTTGTGAGGAAAGCAGAACATAAACTGGACAGCATTGTGGAAATTTCACTTTCCTTGAAAGATTTAAGTGTGTTGGCTGTGGCCTCCCCAGCCATTGCCCTCTGAAGGCTATGAATAGAAGTTTTTGTCTTGCCCCCTAACTTGGTTATGCATTTATTTTTGAATCTGAAAAGATTCTGCTGCTGCAAGTACCTAAGTGCTGACTTGATCCACTCCAGCTTGGGGGTCTATGAGGATGACCCACAGAACATGAGGTTCGATTATTTGGCAGAGCTGTTTCCATGCTGGCATCTAGGAGGAAACTGGGTATTTTCCTGGACAAACCAGGTTGAGCTTTATTTCCAACCAGCAAACTGAAGTGGACATTATTCCCCTCCCCCCCACCTCCCACCCCCGGAGCCCCTGGGTTGAGAAATGTCTGTTGAGTTTCTAGGCAGGGTTGGGCCTAGTAGCCACTTTCTGTTGTGCCCCTTTGCCTAGCAGCCACTCTCTGTTGTACCCCTTTGCCTGGCAGCTGCTTGGGCCCCCCTCTCTGTTGTACCCCCTTGCCTAGCAGCACTTAGGAACCCCTGTCAAAACTGTTCTGTGAAAAATGTGTGCTATTGGAACCGCAAGGCTGTACCGGGAGGTGCTAAGATGCTTAAAAGGCACACACACCTTTGTTCAGGGCTGCCTCCTTTGTGGACAGCCGCCAGCTAATAAAGACGCTCCCAAATTCTCAATTGACTCTTGCCTGTGCCTGTCTTGGTCTGTCCATTTCACAACGAGATGAAAAAAAAAACCATGGGGCACTTAGTGCTTCCTTCTTTGCAACTCTGAGGGATCAGTTAGTGTGAAGTTGCTCCATTTGGTCCTTACAGGAATGTGGACTTTGAGAGAAACAGCATCTGAAATGTCTGTGCTCACTGAATTAGGTCCCAAGCTGTTAGGAGAGGGCTGTCTAGTGGTGGACATTGACTTCTTGACTTCAGAGGTCCATGATGTCATCCCTATGGGTGTTTCCTTCACTGCCCCTGGTCATAGCTCCTTCCTGGTGAAGGAGCTGATGGTGAAGAGCTTCTGGTCCCCCCATATTTGTCCTCTACTCCTCTGAGGAGTCCTGGGAGCACAGAACCTTGGGCTCAGAAGGGAAGTCAGAGGGACTGAACCTGTCTGAGCTTGCCTCAATGCTCCTCACATGAGAGGCATAGCATTCATCATGGGGACCTTACTGACAGCCCCTTACCTGGAGTAGGATCTGTTAGAGCCTGGGAAATGCTGCATGAGCCATTGAGACCTAAAGGACATTTGGGATTTGAGGAAGTAAAGGTGAGAGGGGAAGACATACCAGGCAGGGAGGATAGCCTTGGCAAAGCTATGGTGATGGGAGATGAGATGTCACATATAGGCCAGTTTGGTTGGAGCCAAGCTCATTGTGCATACATATACACATACATATCTGTTTGTGTGCATGGGTATCTACATACACATTTAATATACATTCTCTTTATAGAGAGAGAACCAGGACAGATTCTTGGGGGATAGTGGTTAGTTGGGGGGTTGTCTGGTAAAGGAAACTGAAAGGAGAATCCTGATGGGGAAGAAGAGAGCAATGTCGTGAGCACCTAGGGAGGAGAGAAAGTCCTGGGGGAGGAGGTGGTTAAGAGTGTCAAATACAGAAGAGTGATTTAAAAAAAGCATGAGGAATGATAAAGAGCCATTGAACGGATAAGAGATTGGTAGTAACCTTGGAGAGAGCACTTTCAGTTGAGTGATGAGTCTGGAAACCGGATTGGAGCAGGTTGAAAAGTGAGTGAGAGAGGACTGTGGTGATGGGTTTTGATGATATTGATATCCAAGACAGCCCCCCCCCTCCACTACCCCTATACATTACCCTCCCCCAGTCTTACCTGGGAAGGGCCTGGAGGCAGAAGGGGCCACTCTTCAGTTCTGTAGCCAGTGATAAAGGAGCCAGCACAGCACCATGCCTTGTGTTGGATGAACAACTGTGTTGACTGAGTTGAAATAGAAGCAGAGGTGAGCACATCATCAGCAATGGGTCTAGTCAGTAGGGTCCAGAACAAACACATTTAAAGAGGCACACATGTGAAGTGTTATGGAATGAGAGTCTGTCTGTGTCGCTTCAGCACCTCTGAGTCCACTAAAGGAGGCTGAGTGGGGCCATGTTTTAGCTCCCATTTCAGTTGGAGCAGTCTCCTTCCATCTGGTGTTTTCTTGTCCTGCTTAGATGCTCCCATACCTGCAGTCCAAGGGCTGCTGGGGGTTTCCTTCTGCTTCTGCCAACCTCACCTCCTCCAGGAAGCCTTCCTTGATTCCTCTCAATGCTAGTGCCTCCCCCCAATTGATTATCTCAGTTCATCCTGTCTAGAGCTTGTTTGTCCAAAGCTATTTGAATGTTGTCTCCTAGCTTTAGACTGTGAGATCCTGGAGGTCAGAGACTGTCTTACCTTTCTTTGTATCCCGAGTACTTAGTGTAGTGTGTGACATACAGAAAGCACTTCATAAATGCTTATTGACTGACTGTGATACCATAGCCTCCCTGTGCATTTAATAGCTAACAGACCAGGCTCTTAGTTTTTGAATGAGCAAGTTGGTCCTTATAGCAGTATATGGTTTTCTTCTCCCTTGAAAGCATCTGCCTTAAAATGCCACTTCTTACACAATCCTTAATTTGTCCCTTTACACATATCCCCCATCACTGTTGGTTCTGCTGTCAGGCACCAACCAAAACAGGGCTATGCCCTCCTGCATACGATGGTCCTTCAGAGACCCCCCCCCATCCCGAGTCATATCATGTCCCCTCAGTCTCTTCTTCCAGCTCCCTCACTCCATATGTTCCTCACACCCATGGCCCCAGCTGTGCTCCTCTCCTCTCTGGGTGCCCTATCCTGTGGTGCTCACTCCCGAAGCCTCAGACACAAAGCAGGTCAGGGGCTGATTTTCCAAGAGAACAGAATGACTTTTTTTGTAACTTTCCCAACCGTTTGTATTGTGAGGACAGATCCTCTGAAGACCTGTCTCTTTGGGAGGCTTGAAGGAGGGCTCAAACTCTCTCTCAGGTGGAGGATGGTGTGGGGTATAAATTGAGTAACCCTGGAGAAGGGTTCACTTGATAGCTGTGTTTTACACTTTTCTCGGCAGACCTCGGTGACTTAATTAACCTACTTGTAGATGGAGCAGCTGAAAGATACGTTTCACGATGCATCGCCATCTCTTTCTCAGTCCTCATATACTTAAATTGCAAATTCTTCTGAACTGTAACCCAGCGTCTTATGGCTCTTGGTTCTACATTTCCCTGAAGATACTCTATCTTCAGATGTGTCAAAGAAAGAGCATGTGGTTGTTAGAGAAAGGTACAGCTATATTAAACCATACACATAAAAAAAAACCTGTATGGAAATAATGATGAGAATCCAATTTAAGACCTGGGAAAATATGAACCTTTTCATCCTAATGGAAACCCATCTGTTTCTGATGATGCTGTGCCTAGGTGTTTCAGCACACATGGTGGCAAGTCCTGGCATCCAAGGGGTCCTTGGTTACAAGAAACATTCTTCTTGGCTCCACAGCCTGATTTTTGTCCTTGCAAATCCTAGATAGTTATGAAAATACTATTGTTATCATCACCATCATCATCATCATCATCATTAATTATTTTACTCTCTCCATCGTACATATCGTAGCCCTTCGCCCCCTCGAATTTAGGAGACAGTCTTTGAGCATCCCCATGACTGAACAATCCATCCCACTCTGAGCGACTCTTGATGACCCTCTCCAGGCTGAGGGAGGCTGGTCCTCATATGAGAAAGGTTCAGTCCATCACCATCACCAAGACTGTGAATGCATGTTTTTATAGGAAAATTAAGTTGTTTTAATGAAATTAAGATATTGGAGTCTAGCAGCTTGGGATCTCTGACAGCCCTGCCCAATTCCCCAAATGTGATCCAGGTGGGCTCCTCCACCTGTTCTAGGCCCAGGAAGTTGTCCATTTTTCTCTTTTGAAACCCAGACAACTTGGTTATTTGGGTTATTTGTAAAATTCTTTCCCTAGGGATGTTCCATAAATAACACAAGAGACTAGCATGTTCATGAGCTGACTGATTGAAAAAAATTGTCAAAGGACTTTTAGGACATAGAACCACTAAAATACAATGACAACCAGTAATTTTTGGTTTGTTTGTGAATATTTTGCACTCCAAAGAATTTACCAATGGTGAAGGAGACATTTTAAAGCATTTCCCCCCAAAGAAAGCACTTCATTTGGCCTCAGATAGTTGTATCATAAGCACATTTTTATGGCCAAAAATTGGGGTTTGCAAAATGAAGCTGACAAACCTATAATTGGTACACTTGGTATGAAAGTTTGAAATTACAAACATGAATCTTGTTCACATAATTATCTTAAGACAACATTCCAAACATCCAGAGAAACCATGGGAGAGACAAGGACTGTGGGAACTTCCCTCTCAAAGCCACCTGGTTTCAGATTCGCCTCTACAAATGGAACCACATGGAATTTTATTTCAGTGTCTGGGGATCTGTCTGTGGACATTTCCACCCAACCTGAGATGAAATGCAGAGAGTGCAAACATTTGGAGGCTGACATTCTCTGAATAAATGTCAAGATCATGGTCTCATGCCACAGTTGGCATCCATTGGCCTGGTGCGTATCAGGTCCTACTTTATCTTAGCTATAATCTGAAAGTATGAGAAATGCAGGGGGAGGTAGCAGTCATGATTCATTACTTTGTTAGGTCTCTGGTCGCATTGTTGTGGCTGCTCCCCAGATTAGAGGAGATCAGAGCTCAGTAAGCCATGCATTTTCTGTCTTTTGTGGCTCGTATTCACAGTCTAACACAAATTCTCCTTCAATATCCTACCCAGCATTCTGAAGGACTTTCTGTGGTTCTTTTAAAATTTGATGGCTTTTAGTGCCATGCTCAAGCTGCCCATCTCCTCCTCCTCACTCCTGTTACATGACAATCCCACTTCTATTTCCAGTCCCACATATTAATAATGACATAATTCCTGCCACTTTTTGCATACAAGTCATTGTTGACAACATGCTATAGCCAATATACCCCAATACATCTCTTCCATTCCTTTGGGTCACCTTTAAATTTGATTTTCCTGAGATCATGATGTTTCATGAATTGTAGCCACAAAATATCACTTGGGGAATATTAAGGTCAATGAGATGAACTGACAGAGAGTAATTTGACATCCTTGAATACACTGTACCATTTTCCAAATGTCATTTAGCTTTGTATCTGCTACCTGTTCTGGGCCTGGTTAGGTATCTGCTTGTAGTCCTTACATTCATGATGTGATGCCCGTGCAACTATTTGCTATGTTTATACAGATGATAGGCATTCTTCATCCACTTGGTTTGTCACATGTGAATGCAAAGTTGAGTTTGCATATCTTTTCCTTAGTCATTTTTTTCTAGACCATTTTTATTGACTCTGGCTGTTATTTGTCTGCCTCATCTTGGAGGCAGTTTTAATTGTCATAGAAATCAGTGACTGTGTTTTTCATCTGTGTATCCTCTGAAGCCCAGCTTCGTGTTTTGTACAAGAGGTGTTTCCTAAATACTTGTGCAGGGAGAGATGAATGGGTGATGATTCATCTCATGGAGGAAGTCCTGGGGTATTTCTGAGCCTTACTGCAAACAGGATAATGGCTTCTACAGGCAGGAACATCTGGAAATCTTCATTCTTCCCCAGGACTCCTTATTCTTTTTGGCTGTTGTGCCTTTATGACAGTTTTGTGTTGCATTTTAATTAATGCAAAGATAAATGAAACATGAAATATAATAATTCTTAACTCTCCATATGGACTGAATTCTTGACTTCACTTCTGCCACTCAGTGACTCTTTCTTTGTCATGGTATCTCTCTTTCCCACATTCTACCATCCTCTGTTATTGGGTGGCAGGTGCTGATCCAAGGGTGTTACTCACTTTTGGATCCCCTCTTGGTGTTTCACATGAGTGCATCATACAGAGGGTTGATAAATGTATTTGTTGTATTGAAACTCTACTCACTGAAGTCAAGACAACACTTTTTTTGGGACATATTATTCATCCTTTGTTTTTGAAGAGTATCCGTGACATCATGGGGTGATGTCTTGACTTGCTCATGAAGTGGATTTAAGTGAGACAGGGTTGCACATAGTTGTCAGACTCACTCTCACAGAGTCATCAATGTCCAGTGGCAGGACCAAGGTCATGATGACTGGCCTGGGATGCAGTGGATGACCTTGGCATCTTTGATGTCTAACCGATCTCTAAGCTCTTCACAGTCTTCATGAAGGTCAAGAGCCTTCATGACCATTGGAACAAATTGTTCTCAACTGCTCATTCCACTGGGAGAATCTTCACATACTTGGGGTAGCCATTCCCCTAATTCATCAGTGGGTTTGAAGCCTGTCAGTAATGCTTCACCCAGTTTAGTCCATCTGCTGAGATGGTACTGAGGCTTGGCCACTGTTCCTACTACAGTTTCTTGGAGCCACAGGTGAGGATTGAGTGACATGTGGACACCAAAGGTGGATGAGCAACCCTGAGAGGGACTTGGCAAGCCCTCACACCGGGGGTGCTAGTTCTCCCTGAACACCGCATGAACAGTACTATTTTAAGATTGTGTCATTCACCTGAGGATGTTTTAGCTAACATTTTAACCTAGAGCAAAAGTCAGTGTCATTGGGTCTAGTGCTGTGAAGATGCCTTACAGACCAGGCACTCCAAGTACCTCATTTTATAGAGAAGGAAACCATGGCCTATAAAAGAAGAGAGACTCTGTCATTAAGTATTAGATCTAGGTTTTAACCTGACTTCTGCTGGTTTGAAATCTTGTTGTTTTCTTATTGCACTCTCTATATCCACCTGTAAAATTCTTAAAAATGTCTTTATTCCCTCCAGTTGTATCTTCTTTGTCCTTTGCACCCTCAGAGATTATCCAAGGCTTATTTTAGCTATGAACTTCAGACAGAAATGAGAAGTGCCATTGATTTTGGTCTGTATTACTTAATTGGTGATCTATATTATAAAATTTTCAGCATAGTCTGACTACTGGATTTGGAAATATCAGTGCAAAGTTCCTAGTACCATTGTTCTCTGGAAACTCTGCAGGGTTCCTCCCTCCACACTGATGAACTTTTAGGACCACTGAGAGATGCAGATTAAAGGAGTGAACCAGGATGCTAGGGGTTTGATGGGTGAAGGCTTTGGGCCAGGAGAATAGGTGGTGAAGGAAATATCCCCCCATCTCCTAGAGCCCTCCCCTCTGAGATGACCTTCCATCTATCTGCCTATATCTTACATGTAGCTAGTTCTTTCCATGTTCTCTCCCCCTTCAGAATGTAAGGGACTTGAGGCAGGAACTGTACTTTTGTTTTCTGCGCATTCCTGTTGGCACTGCAACTTCCCACAGTATGTAAATAATAAGCTTAATAAATGCTTAATAAATAAAATTCATTTGAGTGAAAGGATATAGCAAGGGGCCATCTGTTAGGATTTCCTAAAACTTTCAGTAGGTTTGAAGGAGTGAATATTCTGTATGTCCTGTTGTCTATCCTTGAACACTTGAAGTGTTGGTGGGAGGCAGTTAATATAGATACACTCAAATAAACACATATATAAGTAAAATAGACATATAGAGAGATCTAATACACATATTATGTATATGTTGATTTTTCATAGTATTTTGAGCTTAGGGATTCTCAAAGGAGAGATGGATATGCAGAAAAAACTGCGGCTCAGGATCCAAAAGACTGAGCCTCCCATTCCGTCACAGATGCTTACTATTGACACAACCTTGGGTGACTCCCCTCCTCTCCATGAACATCAGTCCATTCATCTATAAAATGAGGAGGTCAGACTATGTGGCTTCTGAGCTTTCTTATGGCTCCAGGTCTGGGACCTAGTAGAGTCATGTATATGAGGAAACTGAGGCCCAGACACACTAAGTGATTTGCCCAAGATCATGTGGATAGCACATAACAGAGTCAGAATTTGAACCCGAGGTCCACTGACATTCCACTCCTGTCCTCACTACACAATGCTGCCAGGGAGCCTAAAGGTTCTGATAGCAGGACCATGTGCTGGAACTGGCACAGATTTGGACCTGGGATGATAAGGACCAGAGAAATGTTGGTTCCATGAAATCCACTCAAAAGGAAATCAATGAAACATAAGGGAATGGACTAGAATATTGTAGAATGAAAGAATTCATACATCCATTCAGCTGGATGCTGAAATGATCACAGCTAGTTAGACGTGGTATCACCTGGGGCAGGTCCTTACGGAGCAGGAAGCTGAGTCAAGGGGGAGTGCTGGGGGTGCTTCCGCATTGCACCATCTCTGGCTGAATCCGAATGATTCACCCAAACATACTCTCAGGAAGGGAAAGGGGAGGGGAAGAAGCATTTATATGGAGCCTCCCACACGCCACACACTGTCTTTATATTCATTTTCTCATTTGAACTATTTGAGTAAGTGCTGTTATTATCCCCATTTTCCAGATGAGGAGCTGGATACATGCAGAGGTTAAGTGATTTACCCAGGGTCACACAGCTAGGAGGTGTCTCAGACTGGATTTGACTCAGATCTTCCTGACTGTAGGCCCCATGCTCTATCCACTAGACCACATAGCTGCCTGTCATGTACACACACATTATATATCATATATGTATATATGTCACATATATGAGACATACAACATGTGCACAGATAAGTATATGCCAAATATGTAAAAGAAAATAGATACAAGGTTATTTGGGGAATGGGGGAAGGACCCTAAAAGATGGGGGGGAGTAGATTAGGAAGGACATCAGTCCTTGAGTTGACTTTTGAAGGAAACAAGGAAATCCATTGTAATAGTGGGACAGCCAATGAGGGCCAATCTTTAGAACAGACTTGGACTTTCCCTCCTAGGGGTAATGGAGCTTGTGCAGACATTTCCTGCATCCATCAAGTGGAATTTGGGGGAACTTTGTTGCAGTTATGTGTGACTGAAAGGCAGATCCTGTGTGATGACAAAAAATGTCCTTCCTTTTCAAGGAGTGGAAAGGACTGAGGATGCCAGAGGTGCTGAACCAGACAGAGTTTATGTGTCAAGAAAGTAGATTATTTTGCATTTCAGCTGCCTTTCTCCCACCTGATCGCCAGGTATCCATGAACACATGCTGTCTGTGTTTCTTTTGAGATGTTACTCTCCTGATCTCAGGTTAATACACTTTCTGAAAGGAGCCCAGTGCCCTGGTGATGAGGATATTCCTCAAAGCCACTAGAGATTCCATAGGCTAATGGAGTTAGTGGCAGAATCTAGTTGTCTTCTCACCCTGGGACATCCTTCCTTCTTGTGTTCCTCATATTCATTACTTTCTTGGCATAATAATTTCCATTATATCCATGTGCCACTCTATTTGTGTAGCCCTTTTCCCAATTGATGGTCATCTACTTTGTTTCCAGGTCTGTATTACTTCAAAAAGTGCTATTATAAATGCTTCTGTTTAGATGGAATATTTCTTCTGTCTTTGACTTCCTAAGGGCCTGTGCCTAACAGTGGCATCTATGGATCAAAGGATGTAGAATTTTATTCACTTCCTTAGCACAATTATTTTCTAGAACAGTTGGATGAATTTGCCACTCCACCAACATGCATTAGTGTGCCTATCTTTCTACAATGCTGTGAAGTTTCACTTTCCTAGAACCAAGCTGATTTTTTTCCCCTCTTTGTTCTAAATTCATTATAAGAAACAATCTGATCTCTTGTACTTTAATAGACAAAATATTGGTTACATTTTAAATTTACTTCCTGGTTGTCCCACCAACAATGGTGGGACATCTATCTGAAGAAGTAGTAGGGACAGGGGAAGTCAAGTGAAAGAGTAGTGGATCTGGAGTTGGAGGACTTGGGCTTGTAATACAGGTTATGCTGTTAGCTACCTGTTTGACTTTGGTATGACCTTCCTGGGCCTCAGTTTGCTCACCTGTTAGCTGAAGGGCTTAGACTAGATGACCTCTGAGGTTCCTTCTAACTTTGTCTATGATTCTTTGACTCTTTTCCCATTGAAAGGCAAGTATCTCCTTTGTGTTGGCACTAACTTACTGTTAATTTATTCTCTCCATAAGGACTTAAAAGCAGTCTGAATCATTTTTACTGTCAGGCAGCATCCCCAAACAATATTTTATGAGGTTGTGTTTAGTTAATGACAACTGGATACAGGCTTAGTTCAAGCATTCCTATTGGCAAGTTCCTGTCCTAGAAATGCCTGCTTATCCTCAGTTCAGTGCGGATGAAGCCATTTCTTCACTCTTCAGGAAACCTTTATGCCTCCTAATTAAAGCCTTTGTCTGAACACAAAGTAATTAATACATAAAATGAAGCACCGGGAAAGAGTCAACTGTGAAAGTCAAAAGCGACCCGGCACTTGGTTGTCTATTCAAACAATATTTAATCATTAGAGTAACACAGTGTTTGCACTTTTGGAAGGAAAACGATGCTTGGGCTTCATGTTTATTTAACACATTGTCAAGTGCACTCTTGAAGGTAGGGGATGTGACTCATAAAGCCCCAGAGTTAGGAGCTGCCTATACACAGAACCAGTGGCTCTGACATAGGTCTGTTGTTGGAAATCTAATGGTTAGCATGGTCATGCTACACGTGCTACCTACTTATCCACCCAGGCCATCTTTGTCATCTGCCTGGATGCCAGACCCTCCAGAGACTGTGATATTGGGGGCTTAGTACATTCAGCTTTGGAGCTCCCACCATAGGCCAGAGGTGTCTTGATAGGTGAGTGAGGGAAGGCAAATTCACTAGGTCCAAAGTACTGGGATGCACTGGGAAGATGATGTCTCAAGTCTTGTTTGACCACCCACCCTGCCTCTCTGTCTATATCTTCTCTCTCTCTACACTTGCACTGGGTCAGTAATCAAATCAACACCACCATTGCTTGTTGAAAGGGCATGATGATTTACCCCCTTATGGTTCCATCGGTATGCTTTCTGGGTCACCTCTATGTATTATCTCCCCTTATTAAAATATAAGTTTCTCTAGGGCAGAGACACTCTCCTATCTCTAGAGCTTAAATCAATGCTTGGCAAATAGCGTTTAATAAATTCCTACTTTCCCTTCCTTCCTTCCTTCCTTCCTTCCTTCCTTCCTTCCTTCCTTCCTTCCTTCCTTCCTTTCTTCCCTCCCTCCCTCCTTCCCTTCTTTCTTCCTTCCTTCCTTCCTTTCTTCCTTCCTTCCTTCCTTCCTTCCTTCCTTCCTTCCTTCCTTCCTTCCTTCCTTCCTTCCTTCCTTCCTTCTTTCCTTCCTTTTTTCCTTCCCTCCCTCCTTTCTTACCTTTCCTTCTTCTCTCCCACCTTCCCTTTCACCTTCTCTTCTTTTCTCCCTCCCTTCTCTCCTTTCCTGCCTCCCACTTTCTTTCTCTTCCTCTCCTCTTTTGCTTCTTGTCTCTCTCTTTCCTTGCTTCCCTCTTTCCTCCCCTCCTATTTTTCTCTCTCTATAGTAGTGTGCCTGTGATGTAGCCTAGAAAAGTGGACCCTTGGAACTCCTTGGCTTGTTTGCACTGAGAAGAAAGGTGAGGTAAGGCAAAGCAACCAGATAAACCATCAGCCAGCAAGGATGCCAACTGAGATGGACTGTGCTGGAAAGTGAGGAGACTGATAGGCTTGGGATTAATTGGGAAGCACAAAGACATGGCCAGTGTGGTGCTAGGCATTGTGAAAGAACTGCTGATGCATGTATGTACATATGTATGTATGTACACATGCACATATTTTAAATGGAGTCAGTGTGCAATAGCAAGTCCCCCTAAAGGGGAAAGAAATTCTCTTAAATAAACAGACCTTCATTAATGGGACTGGGAAAGGCAGAGGAAGCATTCATGGCAATCTCTTTATCTGTACCCCTCTCCCACCACAACCCAAGAAGTCATAAGTTAGGGGGTCTAGCTGCCCAAGGGATGGGTAATGGAATTTTGAACTTAGCACCTGGGCTCATTGCTACCAGTCTGGACCAGACCAGGGATGGCAACAGATTCAGTGCCAAGTGGTGAGCTCCATCCAGCTGTTAATGGAATCACATTTGCATCACCAGTAGCACAGTTATGGTTCCATGTTGTCAGCCCTTCTCTCAGACGTCAGGGAGTAAGTGGCAACAGTGGGTGAGGGGATGTACTGCTGCCTTCCTCCCTCTTCCATCTGCCCTGGAGAGAAGACATTTGGTTGTGGGGCCTGGGGCTATCAAAAGAGCAAGAAGAAGAGAGCCTCTGGCTCTGCCATTGCTTGCAGGAGAACAGGCCCCCATGATGTCCTCTCTTCTTGTCCCCTCCACCACCCAGAATCCCTTTCTTCCTTTAAGGTTCAATTGGAGAGCCACCATCTACCAAAGTCCTTTCCTGATCCCTCCAGGGGTTAATGCCCCCACCAATCTTGTTACCTTGTGTTTATGCTTATAAGAATCTGCCTTATCTCACTCCAAGAGAGCAGAGACTCTTTGAGGGAAGGAACCTGGTGCCCAGGGTTTTCCCTTTGTGCTAAGGTCTAGTAAATGCTTATTGAATTAATGAACACAACACCTCCATGTTTTTCATTTCGTTCATGGATCATTTCAGACCTTATGTGGGTGGTGGGGGCTCCAGGTTATGGGGAAGGCTGAGGGGATAAAAGGAAGGCAGGCAGACTCTATTTTTGCCTCTTCCTGCTCTGTCTCCTTAACATTCAGCATCTGGAAGTTGCATCTGTATTCTCTGCTAAGTCACTCCATGACTGCCTTCATTCAGGTTTTCTCTGCCTGAGGTACTGTAATAATATCTCAACTGATCTTACTGCCTGTCGTCTCTCCCCTCTCCAATCCATTCTCCTTAAAATAACTGTACTCATTTTCCTATTCACAAGAACAAAACAAAATGAACAAAACTAAAAAACAACCTTTGGTGGCTGCCTAGTGCAGCCAAACTAGACCACTCTCATTTGGGCCCTACGTTCTCCTGTCTTAGAGTCTTTGCTCATTTGCTTCTCTGTCATCCATCTCTCCTCCATTCCTTCCATCTCTTGAAGTCCCATCTTTCCTTCATGATCCATCTCAGGTGCCCCCTCCTTCATGAAACCACCCAAGATCAAGTCCTTCTTCCTTTGAAATCTTCCCCCTTTTCCTTGTATCTTGTTTTTTGGGATACTCACCTTTCCTCCTTGGCAGCTACCATGCTCTGGAGAGTAGGGATTATCTCATATCTACTTCCAGGCATGTGTCTGATACATCATCATAATTTCCACCCCATAATATCATGCCTTAAGTCGGGGAGTCACCTTCTATGCCTTCTGCCCTTTGTCCCTCACAATAATGCACAAGTGGGGCAACCCAGGTATTATTGTTTCCAATTTACCAATGAGAGAACTGAGACTCAGAGAGTTTAAAGGGTTACATGAGGTCACACAACTAGGAAGTTGCAGGGAATAGGAATTGCACTCAGCCCTTCTCTCCAAGTTCTGCACTCAAATTCTCCAACGGCACAGTCATTTCTTTGATATGGAAGTCCCCTCCATTCTGTGCTATGGATGTCAGTGTCCTTCTATAAATTTGCGATACCTAATAGGGCAGCTTGGTGGCACAGTGGATAGGTAGATCACTGGTCCTAGAGTCAGGAAGACTCATCTTGGCAAATGCAAATCAGTTCCAGCCTCAGACACTTACTAATTGTGTGACCCTGGACAAATCACTTACTCCTGTGTACCTCAGTTTCCTCATCTGTAAAATGAGCTGGAGAAGGAAATGGCAAAGCAGTTCAATATTTTTTGCCATGCAAACCTCAAATGGGGTCATGAAGAGCTGGACATGACTGAAACAACTGTCTACCCAACATGCTGGATGTTTTCCTCTATTTCTCCTGACAGCCTAAGTGTATGAGTGGACCTCTCTGGCTGTCCACATGCCATCCCTTCCTCTTGCCCCATGACTGACCCATCTTCTATTTCTGTTCATCTTACAAGCTGCTCTTTGTGTAGATGTGATCACCTGCTCACACCTTCCCTATCTTTCCTCTGTCCTTGATAGGACAGCTATTGTTAGTTCTCTAGGCACTGTTGGATTCTGTTTCCCTGCCATACACAATTCCAGGAGAATGGTGGTATCAAAAAACTGGCCTTTGTTTTCTCAGGAAGCTTGGGGTCATGAAAGGAACTTGGGCATCTTCTCACTGTAATCTAGCCTGACTCCTGGTCAGTTCCAAATATCCATACTGACAATCTCTACAGGGTGTCCAGAACCTGTTGTAATCAGGGCAATATGCAGTTTTCATCCACTTGGTCAATCCAAATTCCTTATTTGTTTACAAATCCCTTCCAAGAGACAGTGTCATTCACCAGCCAGGGGTTCTTAGCCTGGGACCCAGGAACTTTGGAAAAAAGAAACTATTTGATAACCGTTTTTCAACATCCTTTGCAATTGTTAGGATTTTATTTTATGCATTTAAAAATATAATTATGAGAAGAGGTCTAGGGCCAAAGGAGTCCATGAACCCATAAAAAGCTACCCTAAGCTATCCTCATGAAATAAATTATGACTATAAATAAAGACAATTTGAGGAGGGAAAGCCCAAGATGCAGAGAAATGTGAAGATTCGTTAAGGTCCCACAGAAATCTAATAGCTGACCAGACCCAATGGAAGCTTTTCAATTA
Organism: Notamacropus eugenii; assembly: GCF_028372415.1. Classification (NCBI taxonomy): domain Eukaryota; kingdom Metazoa; phylum Chordata; class Mammalia; order Diprotodontia; family Macropodidae; genus Notamacropus; species Notamacropus eugenii. The sequence goes on along the minus strand of NC_092872.1, from coordinate 286,226,004 downwards.
GGGGCATGTGCTTAGCTCCTTTGGTATGGCATGGTGGGTAAGTACATTGCTGGCCATAGAGTTAGGAAGACCTAGGTTCAGATCTTGCCATTTACTGGCTGCAGAATCCTTGGCAAGTCTCTTAACCTCTTGAAGGTTCAGTTTCTCATCTATAAAGTGGGCACAAGGAGAGTCAGAACCCCTCCCCACCTCCCCTCACAAGGTTGTGGTGAGGTTCAAGTGACATAATGTATATAAAGCAGTTTGAAAGCAGTGGGAGTGCTGTTGTTTGTTGATATATCTATGTCCATTGGAATTCAGTAGGCCTTGTTTCATTGCCAAGCCTCTTGCATGAGACCCATCAGCCCTTCTCAGTAGGGGTGGTGGAGGCAGTGAAGGAACACTCTGTTGTCCCGATGATGAGGTAGAGCTGAATGGATGCTCTCTCGAGCTGGGCCAGACAGTGAGGGCAGTGAGCTGGGCAAAGCATTGATCTGGAGGTAGAAGAGAGGGTAGGTGGCCTTTGGGAAATGATACCCCAGGCTTCCTCTGGAAACAAAGAGCTGTTTTTCAACACCATTTTTCTCCTAGACATACCTCCAGATTGTGAGTTATGGAATATGACAGGCTCCAAAGGATTAAAAGTGGAGGGTCACCCAAAGGGCAGCGGAGAGACATGGGGTGGGTGACTGCATGCCCTCCATCACTAACTACCTATTGCTTAAATTGTCCTTAAATACTTAGAGGTGCACATGCTGTCCCGCCCAGTACAGTATAATTCCCTAGATCAAGGCTTCTTTGTTTTATCTTTATGCCTTCAGCATTTGCCACATAGTAGGACAGCAGTAATTGCTTGCTGATTATTTGACTAGGTTCCCACATCTATTACCAATTGCACCTCTTTCTCTAATGATTCAATGAAATCCTCTCTGTGGGTTACCCTCATAATAGTGTGTGGTTTTTTCTTTCCTTTTCAGTACATGCCTCTGCAAGAAAAAGCATTATCCCTACAGCCCAAGTCCGAGCTCCATCGTTTTAGCGGGCCAAAAGGGGACTGTTTTTGCCTCTTCTTAAATCTCTGATGAACAGACCGACGCAATGCTCATTATTAATCTTTGGGAAACTTGACCCTTCAATTAACTGTGTAATAATTGTGCTGCGGACTCTCAAGAACCTGCATTATTAATGAACTCAGAAGGTCAATATTAGTTTGCTTCATTTTATTGTCCGCGATATTTATCACTTGTAATATGACTTCCTAGTTAATTATACAAAATCATGTAGCATTCACTTTTGATTAATGTGGAAAGTTCATAAGACTTTGTTAAACAAACATTTATTATGTGTGATGCATTATAATAAAGTCTTTTTTTTCCTTGAGCTTTGTCCTACGTACATATGTTTTCAATATTTGGAAAATTCTCCTGTATGGAGGAACTTCCTAAAGCCTGCAATTGAGCAAATTTAATAAATCATGTTAGCCACCTGCATGGCGTGTGTTTTTGATTGTGATATGATCTTCTGGTGGGAAAGCTGGGGTCATAACTTATGCAAGATGATAAATATATTTTGACTTGAAGAAACAGCTAGGCAATCATATTGTGGGCATTGCTTGGCTGTAGGGTACAGCATAGGGCCCATCTCTTCCTTGGCTAAAACTGTGGGGGTTCTGAGGATGTTCCTGAAAACAGGGCACCCCATTTTTGTTTTTCTAGGTAATTTGAAATTCTCAATCATTCATTATTCCATGTATAGAAGAGAAAATAAGCTTTTTATGAGTTAATAGCAACAATAATAATATAATAATAAATTAACTAACATTAAGCTACCATTTACGTGGTACTTTAAGGTTTGCCAAGTGCCTCACAAATATTATCTCATTTGATCCTTACAATAACCCTGGGAAGTGAGGGCTTATATCATCTCCATTTTACTGATGTGGAAACTGAGGCAGGCAGAAAGTAAGTGACTTGCCTAGGGCACATTCCTAGAACAAACCCTGTTAGGGATCCTTGCAACTGGGAGGCATAACTATCCCACTCAGGACAGTCCTTTGAGCACTGAGCAAATGTGTGGCTCTGTACAAGGTGCTGAGTTTATGGAGACAGGCAAAGCAGGTATTAACCTCAAAGAGTTTACATTTTACTGACTCAGGGTATTCAGTGGGGTCTAACCTACCCATCAATAAACATTTATTAAGCACCTACTATGTGCCAGGCACTAGGGTAATTGTTCAAGATATAGAAGAGAGGCAAAAGACAGCCCCTGCCCTCAAGGTACTTATATTCTAATGGGGGAGGGGAATGCAAACAAAGCAAGCTATCTGCAGGGTAAACAGGAAATAATTAAGAGAGGGAGAACTCTGGAATGAAGAGGAGTTAGGGAAAGTTTCCTGTTGAAGGTGGGAAAGGAAGCCAGAAAGTCTGAAGAAAAGGAAGAGAATTCTCTCAGCATGCAGGATAGCCAGAGACAATTAGCTGAGAGATGGAATAGTACTGTACTGATTGCCAGGAGCCCAAGAACATGAACTGACTTCCTCATGGTCTTTCAAGAAATAATCAGTCTGGCAATCCACACTGGGAGAACTACATGGATGAAGAATGTGTACCACCCCTGATGAGAGCATGTAGTGGGATGGGGAATCGATGTGTGTCTCAATCTTAGATGGTCTTTGCAGAAATACAATGGTTTGGGTCAGAATTGAATAGGAGAACAAAATTGAACTGCATCACATTTTAGAAATGGTGTAATGGTTTCACGATCCTGAGTTTCTTCCTGCCACAAATGGGCTTATATTTAAATGGTCATTCTGTTACAGATGCTACACAACTGCTAATCATGGAATGCCTAAATCCTGGAAGCATGGAAACTTCAAATTATATAAAGGATGATGCAATAATACATAGCTATAGCATGTTACTCATGATAGTTTGGGAATGAGAAGTGGAATAAGGGAAATGTCAAAGACATGGTTAATTAGCAAAGGAGGTAGTGGAGTCAATGAAGGCTAATGGATGGTCAGCCTAAATATGGCACTACCATTTATGAAATACTAAAAGACATCAGAGAAATGTTCCTGGCATATGGAATGTGATCTCTGTGTAAGATTTCATGGAAAGACAGGTACAGGAATACGCAAAGGGAAAAAGTGGATTGATTATTATCAACATGGCTGTGATGGGGTACAGACTGTAGGAACTCCCTTGAACTCTCCATGCATCTTCCCACTTGATCTGGTGTTCACCTGAGGCCATAAGCCTTTTATTATCCCTTTTTCCAATTGCCTCTGGCTGCTTTCCATCCTTGATTCTACTTCTGGATTGCCCCTACCTACTTCCCACTCTTGCCCTCCATGGTCTGTTACCTCCTGATTGCCTCCAGCTGTTTCCCACCCTTGATCACATCAAAATCCTACTCTCTTGGTTCTGACCTCTAGTCACCTCAGTCTCATCATGACCTTCCTTAGGCTCCTCCTCAAAACCCTCCCTAAATCCCTCCTTCCATCACCCCAGACTACTAGACCACCCCCCAGATCCCTCCCTCAGTCTTTCTGTGTATATAAGTTCCATCTTGTCTCCATGAATGCATTTAGATTCAATCTAGCTCAGATTCTGTTCAGCTGAGATTCAGTCAAGCCCGCTTGTTAGTACAAGGGTCACAAATGCTTGGGCTCTGTAAGAGTCTACCCAGTATGGTGATTCTTAAATAAACTTTGTTTTTACTTTGGCTAAAAGAAGGCTTGAGTCGAATTCATTCAGGCAGGATCTGGGGTATCAGTGTTTTGGGGTCCCAAGCACCCCAAACCTCAACATTATGGTTTCTTGACTTCAACAGTTGGAGGGAGTCCAACAGTTCATGAGAGTATTGATATTTAATGAAATTGGGCAGTTGTGTGTGACCCTGGGCAAGTCAATATCTCTCTATCTCAGTTTCCTTATCTGCAATATGAGAGAGTAGGACTTAGTGGTCTCTAAGGTTTTTTGAAGATTTATTATCCTATCATTTTATGATCAAATTTCTTCATCAAACCATTCATTGGCTTCACTGTTCCATGATGAGGAAGAGCATGCAGTGTGAATGAGGTAGAAAAATACCCATTTGAAGACTTGGGAGACATGTACTTCTTGCAGCCAGAATCTAGAAAACCTGAAGTGAGGACAGAGTGGAAAGGGATTCAAACACTTGGAGTGATGGCATTTTCTGCTGATGCTGTCTGTTCAATGACTATGCAAAGCCAAAGTATCTATGTCCTTAGAATTCAGGGCTCCTTTCTAGGCCCTGCTTAGGAACTGTCTACAGGAAGACTTTCCTGATACCTTTGCTTGTTACAAGCTCTTTCTTCTTCAAATCCCCTTCATTTACTTATCAGTTTACATGTTATTTCTTCCAAGGAGAATATAAACTTCTTGGGGATAGGAATAATTTTTCATTTTGTCTTTGAAAATCCAGTGCCCAGCACAATGCCTGATGTATAGTAGGTGCTTAATAGATTTTGATGTATTGGGAAAAGTCATGGAAATCTAATGAAAAAAGACAAGTCTGTATTCATTCTCATCTGGGTAGACAAAAAATATCTAAGAGTAGAGGTTTCCAAAGTGGTTTTTTGAAGGCGTTGGCATGGTCCAGGGTCTTATCATGTTGCTGTGAGATTTCTTTCAGGAAGCAGAGGGTCTGCAAATTAGCACATTGTCAATGGTATTGTGGTATTTTTACACGGGTTGGCACCAACCGTAAGTAGAAGAAAACCTGTCACAGTGACTTCATGGAGAAGTCTGTCCAATAATCTGATTAAAAATATCCAGCCACTTTCCTCTGGGTGACTTCAGTCTGAAGTCCTGAACCCAAGAGGCTGGTGGCTAATTTCCTGAGCTATCTCACCAATGAAATATTCCATTATTTAAAATTTTTTTTGATAAATGATCTGTCAACAATGGATGAAGTTAACATTTCTTTTGGTCAATAAAGTAAATATTGAGGTTAGGGGCTAAGGATCGCCCAAGTTTTCCAAGGACAGCTCACAAATGGGGATGGGGATACTGCCATGCTCCTTCTTGTCCAGTGCGGCCCCTTTAGCTAATTTCATTGGTGCTGTCCTGTTTTCATTCATAATACATGCTGAGGTTGTGTGACTTCCCTTGCTGTGTGTGAAGCCTTTTTAATGTTAACATTCACAAATTGGAGTTTGTTATAAATAATGCACCATGAGGCAGGGAACAGGGTCAATGATTTCTTTGTGGCACACCTGTACCCTCGCTGCCTTGCTGCAGATTTGATATTTGTAAATAGCTTCACCTGCTTGGACTCGCGAGGTCCCATCAAAGGGGTGACGCTCTTTGTCCCTCTTCATGTAAACTGAGAACTTTAGACCATTTATTGTCAGAAAGAAAGGGACCAGGAGCTTGCAGACAATAGTTGTTGTGTATGAACATTAATGGGCGGCCATCTTTCCTGGAGGCTAGAATCCACTTTGAAATTCATGTTTGATAAATTCCCTGGCTTTCCTAGTAATTTAGCTGTCTATAGGGCTGTTGATCCTTTGAGTGAACGGCTGAACCTTGGGGACTTGAGCGCCATATCTGCATATCCAAGTTCAAATATATACTCAAGATTGGCTTAAATTTTAAGTTGTTGATCTTATTTCGGATAGATTTGTTAGATTGTCTCCCATTTCACTGTGAAAACCAGCTCCTAATCCCTAAATACTCCCTACTTAAATCTATCTTTCACCTCTGCTAAATTCACTGATTGAACTAGTCCAATGTACATTCAGAAGTCATTTTGTAGGCATGGTGTGAAATTAATATTCTTCTGTGTATTTATCTAAAGGCCAGAAGTTCAGCAGTGGGACTATCAGTAGATTTCTAGCAGTTCAACTCTGGTGTGAAAGGGATAGGTTTCATAAAAGAAAAGATTTTTTGAAGCACCTACAAGATATAGTTCAAGGTTACAGGAGATCTATCTCTCAATGGTCCCCTGTACCATAGTAAGAAGATCTAAGTTCTAGGCATACCTCTGGCACAGACTCCTTTTGTGACCTTGGTCAAGTTACTTAATAATCTTAAAGTGTGTCTATGCCTCTGTAAAAAATAGGGAGGTTCGACACATAATTTTTTAGAGGTTAGTTCCAGCTCAAGGTACCATGATTCTCTATGATTACTATTATGATTTTCTTTGAAGATCATGGCCAACAATAAAAATACTATGTCCAAATGGGATCTGCCAGTGATCTCTCTCTCTTTTTTTTGGTAACATAAACTCTCTACTTTCTCAGAGAAAAAGTAGTCTTCTGAAGAATTAGGGCATTGTTCCCCCAAGATGTCCCACTGGTATCCTGGCTCTTTCTTCCTCCAATGTTAATGTCCTCCTAGCTTTTCAGGTGAGTTTCCAGAGAAGATATGAAGTAAATCAAAGTCTTCATGCCTGGAGCTCCTTTCGCAAGTCTCTTTCACCTCCTCTCAATAGATGAGCCAAGTTAACATAGTCTGGGAGTGTTCCTACCCACTGTCTTTTTCCTTCCCTATGAGGGAACTAATCTAATGGAAAAAAATGCATTTTTGCATCTGTGATCTTAACAGACCACTTCCAGTCCCTGCCTCATCTTCATCTTGTAGCCCAATCTGACCAATAGTGCAAGGATTCAAATTTAGTCTCTGAGGTAATATTTTAATAGAGTTTTTGCTGGTGTTAAAGCTTAACTCTAGTGTTATATTGAGATTCTACCATGGAGGTTTAACCACCCAATTTTATTAGCAGCAAAATAAAAGTATCAGGAAAATGAAATCTTTGTGTTTGTGTCATGGGATAGCGGATGTGTGCCCCCTTTTCCCAATGGTAATTTATATCTTCTTGGGTCAGGATGCGCATAAACTTGGGGAAAAAAAGCTAAAAAAAGTCATTTGAGAAAATTTTCTTAAATGAATTATGTGTGGAAAAAAGAATACCCAGTCCCCATTAGTTTTTCCATTTAAGGAAATAAACCTTTGAAAGAAGGAGTATTCTTCTCTAAGCAGTTGTGGACCCTAGACGAAGATTGCTTTAGTGGCAGAAATTAATATATCAGGCACAGGGAAATGAGAATAATGGCTTCTTGGGTCTCTTATTTTTCCCTTTGCTATTGCTATTCCAATTTTTTTTTTTTTTTGGAAATCAAAGCAGTCTTCCCCCAATGCTACTTCTCTCCATCTTGCCTTCCAATGGCCAAAATCCCAATCTATTTTCCAGATTCGGTCAACCACATTGTCAAGAAAAGCAGCACTGCTGAATAAACTCAGTAACTATCCTCATACGTTTAGGAGACAAAGGAGTAAAGGTTGAATGGTTCCCAGAGTCACAGATCTAGTGAGTTTCAGATGAGCTGGGGCAGCAGAGAGTCTTCTAGACAAGTCACAGGAAATCCCCAGGACTGTTGGGAGGATCAAAGGAGATAGAAATGTAACATGCCTTGATACCTTGAAGTGCCAGAAACTCAGGTTATTTTTAAAATTATTATTAATGTGATAATAGAAAGCTGGCTCCCTATAAGTGAGCTGAGGGTCATGGCCACCTCTCCTCAAGATGCTGGCATTGCTCACAGAAACAGAAGGATGAATTGGGATTTGTTTGGGAGAGATTAGCCCTACTTGACAACAGGGCAAATGCATAAACATGGGATTTTTTGTTTGTTTATCTAATGATATTTTCTTTTTCTTTAATTATGTGTAAAGACAATTTTTAACATTTATTTTTTGAAAGGTTTTGAATTCCAAATTTTTCTCCCTCCATCCTTCCTCTTTCCCCTCCCCAAGATGGCAAGCAATTGATAGAGGTTATACATGTGCAATTGTTCCAAGTACTAGGTTAGGTTCTAGGGCTACATATACAAAAATGAGACAGCCTCTGCCCTCAGGCAGCCTACATTCTAACAGGGGAAGGCAGGGACTGGGCATCAGGGAGGGGAGACTTGGTCTGAGAATCATGGGGAGGGTGAGTAGATATCTAGAGCAGTTCATTGACCCTCCCAGACTTTCTACAACCAATAGTGGCAGGACTTTGGTTGTGGTGCCCAGAGGAAGGTGGGGAAAGAGATGGGTATGGGGGAAGTAGCATTGAGGTATTAGAATATGACTAGAGCGAAGAATGTTGGGGTGGGAGAGGGAAAAGGCTTGAAGGGATCTTGAAGCAGGCTCTGGAGGCCCAGTTTGGAGGGTACAGAAGCAATAGGAATGGGGGTGGTGGTGTTGGCATAGCAGGTTGATGACTAAGACAAACCTTCCCAATCAACAAAATGTGGGAAAAGTCCTTTTCCCTGCTTCACAGAGTTGTCTTAGGGAAAGCATTCTGCAAACTTTGATGTGCTATGCTAATATGAATCTATGTTTTTCTTTTCCCTCCCTCATTTTACCAATGAAGAACTAAGAGACCCTTACTCCATGTCCCTGTGGGTGGACAGTAGCTTGCTGGGCCATGAGCTTGCCCTCAGCCTCTAACACCTCCTGGGGGTCAGACTCCTGCCCAGAGGATGGACTTCACGACTTGCAGTTGAGGAATTGTGGAATTTGAATATTTTTCGTAGATGTGGAAAGAGCCTTTTGAGACCCTTGTACTGAGAGAATCCATGAGATAGCATATGGAACACTAGACTTGGAGGTTCCAGGCCTTTACAATATGACAAGTCATGGATTGTCTCTGTGCCTCAGTTTGCTCATCTGTAAAATGAGGTTGTTGCATTCAATGACTTTTAAGGTTCCTTCCAGTTCTCAAGCTACAGTCCCATGATCAAGAGTCTGAAGAAGGGAAATCCTTCATTAACTTAGCTCTTCCTGGATCCTGAAATCTCATGTACTGAGAGGCAGGCAGGTGGTACAGTAAATCAAGTGCTGAGCCTAGAGTCAGGAAGAGCTAAGTTCAGATGCCACCTCACATTTACTATCTCTGTGATCCTGGGCAAGTCATTCAGTGTCTTCCTGACTCAATTTCCTTTTCTGCAAAATAGACTTAATAGCACCTACTTCCAGGGCTGTTGTGAAGATAAAAGTGCAAAACTTAAAATGCTGTATATTCATAGTATAAGAAGTACAAATAAAGTCCTGCATATTTTAGATGAATAATATTTATCACTACTTAGACCAGAGTTACTGTTTGTTTCTCCATGCTGCCGAAGTTTCCTTCTGTTATTCTGGTCTTTTTGCTTTAATATCTTGAGTAAGTCAAAGTCCATCCATCTTTACCTCAACAAATGAGGGTTTCTTTTGATTAGCCCCCTACTTCCCTCTTTCCTTCAGTCAGATCCATTTGATTCAAGGCTCTTGGCAAGTTTCTTACTGGTGCTTTCTTTCCACAGCAGATTGCCTTCTGATATTTTTTAGATTCTGCCTTCTCTGACAAGACTATTTTTAAGGTTTCCCAGAGGCACGCTCTCTCTCTCTCTCTCTCTCTCTCTCTCTCTCTCTCTCTCTCTCTCTCTCTCTCTCTCTCTCCCACCTCTCTCCTTATATCTCTCTCTTTTCCTCCTTTTCCCTCACCCTCTCTCTGTCCTCTATAATGTTAAAATATCTCTCAGATGCTGGACATTTTTGTCTCATCTTATGGGAATTATATAAATAGTGGAAATTCACCCTCCCTGTTGGTGATGGATGGGGAGGCATATTTGGATCTATCGATTGGGATAAAAAATTAGGGGTTTGCAATAGGAAAGGCAAATTAGTCACCAGAACTAGGTGCTTAGAGGGTTTGGAGAATTGCCTGATTAATCCTCACCATGTAAGTCCCTCTGACAGTAAGTTTTATGTGTGAAGGGGTGGGAGGATGTAGCAGTGGGATCAAGTTGGGGAAAATTTCACTTTGACTCCAGGCTGATTTATTCAGTCTTCCTTTTGGTGATGTGAGGCAAGGACTGAAAGGTGCTGAGAACATCTCCCCTTGCTTTGACCAGGATGAAGGCTTAAGGTCGGAAACCTGAAACTAACCACAGTGAAATGAATATTCAGGTTGGAACAGCCACATTTAGGAAAATAAACCCCAACAGAGAGAGCCACTTCTAAGTCAGTCACACATGTGCCACAGACTGGCACCTGAAGGGTAACAGGTAATCAATTCTTTGATCACTCGAGGAGAAGGAGAAAAGCCTGATTTAATGGGGTTCTGATAACTAAGCAAATAATTATTATAATAACTTAATGAGGGATTTTTAAAAACCATAACTAGCTGATTCCCTTCATTAGCATGATAGAGCAGTGGGTCTCAGAGAAACAGGCATACAGTACCTTCTTTCTCTCCTAAAAGACAGATATCACTCCCAAGCCCTTCACTGCAGTCACTGGGCAGGAATTGCCTTCCAAAATTTATATTAGTGTAAAAAATAGTTTCCTGATCCATACAGAAATCAGAGTTCTGACAGTGAAAATATTTCCTTAACTCTTCTCTTCATAAGGGGCCGATGGAGGAAATTTCCTGGATGAGTTCAGCTTGATGGGTTTGTAGGGAGGTCAGCGAGTCTTTGTTTGCAACATCAGATGAGCTCCTCCACAAAGAGAGCCTAGGGGTGCCCACTGGCCCCATGGGGGGAGGAAGAGAGGAGGGAGAGGTAAGCATGTAGGTAAAATGAGGTCCTTTGTGTATCAGATCTCTCTGATCAGTGTTGGGCAGTCAAGATATATAGAAAACTAACAGAAAGACCAAAAGTCACTTCCCAATAGATAAGTGGCCAAAACATATAAACAGACTGTTCTCACAAGGAAAAAAATTGCAAGGTCTTAGTAACAATATGAAAGAATGCTCTAAATCCACTTGAGTGAAATTCAAATGCTAACAACTCTGAGGTTTCATCTCACACCAACCAAACTGGTAAAGACGATCATTGTTGGAGGGATTGTGGGAAGATGAGCACACTAATATGTTGTTGAAGGAGCTGTGCACCAGTACAACCCTTTGGAAACCAATCTGGTATTATGAAGATAAAGTGACTAAAACACTGATACCCTTTGACCCCAAGATCCTCTTCCTAGGCTTATACCGCAAGGAAGCCATCAATAAGAAGAAAGTCCCCACAAAACTCAAAAATATTTTAGCAGCTCTTTTTGTGGTGGCAAAGAATTGAAAACAAAATTGATGCCCATCAGTTGGGGAATGGCTCAACAAATTGTGGTGCATCAATGTAAAAGATTATTGTTAAGCTGTGAGAAATATGAAGAAGCCTGGGAAGACTTACATGAACTGGTGCAGAGTGAGGCAAACAGAACCAAAAAAACAAGATGCACAATGATTACAAGAATGTAAATGAAAAAACAAGAGTCACAAAATAAATAAACGTAATTCAAGAGCAAAGAAGAACTCTAAGAAGACATCTCTGCCTCTCTCCTTGGCAGGACACACTTTTAAGTTTCATTAGCATTATTATTTTCTCCATCATTTCTTAAAGTGTAGACACTCAACGAAATAATAAATCAAGTTCTGATTTTTTTAACATTTGCCAATTTCTAATATGTAAATGCTTGCACTAAAATTTTAATGATTGTCCCTCTTTGGCTGGCTCCAGCACACTCTTTGTACAGGGCGAAAGCGAGGTGACGCAAAAAAAACTGTCAATAAAAAAAATCTATTGAAAATCCCCCAAACTTACACAGCAACATTTTTCAGTTTGGGGACATAGCAGGGTTTTATTGAAAGAAAATCTGCATTTTTTGCTTTTCCTGACTGAGCAGAAAAGTATGGCATCCACAGTGTCCTCATCACATTAGTCAACAAACACTGATCAGGCACCAGCAACGTTCCAGGCATGGTGGTGAGGACACAGGATCCAAATCCCAAGGATGAAACAAGGATCTTCCATTCCAATGCAGGAGATGAGGCTGGCGAGAGGCAGGCATGGCCTGCAGGTGGATGGAATGACAGAAACCTATCCAATATCCTTCTCATGCAAGGGAACTGAGAGATGCATAGAGCAATAGATACATATGTGATATATACCATATAGGGTATAGATGTCAAATAAACTTACAAGGTAATATTCTTTAAAATTGCATAATATATATAATGTTGTATATGTTATATAAATGTATATAAAATAACTTATATATATCTATTTATAATATATTACAATTGGATATATGTTGGATATATATTATAAAATGTATAGACGATAATGTATACACTTATATAATAAATCTATTATATAGGGAATATTTTTATACATCATAAAATATATGTCATATAGGGCACATATGTTATATATGGTTTTCAAAGGTATATATAATTATAACATAATATATAGAGTAACATGCATAACTATTTTCAAATTAAGTTGTATATCCATATAAAAATTATAACATATAGTATGTTTTGCAGGGTATATAGTATATAAATATATTCAAAGTATTTTATGTATACACATGTACTTATAAATTATGTATATATATATATCCTTTAGGGTAAATAGAATATACATATATGCAAGGCAATACATATATAATTTTAAATAATAAATGTATATATTATGTAGGGCACCTATTATATATAAACAAATATGAATAACATATATATTTATAAATTGTGAATAATGTATTGAGTAATATATCTTACATAAATATATTCAAATGAATATATATAAATTATAAAACATACATTATATAGTGTATATATCATAAATATGCAAGACAATTGATACATGATTATGAATTATATGTCCCATATAATATAAACATATTCAAGGTAATTTTCATACTTATAAATTACATGCACATATAAATATGTACAAGGTAATTCATATATAAGTATAAATCATGTTATATAGGATACATGTGATAGAAATATATGCAAAATAAATTACACATACCTATCCACTATATAATATATTATGTAGGAATATATAATAAAATTATGTACAAGATCATTTGAGAGGGCACTAGTTAGGGTGCCAGGAATGCTCCATGCAGAAGATGTGGCCTTGGCTGTGTCTTCTGACAGAACAGAAGGGATTTTAGGCCTTTGGGTGAAGAGTTCTTGTTCCATGTGAAGTCTATTTCCCATTCCTTATACTTCCTGACCTCTATGACCCAAGGTTCCTGTTTGATCCTACATGATAATGCTGTCTATCTTTTAAATTATATTTTTGTGGGATATATATTGCCATTATTCAACACCCATGCACTTGTTCTGCCTCACTGAACTGTAAGTTCCTTGAGGACAGGGGCTGTTTTATTTTTGTCTTTGTAATCATTCCCTGAGACTAGCTGGCTGATACTGAAACTCAATCCCGAATTCTCAAACCTGTCTATCACGTTTGAATGGGGACACCTGACCAAGTGGCAGGCATTCAACCACGTCATGGCCCCATGGTTACTCCTATGTTATTTCTAGGCAGGTTTGAATTGAAGCACTGGTTTCCATTTTTCATATTTCTGGTCTCAAGGAGAACAAACATTGTCTCTCTTCAGCATTAAACAAACGTACAAATGGAATCATCTCAATTCCTAAGTATGTGGCTCAGATGCAGAGTGATTTCTTTGGCTCTCAGCCTTCACAGTCTTTGAGGCACCAAGCAGAGAATACTTTAGAGTTTCTAAGTGGGCATGGCGGACACTTGGACAAAAGGCAGTGAGAGATTGCCAACTTGATAGAGAGTATTTCTGAGAATTGGATTCAGGCAGAGTTATTGGCCAAGGAGAGGAATGCCTCCAAGGTTGGACCTGGAAAGCCCCCCCCAAACCACCTGCACAGGGGGCCACTCTTTTCCTGGGACAATATGACAGGGGGCCACCTCTTTCTATGGGCTGCCCACCTATCTCTCTCACCTCTGTTGTTGTTTTTCCCCTCATGGCACACTAGACAGGGAGCTGGCATAGCAGTGCTTAGAATGAGCTTTCCCAGAGGAATGACACACCAAATCCTTGGACCAGCTCTCAACACTCTTCCAATCCCTCTTCCTCCCCCCCCCCCCCGCCCCATAAAAAGGATGAATAAAAGTAAGCCCTTTGCCCAACACAAACAAAAACCTTGACATTATAATAGTCTAACCCACTCTCTCCTCCTTCTTCCCTTCAATCCAGAGTCACCTCACAAATGGAGTGAGTGTTCACTGCACTTAGAGATGAGGGAAGATGGATAAGTGCTCAGCCGCCTCTCAGCACTCAGGACTTGGTCCACGTTGCTAAGCAACCTGTCTGGGACATGGCAATGTTGACATCATCATCAGAGGAGAGGAGATTCACCCCGCCATTGGTGTGGGGAAATAAAAGAGTTAATGAAGCCAGTAGGAAGAAGCCACCCCAGCCCTGTGCTTCTGTTTAGGGCCTCTTGGTACCCTAGAAGCACGGGCATCACTTATCATCCCCCTTTATGAGGGAAGGAACAGGGGGGAGGCAGCCATAGTGTCATTGTCACCATCCCTCAGGGGTAAATTTTTAGCTGCAGAATTTATGAGTTGCACATTTATTTGATTTGGCTTTTAGTTAATTTTTTTTCTCCTCTTGTCAACCTGACAATATGAGGGCAGACGGATGCTGGCCCTCTAGGAGTGGCCATAAATGGTCCTTTTGGAGGTTGTTTATGGAAGATTTCTAGCCAAGTTCCTCTCTCTCTCTCTCTCTCTCTCTCTCTCTCTCTCTCTCTCTCTCTCTCTTTTCTCTCTTTTCCAGTGGTGCCAAATGACTCAGTAAACTGGATTCCTCCAACTCTAAATAAATAAATTTCTAATAAATATGGATGTAGGAGCCTCATTAACATGATCCACTGAATCCCCAAGCCCAGGACCCCAAATGACCCCCTGGGTCTCACAGTCATATCTGGGAAGGCATATGAAAGATGATTATCAGTGGATGTATTTGTGAAAATCATTGGGAGGGGGCTAAGGGTGGAGGTGGAAAAGTATGCATTTAAATCAATCATTCTTTCTGACATGACCTCCAGCCTGGTTATATGTTAACTTACCTTAGTAGGGGAAAGTAGCTTTATGATAGAGGTCAAGAGATGGCATGAAGATGATTTTTTAAATCTTGGATTATAAAGGGACATTATTTAGTCAAATGATTATTTTTGGGGTGGAGAGGGGGCTTGACATTTTTTTTTGACCGTCCAATAGTGAAGATAGTGGTCCACTTTTCAAAGGGGAGGGAGAAGTCAGGAAAAGGAAGAGGGAGGTTGCTGTCTAAAGTCTTTGTAGCAAGACTTTTTTTTGAAACTCTTGGCTGATTAGTTTTATGCCATGCTCCTGGCACTGGATCTACTTCTCTCTTGGCAGCTTCCATCTTTGCTATCCACCTTTCACCAAATTCTCATCTGTGGTTCCAAGAAATTGTAGCATGTGCAGCAGCCACACTAGTAAAACTATCTCAACAGACAGGCTAAACCAAGCTGAGGGGAACTGACAGGCCTCAAACCCATTGGTGAGTTAGGAAGCTGTCTACCCCAAGCATGTGAAGACTTTCCCTGGCAGAATGAACAGATGAGAACAATTTGTTTCAAGGGCCATGAAGGCAGATGAAGCATGTTCTGGGGAGTGCTTAGAGCTTGATAAGACATTGAAGATGCCACGGCCATCCATTGCATCTTGACCTTTGTCAATTTTCTTGACTTTTGTCTTGCCACTGGTCTTTGATGACTCTAGAAGAGAGAGTGAGGCTGATGACTGCACAATAATGCTTCACTTAAATCCAGTTCACCTGCAACTCAAGACATCATCCCATGATGTCATTGTTCTTCAAAAATGATCCTGGGAGAAGTGTGGTCACTGCTTTCCTGGTCTGCACTCTGGTCTTCATCCAGAAATAGCTCCTGTTCCCCTGCAGCCAAAAAATGTCAGATGGAGACATCTTCCAGGTTAAGACAACTTAGGGAAGCAGGAAAGGTCTGTGACACTAGGATGTTGGCTCAGAGTTGGTGCCAGTACCAGTGGTAGGCTTTGAAGGCAGCTGCAATAGAGGCAGCAGTAGCAGATGTAGCTTTAGGAACTCTTAGTTCAGAGACAGTAAGGGAGTTAGATAACTGTTCAGAAGGAGTTATAGGAGTGGCACTGAGGGTAGCTGGTGTTGATTGGCAACCCCGTTGCCCATAAGTAGTTCTTGGACACAGTTTCAGGGCAAGGAGGAGTTCTTGTATTTGGTCACAAAGGAGCAGGGGCCTTGGTCACAGTTTCAAGGCAAAAAGGAGCACTAGTGCTTGTAGCTCTGAAAAGAGCAGCACAAAAATAGCCTAAAGCTTGAGACAGTGCTTCCCCACCTCCAGGTGAGCAGAACCCAATTTTAAAATAAATTCAAAGTCAAGCAATAGGCTGGAAAAATGAACAAACCATAAAAAAAGAATGTGCCCGTAAAAAGCTACTGTGGTGGCAAGGAAGACCACGAAATAAACTCAGAAGACAACAATATGAAAACATCTACAACCAAAGTCTCAAAGAAAAATGCTAATTAAATGCAAACTCAATGAGAATTCTTGGAAGAGTTAAAGAGATGAGTGATAAAGGAAAATGTGGGAAAAGAAATGGGTGATGCAAGAAAATTATGAAAAGAGAATTAACAGGTTGGTAAAAGAGACACAAAATATACTGAAGAAAATATCACCCAACAGGATTTACTTAACTGTAAAAGAGGTACAAAAATATGCTGAAGAGAACCACTTAAAAAGCAGGATTGACTAAATAGAAAAAGAGATACAAAAGCTCATTGAAGAAATTCCTTAAAAATTAGAAAAAGGCAAATGGATGCTAATGACTCCATGAAACAACAAGAAATAATGAAGAAATAAAGTCAAAGAATGAAAAAAAATAGAAGAAAATGTGAAATATCTCATTGGTAAAACAACTAACCTGGAAAATAGGTTGAAGACAGAGAATTTAAGAATTATTGGATTAACTGAAAACCACAGAAAAACAAACGAAAACTTTAGACATCATATTTCAAGAAATTATAAAGGAAAACTGCCTTGATATCTTAGATCTGGAGAGAAAAATAGAAATTGAAAGAATCTACCAATTGTCTCCTGAAAGAGATCCCAAAATGAAAACTCCTAGGAATATTATATCCAAGTTCCAGAGCTCCCAGGTCAAGGAGAAAATATTGTAAACGTTCAGAAAGAAGCAATTCAAAAAGTGTTGAGTCACAATCAGGATCACACAAGTTTTAGCAGCTTCCATATTAAAGCAATGGAGGACTTGGAATATAATATTGTAGAAGATGAAGGAGTTAGGATTACAGTCACGAATCACCTACCAAGCGAAACTGAATATAATCCTTTGTAGGGCAGGGAATGGATATTTACTGAAACAGAGGACTTTCAAATATTCTTGATAAAAAGATCAGACCTGAATAGAAAATTTGGCATTCAACATAAAACTGAATAGAAGCATAAAAAAAGTAAACATGAAAGAGAAATCATAAGGGAATTAATATGTCTAAACTATATTCCTATATGGAAAGATGACACTTATAACTCCTAAGAATTTTAACATTATTAGGTGTCTACAAAGACAGAAGATATTAGTGTGAGTCAATTATGTTGGGATGATCTCCAAAACAAAAACAAAATCAAAAACTCCCAAAGGAGTGAGAAAGAAAGATGCACTGGGAGAAGGGGAAAAGGAGAGGTAGAATGAGGAACATTTTCTCATATAAAAGAGGTGTACAAAGAATAACTTTTATAGTAGAGGAAAGTGTGTGTGGGGTAATGAGCACTGCTTTAGCCTCACATTAGAATTGGTTCAAAGAGGGAAGAAAATACACCCCCCTCCCCTACATGCACGCACATGCAGTTGGGTATAGAAATCTATTTTACCCAAAAGGGAAATAGGAGAGGAAAGGGATAAGAGAGATGAGAAGTGGTAATAATAAAAGGGACAGTGGATTAAGGGAGGCAGTACTGAGCAGCAAAACAGACTTTAGAGGAGGGACAAGATAAAAAGAGAGAGAGAAGGACAAACAGATGAAAATAGAACTGAGGGAAATTAATAATAATCATAGCTGTGAATGTGAATGGGAGGAAATCACACGTAAAGCCACAATGGATAAGAAAATGGATTAGAGACCAGAATTCAACAATATGTTCTTTACAAGACACACATTTGCCACAGAAAGACATACAGAAAATTAAAATAAAGGGCTAAAGCAGAATCTATTATGCTTCAGCTGAAGTTGAAAAAAAGGAAAGGGTACCAATCATGATCTCAGACAAAGCAAAAGCAAAAATAGACCTAATTAAAAATATAATTAGGAAAACTACATTTTGCTAAAAGGTGCCATTGACAATGAAGTAATATTTTAAAAATTACAGCAAGTTTTTCTAATAAAGACCTAATTTCTCAAATATATAGGGAACTGAATCAATTTTATAAAAATAAGAACCATTCCACAATTGATAAGTGGTCAAAGGTTACGAACAGACAGTTTTCTAAAGAAGTCACAGCTAACTATAGTCATGAAAAATGTTCTAAATCACTATTGATTAGAGTTTACATTAAAACAAATCAAAACAAATCTGAGGTACTACCTCACACCTATCAGAAATGACAAATGCTGGAAGGGATAAGGAGAAATAAGTACACTAACAAACTGTTGGTGGAGTTGTACACTGGTCCGACCATTCTGGAGAATAATTTGGAACTATGACCAATGGCTATAAAACTGCTGACCCACCAAAAACCACTACCAGAGAGAGCAAAAACAAAGGAAAGGAGCCATACATTAAAAAATACATTTATAACAATTATTTATGTGGTGGTAAAGACTTGGATATTGAGGGGGTGGTGTGGCTGAATGAGTTATAGCATATAATTGTGATGGAGTCCTATTGTGCCACAAGAAATGATAAAGGGGATTGTTTTGGAAAAAAACCCAACAAAACCTGGCAAAGATTTATATGAACTGATGCAAAGTAAGAAGAACCAGAAGATCTTTATGTACAATAATAGTAATGTGTAATGATGATCAGCTATGAAAGATTTGGCCACTCTGATCAATAAAACCCAAGTCAATTTCAAAGATTTCATGTTGAAAAAAGATGCTTTCCACCTCCATCGAGACAACTGATAAATTCTGGGTGAAGCTGAAGTACAATTTTCTCTATTTTTCTTTTGTTTTTTTTTTTGTGATATAGAAGTATGTTTTGCATGATTTCATATTTAAAATGTCATTTTGCTTGCCTTCTCAGTGGGTAAGGGATTAGTGGGAGGGAGGGAAGGAGGAAGAGAATCTGGAACTCAAAATTTAAAAAGAAAAGAATGTTAAAAATAAATAATTAATTAGAAAGAAGAATAAACAAATACAAAGGGGCTTCTAGGATGTTTCTCTGATTAGGGGGGATTTGAGCAGTGGACTCATTTCCATTTCCCCCTTAATGGTCACTCAAGGTCAAATGACTAATAGAAAGTGATTGTTACAGGACAACTGGATCGCCAGCCTTGACAAGTAGCACATGGCACTTGGACATTGGAAGATGCTAATTCCACACCTTTCTGAGCCAAAGATGTAATGTCTGAGGGCACTGAGATGATTTCTAAGAGGCACTGAAAAATGTTGAGAAAAAAAGGCATTTTCAAGAGAATTAACATCTGGTTATAAGTGTTCCAGGGTGGAAATTGGGCCCTGTGGGTCTAGGCTCATTCTTAGAGGAGATAATGTCCTGTTTTTAGTTACTGCTTGGATTGGGCTTGAAAAAATCTCAGCGATATAGGGCAGCAATGGGTCATCCTCTTCCTCTGTGGAAGAGGATATAAAACCCTTGAGTTGGCAAGGAAAATGTCCATTTTGGATAGGGACAGGAGCCCACTGAGGATATTTGCCCCTGACTCAGGTGATGATACTTCAGTCTCACCTCTGTTTGCAAATTTGTGAATCTAATTAAAACTGGGGCACATTGTTTGACTTGGACAGAAAACTAGCCCCTGTTCCTTTAGAAGGGCTTGGATGGCCATGGTCAATTATTGTCACATTTCAGACAGTACAGGACCTAGAACCATAGCTACTGTTTTCTTAATGTCTAATTCTGGCACCCCTGATACAAACCCAACTTGTTCATAATGAATGACATCTTGGGTGAATTGCTGTAGTCTGTTTGACAAGATTTTATTTAAAATTTTGAATCTATATTCATGAATGATATTGGCACCTATAATTCTCCCTGTGTACTCTATCCTCCCCTGGTTTGGATAGTAGTGTTATATTGATTCCATCGGAGGGGTTTGGTAAAGTGCTTTCTTTCTCAATTTTTGAGGAAAATTTTTGTAGTATTGGTATTTAATTGTTTTTTTAAAAGGTTGATAGAATTCTCCTGTAAAACCATCAGGATAAGAAATTCTTTTCTTTCCTTTAGCTGTTCCTTTGTAGCTAGTTCAATTTCCTTTTCTGTGATTGGATTATTTAAGATTTCCATTTAGTATTTTATTTTGTGAGGCAATTTTTCACTTCTTTTGTGTCCTGATTTTGTTGTGATTTTTATCTTTGTCACTTGCTACTTTGTCCATTTGATTTTTCAGCTCTCCTCTTGAATCAGGTTGGCTAAAGGTTTAGCAATTGTGTTAGTGTTTTCAAAGGGCTTTTACTTTTGTCAATCCTTTCTCTAGTTGTTTTCCTTCTCAATATAGCTATTTCTCCTCTAATTTTCAGTATTTCCTCTTTTGTGCTTTTTGGGGCAGGTGAGTTTTTAATTATTTGAACCAATGGTCATTCAGGTGTAAGTTATGGCTCTTGATTTTTAGGGCCGATGGTTTCTAGGTAGTCCCAGAGCTAGGGTCTCAAAGGCTTACACTCATGAGAAGTCTATTTCTACTTCAGGTTGCTGTCATGGGGCCCATTCTCCACATTTTCTCCCCCCTTTCTTGCCTTCAGTTGCTCTAATGCTCTTCCAGTTTTCATCTAGCCGTCCACTTCTTCTTCCTCCTTCAGTGATGGTGGTCATGAAGAGAGCAGATGGATCATAGGATCACTAATCTAGAACTGGGGGGGGGGTCTTGGATGCCTCCTAGTCCTTTCATGTCACAGATGAAAAAACTGAGGCTGAGATAGGATAAGAAGTTCACCCAAGGTTACTGGGCCATCCAACTCCAGATCATAGGATTATAGATTTTTAAGTTGTAAGGAATTTCCAAAGGTCACCTAGTCCAATCCATTTTACAGATAAGGAAACTGAGGCTTAGAGCTATTATATGACTTGCTTACAGTCATACATACTAACTGTTAAAGGTACCAGGTCAAACAACCATCCATCATATTTTGTACCTCCCTTGCTTGATCTGAATGCAGAACATTCAGTTCTAGCACTTTCTAGCACTTGAGGAAGCCACTTGGCTTCTCTCCCCTTCAGTTACCACTCTCACCTACAAAATGAGAATTAAAATATTTGTACAACTGTCCTTACATGATAAGGCTTAAATCAGCCAATGTATCTGAAGGGTTCCATAAGAATGAGTTATTATCACTTCTACTCCCCTTAATACACTGTTCTTGACTCTCTCTCTACTTCCCTTTCCTTTCTCTTTAGGCTTCTTTCTTCTCTTTTCATCCCTTCCAGCTCCTAGCTTCCATCACCCTTGAGGGGAGATGGGGGAAGGGACAGGTTTATCTACCTTCTACCAGGTCTGGAGTCAGAGAGCAAGGAGGAAGGAGGTAACATGCCTCTGAATTATAGTGTTGAAGGTCAAGAGAGACTCCATTTTGTACCAGTCTACATGGTAGATTCTATGGGCAGGGTCCAAACCATTCTAGGCTTCCTCATTCTTCATTAGCATCCATTTGTCATGTTTCTACAGATTCATGGACAGGCCCAAGGAATGAAGGCATTCCATTCCAAGCCCATGCTCACCTGTTTCATCCCTTCATGTTTGGGTTTCTGCCCCTTGTGGCTTATAAGCAAACATAAACATGTGCCATATTCTCAGAATTATGATGGAGTACAACAGAGATGTGAACTATTATGAGGATGCTGGGTTTGAGTCAGCCCTGTGACTTTATTGATGGAGGCAACTTTGAGTGAAGTAAGTCCGCCTAGCAGTGCACATCTGAACCCCTTTATTAGTCACCTAGAGTCTTAGGGAATTGCCTAAGGAAGCAGAGAAGGGAAGGCACTTTTCCAGGGTCATATGGCCCATGGGTGATGGAGGAGGGCTTCCTGCTCTGGAGGTCAGCTCTATAAACCCTATGTCCTTCTGCCTCTCATTCCTAGTATTCTTCTGAATGGATTCTGATTCCCCAAGTCACCAGCTGACATGTTCTTCCTCTTGAAGTTCCCTTTGTACATACTTTGCATTCCCTTACAAAGCTCCTTGATTTCAAGGACTATTTCACATTCCCACTTCATCCCAAATATCTGGCACATAGGAAGCCCTTAATCTATATTTGTTGAGCCAAATGATTGATTATTTTTGTTATTATTAACAGACACATTTACATTGAAAGCGTGTACAACACAACTCTCTGATTTAGGGTCACCAGGTAGTTAGATACACATTTTGCCGTTAAAGGCTCAAGAGGAGGGAAACTCACCATGGTCACAGAACTACTTCAAGTCAGACAATGACTTGAACCCAAGTCCTCCTGGTCCCCAGAGCTGGTGTTCTCTCCACTCTCCTTGCCTGTCTGGGAGTCAATCCACTTTTTCAGGCAGAGTTTCTACTATACTACTAAGAACCAGTATTGAAGCTTTGCACTCTATGAATATGTTTCATTTTCCTCTCTGGCCGTTAAATCTTCTTGTGGTCAGTTCCTGTGGGTCCCTGGGCCAGCCGTAGCTATTTAGACATCAGCTACATTTGTCAGTGAGGAGTGCGTAAGTGATCTACTCTGTGCACTGCTTAATTATGTTATTGTACTGTTCCTGAAAACCTGACACAAGGCAAATTTACATTACCGTGCTCCTAATTAGCCAATAATCCTTAAGGATTTGAATGATACATACCCAAAGTAATTTCCTTGTTCACTAAATATGAATTTCCTTCCATCAGGTTGGGAGGGAGGCCTGTGCAGTGACAGAAGACAGCTTGGTGATGGCGGCCCTCCCTCCCATGCCTGTCTCTGGAGTCTTATGGTTGGAAGGGTCTACATTCTTGGACCAACGAGAAGAGGAGTCTCAAGGACCAGTTGATACAAAGCAGGGTCAGTAAATGTGTAAGAAACATCCCTGGTGGCAGGTGAAGACCACTTCCCTTCTAAATCTCCATTAAACCTGCTAGGTTTATCCCCAGCAACTCACAGAAGGTATGGAGGCTGGGGAAGATCAGGAATTTTTAGCTCCCATCTGATGATCCAGAGCACTTGACAGGTTTATAAGGCTAGAGATTCACAACTGAGAATGACTTTCAGAGCCATTTGGTTCAGTCCCTCATTCCACCCATTTGACCTCCTTGTGGGATTCCCTAGGTACCCACCCTAACCCTGACCTGCCCATAGATGGTGGCCTCTGAGGCTTCCTTGGCCATAGAATCCTAGCTTTATACCTTGAACGGAGCTTGGGGGTCAGAGGATCATTAGATTCCAAACTGATATTGGGAAGGTCACCTCTTCCACACCCTCATTTCAGATTTTTAATCTTTGTCAGCCCATTTTACTGTGATTCATAAAGTTCATGAGATCCCAGACTTGTAACTAGAAGGTAGCTTAGAGATGATCAAGTCTGGCCTTCCCATTCTACACATTCAGAGACAGAAGCTCGGAGAAGAGTATGGTATGCCAGTCATGAGGAAAGAGAGAGCAAACAGGTCTCAGAGCTGGGACTTTAAACCGGGTCTTCAATCTCAAACCTCCTGCTCATTCTACAACATCCTGGAGCTGCTCAAAGGCTAAAGGTCTGGCTGAATATCATACACATAGCAAGTGGAAGAATCAGGATTAGAACTCGGGTCTTTGGCTCCAAGTGCTCCCCCTACCCTTCTCTAGTTTCTCATTCCTTCATGACTCCCCACAGAACCCAGACTGAATGTGTGCAGTAAATGCTCCTGGCTAATTAGGTCCCTGAGAATATGGAATGACTCCTTTGGACTTCCTAGTCTGTTCTAAAGGTATAGTTTCAGTAAGAATTATTTGGGAGTTATCTCATTTTTGCCATTTGAGTCAAAAGACGTGGAGTTTTGTTAGCCCATAGGGAGCAGAAGGGGGAGGCCTTGCTAAGCTAGTGAAACATACATAAAAATTGGCCCTGCTCTCAGGGAGTTTATAATCTACATGGGGGTGGGGGGGAGTGAAGATGAAATTTCACATATAAGGGGGCTCCACAGTAGACTGTGTTAGGCTCAAGGACATTCTGAGAAGGGGAAAACCATTGTCAGCTTAGGCAAAGTGACATTGGGAACCAGAAAGAAATTAGATATGGTGAGAGAGAACTAGAGTTAGATAGAGGTGACCCTAAATAAAGCCCAGAAGGATAGCAAAGATCTCAGCAAGTGGAAGTGCAAGGAACAATTCCTGTCCTTGGAGAGGGCATGGATGCTTTATGCCAGGCTAGCAAGTTGGTCTTTATCTTACACACAATAGCAGCACTTAACATGGAAGTACAGTAATATGAAGAGTACTTTGGCTTAGGAGATTGGGGAGAGTGAAGGAAGGGTGACCAAATGGGAGGCCAGAACTGTAGTTGAGATTAGAAGAGATGAGCTCTTGGAGTAAGATGGTGACTCTGGGAGTGGAGAGGAGGTGAGAGATGCAGGAGATGCTGTTGAGGCAGAATCAGAAGATGACAACCAGCTGGGTGGATGGAAGTTTGGGAGAACAAGTCACAGAATCCTCTGAGGTTTCAAACATGGAGGACTGGAAAGGTTGGAGCCTCCTCCATAGAAATGACAACTTGAAAATGGAGCAGTAACAACAATTACAAATAATAGCTCATATTGACACAAGGATTAAATTTTATAAAGCACTTTATGTATGTTAACTTACTTGATCATGAGGGTTTTTCTAGATAATGGTGAAAAAGGAGGACAGTGACTTGACAGGATTCTCAGTCTGATGTGCAGTAAACCTACCACTTCCATGCATTGCTTCCTATCAAGAGTGGCCTCTCAAGGAGCTGAATTCAGAGCTCCTAGGCTGGTCACATGATCCCACTTCCTCTGGTCTTGAATTTTGGATGTGTCTGTGAAATGTTTAGTAGATTCATAAAATCATACGGGGAAGAAAGGTGCAAACTACATATATGATTCAGAAAATCTGGATGGAGACGAAGTATTTCAGAGCATCATTCTACTCCCACACCCCACTCCTTACCACTGACCTTTGCTTTGCTGAAGTGTTACCCAAACAGATTGTCCACTTCTCACATTGTCCTGAACTCTGCCCACAACCATGGCTGGTGTTGAACCCAAGTCTCTCTAAGTTAGTCTTGACCACAGAAGCAATGATACCTCCAGTCAGTGCAGCATCTTCCTTCAAGTAGAGCATAAGTGATGAAAACCAGGGGAAAGATCTGGAATAGCCGCACTGGGGATAACCTACTTATTTGTCAACTTCCCTCTAGGCTAGTCAGGTAGCTGCAAGTATCCATTTCATGGACAGGACTGAGAAAGGATAGAGTGTGGTGCTATGGGGGAGGGGAAGAAAAGCAGGATAGGGGGAGTCTGTTATAGAGGAAGAAAAGGGAGTGTTAAGCACTAAAAAGCAGAGAGGGTAGGAAGAGCTAAATAGACCATCAACCAAAGTCATGCACCTGTCCATATTTATGTACCAAAGACAAGGAATGTGGTTCTCAGAAAAGGACTTCCACACTCTTGCTTTCCTGGTTTTTTTATCTTCAGACCTGAGATGCTGATAGAGATTGTTGCTGGAGCTGGGTAGGGTTGTGTGGGTGTCAGGGTCAGGGAGGCAGCTAGCTGTCTTCATTTTAGGCTGGAGTTAATTAGCAGCCAGGGATTGGTTGGGAACAATGGCCCCCTGGAATGGCTGGCTGCCTCCTTCCTGAGGAGACAAGAAGATGCTGCTGCCCCTTGGGGTGGGTCAGACTCTCCCAAACCATCAATTGCCCACTTAAGATTGCAACAGTGGGAGACCATCGATTTCTGAGATGCCTTTGATATCCAAATGTCCTGAAACCAGATGTTTCTGACTTGTCTGAAGTCCAGATGATCAGTCAACAAATATTTTTTATATGTGTGTATATAATTATATGTATATACATATGTATATATAATTCACATACACATTCATGTATGTACACATGCATATATACATGCATATGCGTACATACATATATTGAAAGTTATATATGACTTTATTTTATTCTAGTATGCAGATCTTATCAGTTCTAGTCAAGGACTTTATGCTGTTTGGCCAATGGTATCCTCAGGTCCATTTATATATGTATTTATACATGTATCATATAGTCTATTTCAGACCATTGCTGAATCGTATTCTTCACAGTCTGGCTTCATGGAGCCCATCATCCCACTGAATCTGCTCTCTTAAATGCAGTCAATGGTTTCTTAATTGTCCATTCTAGTGGTCTTTCCTGGATCTTCATCTGTGACCTCTGCAGTCTTTGACACTGTTGGCCACTCTCTTCTCTCTGATACTCCTTCAGTTTTTGTGACATTTTTCTCCCCTGAAGTCATGCAATGAACTATGGGGATCCCCCCAGGCTTTGTCCTGGGTCTCCTTCTCTCTCGATGCCATTTTGCTGGATGATCTCATCAGCTTCCC
The DNA here is from genome assembly GCF_028372415.1 of Notamacropus eugenii. Classification (NCBI taxonomy): domain Eukaryota; kingdom Metazoa; phylum Chordata; class Mammalia; order Diprotodontia; family Macropodidae; genus Notamacropus; species Notamacropus eugenii. Next base: position 286,199,446 of record NC_092872.1, on the reverse strand, counting down.
TGGTTTCAGTAATGATCTCTGTGCTGATCACTATCAGACTTCTGACTTCCAGTTTCATGTCTTTGACTCCCTGTTAGTTATTTCCACCTGGATATTTTGAAGCCATCTTAAACTCAAATTAAACTCATTATCTTTCTCCCCAAATTCTCCTCTCTTCCTAATTTGCCTGTAACTGTTAGGATACCATTATCCATAGATGACATTAGACACCTCCATTAGAGCCAGCTGGGTGATAAAGTGCATAAAGTTCTGGGCCTGGAGTCAGGAAGACATGAGTTCAAATCCAGCCTCAGATATTTATAAACTGTGTGACCCTGGGTGAGTTACTTAACCTCTGTTTGCCTCAGGTTCTTCAACTATTGGCATGATAATAGCTCCTACCTCTCAAGGCTATATTATAAGGTTCAAATGAGATAATATTTGTTAAGTAGTTAGCACATAGCAGGTGGTATACCTTTATCCTCTAGTCACTCAGGCTCAGGTCCTAGGAGTTATTCTTGACTCCTCACTCTTTATTTCCCCCTCCCTGACCCCCTCCTCCCACCCCCACAAAATCTGGCAAAGTTGCTTTTGTAACATTTCCCAAATACTTACATTTTGTCTTCTCTGACACTAGCACCATCTTGGTATAGTCTTCACCCCACCATGCCTGGACTATTGTGATAGGCTGTTGGTGGATTTACTGTGAGTTCTGGGTATTGAATATCTCCATCCAACCATTGCTAAGTGGGATCCCAGTCATCCTGAGTTCTTAGTAGTATACCTGCAGTTCCATTTCCAGAATAGTTCTCAGAGTTTTAAAGTGATGGGGGTACAGTAGCTAAAGATGGTAGAACTTTGCCAAGGGCAGTCCAGCCCCTGGAAGGAGCTCCCAGGATTAGAATCAGCCCAAGCAATTGTCATTGACCAAAATGGAAACCAGGTTAGTATTCAGAACATTATTCCCAAACGAGCTGATTTACTTAGACAAGGAAGTCTGCTTCCAAGGATTTTTAGAGGTGTTGGGAAATGTTCCAGTGGAATTTGGTGAGATATTTGAGGATACCCTGTTCTCTTAGCCCAGGAGTTCCATAGAGGATCCATATACAGAAGCAGCATCTACATCTTGTCACTGTAGAGACCTGGCCCTGAATAGGGTGAGGAGGTTCCTATCTCAGGAGTACAATCAGGGCAGGCAATTCACAAGAAATATACACAGTGTTAGCCTGAACCTGTGTGTAAAAATGATCATTTTTCATTTCAAACTAAGGCAGACAGAAGGAGGGATGTAATCGCTTTCCAGCACTAGTGTTCTGTAGACGCATATTAACAGTGCATGCCGACGGTAATCATATTGTGAACTCACAACCACCCTAATTAAACTGTCTGCATCCCCCAGCATTTTCTGATAATGATGGCAAGCCGGGTAGCAATTAGTTGCCCCTCTATGAATGTAAACAGTGTTTGTAAATCATATAAATTTAACCTGGCTTGCTTATTGAAAATCTCCTCAAAAGGAATTAATTAGCATTGTGGGTTTTGGACTCTCAAGTTTGCTGCACCCTTTTGGAATACTCACATGATCAATGTTGAGGGTAGATTCCCTGACCTTTGACTGGGGGCTGGGGCATTAGGGGAAATGTTTTCTCTGTCAGTGTTTCTGAAAGCACTCAAAGTTATGGGACCTGGTGAAAAGCATAACTCAGTCTTTGGATTTTTAGGGTTGATTCATTAAGTGGCACAGTAGATAGAGCGCTGACCCTGAAATCTGGAAGATCTGAGTCTAAATCTAGGCTCAGATGCCCAGGCAAATCGTTTAATTGCTGTCTACCTCTGTTTTCTTACCTCTAAAATAGGTATAATAGCAGCATTTGCTTTCCAGAATTGAGAGGATCAAATGAGAGAATGTTTGTAAAGTGCTTTGAAAACCATCAAGTACTAGATGTTACCTATTATTATCATTCATTTGTCTTCACATGACTGCTTCTCCAGCTGGTTGAGGGCTATCTCCTCATTTGAATGGGGGGGGGCCTGAATGTTATACTCACCTCTCCTTGCTGGATGACTCATCAGTCTCTGAAGGGATGTATTTGGGGCACCTGGGAATTCAGGGCCTCCAAACAAGGAAAATAGTCCAAGTCTCAGCCAAAGAACCAAAGCAAACAAGACAAATGCTCTCGTCCTAACTTGACAATGAATGGTGGGGACACAGGAAGAAAAGGGAGCCAGTTTTAAAACTGAGACTGCCTTTGTTGCATTCTCTTCCCTGAAGGCCCAGAATGCTGGTGGGAGATGGTTTACCTGACCACATTTATGGTTATTGTATTTTACAGGTTGATAGATTTTTATATTCTGTCCAAGCCCGCATCTTACACCACCTGGTTTATTATTTAGTAATTTACGGTGCAGCCAGCCATGTTTGGTTTAATGTAGGATAAACTTATAAATCCATTGTTCCTCCAGTTGCTGAGGCCGGTGTGCAATGAAGTACAGACGATGCGTCCATACATCCCGGCTCGCCTTATTTTCTTTGATAGGGAAGCAGGCAATAGATAATGTGGTGACAGTCGCCTCCCTGGGGATGGCAAAATGTGAGAGCAACACGCCGTCAGGTGAGTAGGTCATTACGCTGGGAGCGGCGCCCCATTAATTGACTACTGTACCCGCCTCAATCTGTGTCCGATTATGGCTCTTGGCAGTTGGTTGGGGAGCTAATAGCTAACTTTGCTTCCTCCTTTGCTAGCATCTTATTAGGGCCTCTGATAAAAATGTGAGCAGGTAGAAAGTCATAGGAGGCCTCTTTGGGATAAAGGCAAGATCTCAGTTAAAATCATTTCTCCCCTCTGTAAATAATGCCAGTATGCTGATTTCTCACCAGGGCTCTCTGAGGGGCTAGCTTTGCTTCTTAGTCAAACATTTTGGGGCCTTTATAAAACACAGAGGCAAAGGTGTGATATTTATTGATGAGAACAGCCCAGGAGCTGCAAATACCTGAGAATCTGTGTTTTATTAGAGAATTTGTCATTCAAATGAAGATGAATGAGGATGAGGGAGGAGGGATGAGGGGGGTAAAATCCCAAGACATAGGGCAAGAGACCCCGACATCTTTCTTAGTTCCTGGGAAATCAACTCTCCCCTTCTGGAAATAATAACAGGGGTGTTATCATATGTGTTTCATCTAAAACTTTCTTATTATTGTTCAGATACATAAAATGTTGAGGCAGCCCTATTGTTTCTGTGTGAGGAAGACTCTGGCTTTTGAAAACCAGAGAGAGAGCATCTTTGCAGAGCGTTTGAATCACCTATTAATATCTTTCTGCCACCTTTTGGGGAAATGAAAGTCACCACAAGGTCATTTGGAGTGTAGTTGCCTCTTTCTCTCCATTGAGGTAGCTCACGGACCCAAACCCAGATGTGGAAAAGGTTCAGAAGCCAAGCGAGCCCATCCACTCATTCCACTGAGAAATCAGTACATCGGGCATTATTCACTGAAGAAAGACTTTGAGCAGATCTTGCTTTTTATTCCAGAGAGTCCTGCTGCGAGCCCCTACTTGTGTTCATTTTTAGCAGACTGTCTAATAGATGAGAGTGAGGAAGGAAGCAATGTGTCCAGTCTTATTTTTTTTTCCTCTCAGGAAATAAAAAATATATAGTTGTCTTTCCTTCAAAAAACGTATCCTGAAATTCACTAATTGCCACACTTCAGGGTAGGAAGCCTTAATGGGAAATCTGTGAGTTGGAAATGACCTCAAACTACACAGATGATGTGGACAGAAGGGTCCACTTTTAGTTAGGTAAAACAGATGATCATGGTTGACAGTCTGAGCAAAGAGAATGGGAGATTCAGTTCTCTCCAGGTCAATTTTGATCTGGCACAGGTGCCTCAACTCTCTCATTAATTAAAGAGGTGGGAAAGTGCCAGAGAAGGGTCAACTCAGGGGCTCCTAGGGCCTCTTCCCTGGCCAGGGGGTCATCATTGCCTTCTCAGAAGGAGGGGCACCATGGCTGCTGTAGAGGATTTGTGTCCATTGAAATTCCTTGAGGAGGCCATGATCTCCTGACTGGGATGGCTGGACTCACTTGGTGTTTAATAGTCTTCTTCTTTAATGAAGTCTATCCATTACCAGGTCAAGCACTGGGTGCCTTTGCATGCGTTTTTAATATCTCTGTTGATTGTGGGAGAATTCCCCTCCCCTGAGATCTTCTAACAAGCCACTGCAGAGGGAGCTTTGGTTGTTGCCAGGGGTGGTGATGGGGGAGAGGGGAAATTGAGCATTAAAGAGGCCTGGTTCTCAAAATGTTGGAGCCAGGGAGATGTGAATTCAAGTTTCTCGTCACACAACCTGGCTCTGTGACCCTGGGTAAGTCATTGAAATCATCAAGGCCCCCAGAGAAGGCAATGGTCTGCGTTGGAGGAGGGAGTTTCTTCATCTGAGAGTTCCCAATCCAACCCCTCCTTAAAATGGGACTTCTAGGGTTGAACACAGCTGCTTCTGGCCTGACCTGCACTTAGTACCACTGGAAGGGCTCCTCCTATGAGAGGGACACTGTATTTCTCATAGCTCAGTCCCAAAATGCACTAAATGTTCCTTTCTAGTGGCTGCCATGACACTTTATCCTCAAATGGAATCAGTGAAGCCTCCCCAAACCTCAGCCTGCACCTTTCACCTGACCAGCTGCCCAGGCCCACCTCCATCATTCTGAGTTGTCCATTTGAATTTTGGAACCTCAGTGGAGGACTTGACATGCACCTGATATTGATAAGGAGAGAATCAGGGCACCCGGACCTAGGCATGGGTCCCTGCCTTCCCATCTGGAAGAATGGGGCCTCAGCTTCTTCTGCCAAGAAGCAACCTGGGAGGCCCCTGTATCCTGGGCTTGGAGGCAGAGATCTCCTCTGTGGATGGCCTTTCCAGCCCTCCCCCATGCTGACCAGCCCAGATGGTAAAGACTCCCTTCATTACCAAGATCTCAGACAGGTGGGGGCAGCCAAAGGCCTTATACCCATAATCTTGTCCATTGTTAGCTTTTATTTGAGTCTGTTATCCCCTCAGCCTGTCCCACTGTACCTTTCCTTCCTCTCACAAACCCTTAGACTCAACTGCCATGCTTGTTGCTTCTATTTCCCTCTTCCCAGCCCCTTCTCAGCTTCTTGTGATCTGGGTTCTGACCCGTCTGCCACTGAAATGGTTTCTTCCAAGGTTGGCCACGATTTCTTCATGTCTACAGGACCTAGCAAAGTGACTTGGACAGAGAAAGTGCTCCATAAATAACACATTGAATGGAAATGAACCACCCTTCATCCTTTGAATTAGTCCAGAAGTATTCTCATGCAGCAAGATGGCTCAGGGATAGAGTGCATGGCCTGGAAAGAAGGCTGACCAGTTTGTTGGTTTATCTTCCACAGAGGATATATAGAAAGGCATGGACAAGAATACAAAAGATGAGAGGGTATGGATGGGGCTGCTATTTCCACCAGTGGGGGGAATGCCACAATAAAGGAGGTATTATATTTCTGATTCCTAAATTTGGCAAGGCCATTTTGAATCTTGATGCTCTCAATGACTATATTTGCTACACAAAGCTTATTGTCTGACTATTTGAGGATCAGACCTTATTCATCTCGATCCAAGTAAATGACCCAGATGGACAAGAAACAGGCTTGAAAGCCTTCACCTTCACCTTCATTCACTAAACAGAACTTTTGGGTTATGGTCATTCAACTAGCAGTGAATAAATTACACATTTTGCTACCTCATCTGTAAAGATGTAATAAAATACTTTATTATGATTTGTTAAAATTAAACAATACTATATAGCATTTTCCCAATGTACTAGTCTAATAGCAGTGCTTTGCATATACTGATTAATAAGTGTTTCATTCATTCATAATGACTAAAATAAGGAAGTGAGGTTTATTGAAAATAACATTCTTCAGCTATGTGGAACCACAGTGCACTGAGTGCTGGGCCTGGAGACAGGGAGACCTGAGTTCAAATCTAGCCTCTGACAGTTACTACTTGTGTGACCCTAAACAAGCCACTTAACCTCTGTTTGCCTCAATTTCCTCATCTTCTATAATAGCACCTTCCTCCCAGGGTGGTTGTGAGGATTAAATGAGGTAATAATTGTAAAGGGCTTAGCATAGGGCCTGGCACAGAGTAGCTGCTTCATAAATGTTGTTTTCTTCCTTTCTTTGGTATTGATGACCCCATGCTGAATCTTGGTGATCACCTGCTTCTTCTCCAAACTCATTTGCAATATCTAATTAGCTATTGGGTGTACAGATTTTTTTCCAATTTTATGAACAGAAGAGGACTAAGCCAACATTAAATGCAGAATTCATTTACCAAATTTGTCAAAAGTTCCATTTTGGCACTCACAAATATTTAAATGAGACATAAAACCTTTCCAGGTTATCCTCACTGTTAGTGGCTTTACTTGAAAATATACCTTGCATTAACTTTTTATATACTTCAATGTGCACTTTCTGTTTTCCCTGATCTACTGTTACCTTGCTGAGCACAGAGGCAATTCTGTTTTTTCCTTCTATCTCTAGAAGAGCACCTGACACAACAGATGCTTCATAAATGTGCACCCACTGATGGATGGTCAATGTATAGACAGTATTTGAATTTTTCACTTCTGTGATTGTCGATCATCACATTGGAGAGTTAGGTTTTTAAAGGACACTAAAAAAGACTTGTATTAAGGTGGTGAGAAAATCCACCCAAATTCTTGAGGTACTAGCCTTGCCCTAAATGTTGTAATAAGATTTTTAAAGGCCTTCTTTTTCAATGATTAAGAATAATGTATTTCCAATTGAAATGCAGGTCTTGTTTATGAAAAGTATTATAATTTTGAATTTCCATTTGTCTCATGGGGCTCTTTCTCTCTTTCCTTTCTACAATATGGAAAATGTTTTTGCCCCAATAACTTCATCTTCCTACACACCATGTTGGGTGTAATATGATTAGGCTGCTGCTGCTATGTATTCTGTTCTAGGGGCCTTTACTTCCAAGTGATTCTGAAGAATTAATGACCTTTTTACTGGTGAAGATTAATTCTCTTTGAAATCAATGCAAAATATTTGAGGTAAAAAGTTCTTAGAGGCAAAACAGACAAGGAGCCCAAGGATGTATTGCAGATTAACAAGTGTATATTTTTGGACAGATCTCATGCCTTAGTCTGATTCTCTCTCTCTTTCTCCCTCCCTTTCTCCCCCCCCCCCCGTCTGACTCTCTCTTTTTTCTCTTCCTGTTTTTCTTCTTATCTTTTTTCCTTTTTTCCTTCTCTTCCTCCCTCCCTCTCTCCCTCCCTTCTTCCTTCCTTTTTTCTTTCCTTTCTTTTCCCTTCCTTCCTTTCTTTCCCTCTTTTTTTTCTTTCCTTCTTTCTTTCTCCCTTCACTTAGGCTTTGCTTCTTTGTCTTGAAGTGAAAAATGTGTTTTCTTAGTGTCAAAATGTGAAATTCACTGAAAGGAAAATAAGTATAGCACAGAGGGAAAAAAATTCTGGCTGCCAAGTCACAGACCCCAGGTCCCAAATCAGCCAATGCTCCTTTCTAGCCATGTGACCTTCACAAGTCATTACACCACTCAGGGTCTCAATTTCCTCATCTCTCTCTTCTGTCTGTAAACCTATGAGTCTATGAAAAAAATAAGGAGCTGATTATATTTGATTATCCAGACATATTTATTAATTCTTTTAATTGGTCATTCATAGCTTTGTCTTCTTTGCAAAAAAGGGAAATAGCATTTGGTTTTAATTTTTAGGGAAAAAAGCACCCTTTTAGTGACACACACCTATTGCCTCTACTTTCCAGTTAAAGAAAAACCAGCTTTTTTAATGATCTCCAATAGCTTTAGATTTAACCTATTGTATATCAACTATCTAAAAACTTGTTTGAGCTCCTTTTGGAAAGCATTTTCAGGTGGACTCATTGGTGTCTGTGGCTTTCTTGATGATGTGAGTGTCAGAAGACAGTGATTTCTCCAGGTTGGGCAGATCCTGGCATGGGAGCTCTCTATACATACAAATCACACCTTTCTGTGACATGTTAGATAAGCCTTGGTGAGTGACCAGGGACTCAGAAAGGTTGTTACTTATTTATGGTCACACGATTAGTAAAGGATCAAATGCAGGATTTGAACCAAGGTCTTCCTGATTCTTAGCCCCATTCCTTATTGACTAAAATAAGATACTTCTTCACAAACTAATAACTAGATTCACGGGATTTGATCAGAGTGACTAAGATGTTTGAAATAATCATCAAGTTTCATGGCACATTGACATGGTGCTATGGTCTTAGTGCATCTCAGTGACTCCAACCCCAGCTGCTTTTCCATGTGAGGTCCTAGGGAGCCTGGAGAAAGAGAACTAAGAGTGTAGGGAAAGAAGTATGGAAAATGAGGCATGTAGAGGATGCCAAAGGCACATGGCATATTTCAACATGTTGCTTAGGGCTGGCTCTTCACTCAGGAAATGGGAAGGGAAAACTTGTTCCTCCTCCCCCCTTTTCTCAGACCCAGAACTCAGACTACTAATGTTAATAATCTAACCAACGGACATTGTGACCCATAGACATTCTGATGGGTTAGCCTGGGAATCAGTCATTCTAATATTGTTTCCATGGGAAAATGTGTTCTGAGTTCAAATAACCCAATTTAGACAGACTTTTGGAGGTTTCCTGAGGTGGCAGTGACTGATGACTTGATGTAGTGGTCAGCACACAGTAGGCCCTTAATAGATGCATGTTGAATGATTGTTTGAAGGATTGCTAGGCAAGAATCTAAATCGGTGAAATGTTCATGAACTCCAAGGATGGTTCCTTACTTCTACCGCTTTTGTTTTCCATTCATTCAATAATTAGGAGGCACTTATTGTGTTCCAGGTGTGAGAGGAGGAGGGGACAAGGTCCCTGCTCTCATGGTGCTGGCTCACAGTCTCCTAGGACAGAGGGACATGAGCATAGGTGATTGATACATAATATTAGCCAGCAAGGGCATCAGAAAGGTACAAACCCAGTGCTCTGGCAGGCAGAATGGTCCTCCTCCCTCCTCCCTGCCCCCAGCAGCATCAGGAGCATCTGAGCTTCTTGGAGGAGAGTTGTCCGCAATGTACACAAAATGTTCCTGAAAGAAAAGTCCCTCGCCAATTGGCCTCAGTGCACTGGAGTGGGAGTGGGGGGTTGCTAGTTAAAGGAGCTCTGGGGGGAATCTTTTTGGATAAAAGACAATACAGACTATCCTATATGGAATTTGCTTAAAGCGGGCATACTTCACCTTTTCTGTGTCCTGGACCTCTGTGGCTAGGTCTGGCGAAGTCTAGGGAAGTCTAGGGAACCCTTCTCAGGATTCTGTTTTTTAAAGGCACGAAGAGAATACAAGGAAACCAATCATATTGAAATACAATTAGCACAATATTTAAAAAAAATTATGGAGCCTAGGTAAAGAAGCCTTGGCTGGCACATATTAGGTGCCTACTAAAGGCTTGTTCCTCACCCCCCCCCCCCACACACACTTTAGAGGTAGACACAGTGTCCTCAGATCATACAGAGTTATAGGGCATCCTAAGCCCCAGAGCTATGGCCAGGGCTTTTCAACCCTTCCCTAAAAGCACCCCTATCCCCTCCTTCCCATGATACAGGCCCCTGCCTGGTGCTCCATGAAGGACACTCAGTTCCTTTATTAAGAAATGATTCCCTGCTCTTACCAGGAAGCCCTCCCTCCTGACCTTTAAACAGAAGCTTCAAGCCAGTGGGGC